>NC_142533.1:7590000-7960000 GCF_056151865.1 Erythranthe guttata | reverse complement strand
AACTACTCACCTGTAAATATTTTAGACATTTTGAGTGTATAATATCATATTAATGAAAATATACCAAACTTAATTCTAATAAAAAAATTGAAAAAATAGCCACACAAGTGCAAAATATCCCTTATAGCTAATTTTTTAAGGTTTATTAGATAATATAAATATTGTTTAGTTATTAAGTAAGTATTAAGTAATAATTTAATATTCATTGAAAATATTAGAAATCCTTGAACAAAAATGTGTCATCTAATGGTCTTGTAACGTTTGTAGTAATTAAATGAGACAATTGAGTAGGTTCGTGATACGATATATATTAGGATTCTAGGGTTTTATTATCTTTAAATAGTCGTCTTGTGCTAGGGTTTGATTATGCAGAGAGAAATATTAAAGAATAGATCTTACGTTTCGTAGGAAATATTTATGATACACAAGAGATCGCATCAGTTCGACCCAAAGAAAAAAAGAAGAAAAAGAAAAAACAAAAGCTATTGTGCCTTTAGAGCTTAATTGGGACAAAAAAAACGTCAAATTCATTTATAATGGAAAATCAAGAGATTTTTGGCCTCTTGCATAAATTCAATAGCACACTGAAGATGACCGTGTACCTACAAAATATATATATATTAAATGACAATATTTTTATAAAAAATTGTTGTCACTATTAATTTCTTTTGTTATCACTTGATATGTATTTTTTATTATCACTAATAGAAGTGACAATCACCTTTTATTGTCATTGTATGATAACTCTATTAGTTATGACCATAGTGACAACATTTTTTGTCTAATCATGTATAACTTAATTTTATCACTCAAAAGATTATTTCTTTTAGTGTGAATCATATACTGATTAAATAATTGAATAACCAATTGTATATTAAATAGTTAATCTATTCTTTTTACCTTACCAATTGGCAGATGTTAGTATTTTAGTTTACTAATTTTTGTTTATACCAATGTTATTAACACTTACTCCGTCCCAATTTAAATGTCGTTTGTAGATGTTGCGCACATATTAAGAGATTTAACAAATGTGCATCAATTATAATAAACATATAGAAAATTACTAAAATATCCTTAACATTAATTATTGAACAACTAATTAATTAGGATTGATAAAGGGTAAAATTAAAAATAATGCAATTAATGCTTCATTAAAAATCTAACATGACAAATAATTTGGGATAAGAAAAACTCTCTAAAAAGACAAATAATATGGGACATATGGAATACTAATATTATTCATTAATGTAAACTTTATATTAGTTTTAATGGTTAGTATTCGATTATAGTTTTAATATGTTTTCATTCTAATATATAGTCAATATTTGGAGTTTGAAACAATAAGAAATGACACAAGTACTTATAAGTTTTAGCCAGATAAGAAAAGTTGACAAAAAATACAAAATACTTAGAAGATTTAGGTGGTTTTCGCAAAAGGTTATAAAAAAATAAAAGTCATTTGTTGTAAATTTGTATTAAGCATTTATTTCTAAAACTTATGTGTCTGCAAATATGCTGAAAAATTACCATATTAAATTCTAATTATGTACAAGAGTATTATTATATAAAAAAAAAAGGCGCAGGTACATTGGTACTTTTCAAATTATAGCTTGAAATAATTTATTTTAAGAAAACAAATAAAAATTCATTTTGCCAACGTCATGAAAATAGATTATGAGTGAAAAAAAGGGTGTCAAATCTGTTTCTAAAACCTTTTACAAATATCAACTTAATGACAACACAATATCTCCTATTTCAAAATCTAATGTTATTGAGGTTGCAAAGTTATATCATAGAGCGAGTAGATGCAAATTATGACATTGATTGAATAATCATGGTTTCATCAAGTTTAAAATATCTTAAAGACAAAAAATTCATGAATAGTAACCATTCATTTTATTCCCTAAGTATTTAGAATTTATGTATTCCAAAATTACATAATAATATTAATAACAGGCCGTCTATAGCATTATATATTTAAGTATTGATTAATTCTAAAGTATAAAAGTGATTTCTATATTTTCATAATAAATAAAATTAGATTATATTATTTCAATATTTCAACCTATAGGAAATTAACACCGATACGTGCAACGTACGTCCACCTTGCTAGTCCCAATAAACAGACAAAGAGAAATGTAGGATTTTAGATGTTACTAGTTATTAAAAGAAATATTATAGTGCATTCAAAACACGTAATCAAATGACGTATGATTATAATTTGATCCGCACTGTACCTATACACTACCATTCAAAACACATAATCCTAAGTGCAATATTATATTCATCGATCCAATCTTTTCACCCTAGTATATTTTGTACAATTTCGTATTGTACTATCGATTTCGAAACATGAATACATCTTCACATTGGAAAGTTAAAAATAATTTTTTTGATTTTCAAAGCATCCTCTTTAATATTGATTGATTTAAAAAAAACAAAAATTGGTTGCTACATTTTCAAATGTACAACGATTTGATGACGATGTTAGATTGTTGTTTGTCGCAATGGAAAATTTGTTAGGTTTATATAATACTTATATGTGGAATGTACATTGGTCCTCGTTGAGCTAGCTTTTGGAGATGAGTTATACCCTAACACATTTTACAGACGAGGAGGCGATGGTTGTGTTTCATGACTTTTGTTTACGTTTTTCTTCAACTTTTTTTAAATTATTATTATTTTTTCTGAAATGTGGTTCATATTTAATAGATACGGATGGCGATACAATAGAAGTAGATGTTTCATGTTTATGTCCAATGTAAAAATATTGGATTTTGTATTGTAAATAAAGTGGTGGTTATATATATATGCTTAGAGCTTTGACTTGAGAGACATAAAGTTAGTGAGAGAAACTCTCCCTCGCAATTTCAAAATTCGAACGTTAGCATGTGCTTTAATTGTTTTCTCTTTAGTGCGTCTCATCTTTGAATCTTGCTCCAAATTCGAAGTAAAATGTAGATTTTCTATATTCAATAGTTCATAGGCTACATATTCTCTACTTCTTTGTCTTAATCTGTTTGTTTTGAGCCTGATTTTAGTGTAAATCCTAGATTCACGTATTCTCCAATTTAGTGTTGTTTTTCATTGGTCTTCCATTTCCCTATCTATAGTCATGGGTGTTGGGAATCGGACACGTGTACGCAGCAGAAAACAAAAAAGTTGTGCGAATTAAACAAGTTTAAATCACATAATCACATGCCCGAGAATAAATAAACAATTAATTGCGTACCTTTGCGCTTCCAGCGAAAATTAAAAACGACAATCATGCGAATTAATTTAATCAACAGTAAATCAATTAGCATGCTCGCAGTATATCATTTAACGTGCTCGCAGTAAATCATGAATTTCATGTAAACATACAAAACATACAAATTCATGAAGCATAGTATGAAAAACGAACATGGATAATTTAATCTAATTAAATTAAAACCTAACGAACACCGGATTCGAGAATTACCTCTTGAAGCGTGAGGTTTGCGCACGAATCTAAGCAAGACTACCACGGAAACAATTCAATGCAGTCCGGGAGCGGCGACGGCGGTGCAAGCGACGGCGGCGCGTGAGGATCGCGCGTTGTCTTCGGGCGGCGCATGGGAGCGCGTGCGTCGTCGGCGGCTGCTCCTCGGTTCTTCGATTCTTCGATGATCCTCCTCTCGGATTTCACCTCGTATACTTCGATCTACTAAAACGTGGCACTAGACACGCAATAGTTAGAATAGACGGAAGAAAAGAACTACCACAACAATCGACTAAAAAGGGGGGCCGATTCCGGCGATGCAACGGCGGCGGCCGTGAGTGAGATCGGCCGAGAGAGAGGGGTGAGCGGCTAGGGTTTTGTGAGATATGCTGTGTGTGCGCAAGACTTATAAATCAAGTATTTATAGTGTCTTGTATAAAAGCCCTAACGTGCTTAAGTTGGACCGGACCCAACAACTTAACTTCGTTAGTTCTTTACTCGCTCGTTTCTCTCAATTCAATGATCAGAAAATTGTAACGATTACATTTTCCGAATCATTATAATGTCCTCGTCATTACGAGTGACAATTCTCGATTTCCAACTTTCCAAAAGTGGAAAACCTAATTCAGTGCACTTTCTAAATTTGGAAACTTCCCGATATAGAAAGTTCACTAAGATGTTCGCCTATTCTTTTCTTTTTCTTATTCTCATTCATAATTCCAAATTACGAATGTCGGACCCAATCATATTGACTTCCAATCATGCAAAGATAAAATATTTTTATCTCTGACCGTTTATTCAAAGATCTCGAGTGCACGAGCAGTGTGATCCTCGATGGTTCAGGTGTAAGCTAGCCGTGGGTCCACAACCCTTTGTGCTCAAAACTCGTCCCTTAGAGTTACGATTGAGATGAAGCTCGTTTCACCTTAATCACCCAATGAATCAAGATTGGCGTCTAGCAACTACGCGTCATGATTCCCTAGATACAAATGAAGTGCCTGCAAGAACCTTTTGATATAGTTAACGTACAGTACGATCCCTTCGGTTCATATGCCCCGATCGAACTAGAGGCATTGGTTCATCGAGATCTCCTTAGTAGTTCAATAGTTGTGCGATCGTTCTAAGTGTTGTAATCGAATTCTCTAATGATCACTTAGTCAGCTCTGGCCAGAGACTTAGACATTACAAACTATGAGAACACACAGGACATCCAAGACTATTCTAGCGATCGAATCCCCGACTACAATGCATATACCTCCCACTAGATTTCGGACTGCACGAACATTGGCCCTTGGGGCGGTCTTCGGTGGAACTCAGGGACAGGTCATGATACAGCTGGTCCTCTAGTGAAGTCACGGTGATGTCTAGGTCATAAGGACTAATGGTGTACAACTATAGCATAGATATCTCTACTCGATTATTGAGAACCACTTAGAGATTTCTAGGGTGAGGGAGTTCAGTGAACTCGTCAACGTATGAGCACCCGCTTATGCATGCCGATATCACAATACCGTTTACTGATGAGATGCAGTACACATACACTAAGTGCTGTCTCTTAATAGGAAAGGTCCTCATTGATGGCGTAACCCTTCGACTAGAAACACGTTTAACAGTTATAATACTAAAGTAAATATCTCACGATCCTAAAGATCAATTACTAGTACTTGTAATAACTGTAAGGACTATATCTATGTTTGAGACAAAGGGACAAAGATATAGAATGCCAAGGTGTTTTATCATTAATACGAAAAAAATTTGTTTATTAAAAGAATAAATGGAAAGACCACAACCACAAGTTGACTTGTTGGTCACCTACTCTAACAATGGTAAATCCATGAATAAGCCCAAAGATGAAGCCAGCAAGTGACCCCCTTCGATCGGGAACCCTGCGACGACCCTCCTTGCTGATTTGTGGTTTGACACTGAAGCGAACATAGAAAAACTTGCATTTTTTTTAACAATGCACCTTCGAGCAAAAATAATGATGTCCAGACTTCAATGGATGTCTCCCAATCCCTCCCTAAGAAGAAGATCCAAGCCCAAACTTTTGTGCATAGAGATGTTGAAGCCCTAGTCAACGAATGTATCTGTGAAGGTTCCACTGTCACTAACATAACGGTGAAATGTATAAACTCTGAGAATTTAACTCATGTGGAGTATTCAACTTCAATAAATGAGTCTAGACCGAGGGGATTGTAATTATGTGGAAGTTCACAAGGGTGATAGAACCTTTATCGAGGAGGAGCTTGTTGGGATTGTTGAGGCTGATAAACGTATGAAGACTTAGACTCTAGCTGCAGACAAGTTAACTGAAGAAATGTCTTAACTAGACAAAGTGGTGCCACCAATGGTTAAACCCCTTAGGGCCATCTAGACTGAGATATTTGCCAATAATAGAATAAAAATGATGAATTCCAACTTAGTAACCCACCATCTGATAATATAGAGGATATGATTTTTGTGGCAACAAATGTTGTCAGAAATTGATGAAACCTTAGAACACTGTCTTGTTATTGGTTTGGAATTAGTTTATTTACTGATTCCTTCTATGCATATTATATGGACTGGATTTAGTGATTGGAAAGGGTTGCAGCTGAGCAACTGGAGTTCAAGAAACATAAATGAAAAAGGTTTCCCGTTCCATATTTCACTTAACCACTGCATAAATAGTTTCTTTTAGGTTATGGCTTCCATTAAACCAATTTCCTTTTCAATTTCAATCAACCTAGTTTCCAAAACTAATGATAAATCTGTTAGTTTTATATTTAAAACATTAGAACAATTCGCTCAAGATTTTGGGCTTATTATTAAGTGGAGTTAATCTAAAATTTTCTTCTCCAAGAGAACTCGAGTCATTAGTCAGTGTAATATATTTACTAAATTCAACATAAAAACTAGTAATAAAAATGATAAGTACGAGGGGTTACCCATGATTATAGGAAGGATTAAGAAAGAGTGTTTTTTTGATATCATCCTTAAAGCTCAAAATAAAATCTCCACGTGATACAATAAGTTCCTTTCTTACTTTGATTAACTATGTTCTTAATTCCCTTCATATTTATACTATGAATTCTTTCAAAATACGACGAAAAAATTAATAGTATTGTGAAAAAATTCATGTGCAATGCCTCATCAAATACTATAAAGAAAAACCTCATGAAATGAAATACTATCTGTCACTCCAAAAACTTAGGGGGTCTGGGCTTTAAGAACCTTCACATATTGAATAAAACATTCATTCACAAACTTAGATTGAGGCTTATAAATGATAAACATTAATTGAAATATAGATACTTTCGTAAAACTAATTTCTTGAATGCTGTTGCATATAAAAATCACCACAGTTACATGTGGAAGAATATACACAAAACTATTCCCCACATCAAACAATGTCGCTTTTGGATTGTTGGAAATGGTAAAGCATTAACGTGTGGTTTGATAAATGGATCGATAATTTTATAATTGTTGATTATGTTATAACCCTCATGAACTGAGTAATCTTGGCTGTGTTTGGTACCCTTTTGGGGTAAGTTTTCCAAAACATTTCGGGAAAAAATGTTTTGGGAGAAGAATTTGAAAATAAAAGTATGTTTGTGTATATTTTGGAAGGAGACAGTTTACACTGTAGCAGTCAAATCATTGTCTGAAATTGTTAAATTAAAGTTGTAGCAGTCAAATCATTGTCTGAAATTGTTAAATTAAAGTAGAATAATGATTAAGTTATGATTATTTTGACCTATTTAAATGATTGAATGATTTTTGTATTATTGTATATATAATGGATGGTATTTATAAGAATAATAAAATATTCTTAATTATTTGATAATACTATTGTTATATATTCATTCTTTTGGAACCACAATAATGATCATGCACTGTTATCATTATATGTAATTTTTTTCCGTATGTCTTTAATTATCTATAATTGCAACATGAATAATAATCATAATTGAAACATTATAGTAAAATATAGTCAACATACTAATGAAAATTGAAAAAAATATATAATAATAACGAAATGATAATCATGATCATAAGTAATAGAAATACAAACATAAATGAATCGTACAAACAAAAAACATCTTAATAAGATTAACAAGACAAACTATAAGCATATTTAGACTCTTTTTTTGGCCAAATTGTTTTTTATGAATAAAATGGGGCCTCGTTAAAACCTTGTTTGGCCAAACAAGGAAAGAGTACCCCTTATGTTTAATGATCAAGAAGCTGAATATTGTTCCCACAAGGAATGTGTAATTCCATCCCTAAATAGCGCTTGAGCTTGAACCATAGCTTGGCTTGGATGACCTTTGTGGTAGAATGTATCCACATCTACGTCTTCCGGTTCAAGTTCCTTGTTGAAAATTTCATCATCGCGACTGAACTTTCGGATATAGTTGTGTAAGACACAACAAGCAATGACCATTTGCACTCGCCTATGAATCTTGTAGCTTGGCATTCCCCATGCCAGAATTGGAAAGCGCTTCTTCAAAATGCCGAAACATCGTTCAATACAATTCCTTAAGCGTGCATGTGTATAATTAAATATCTCGTTTGGTCCGGTCATTGCTCGAGTACCTCTATTAAATTCTTCTATATGGCGCCTACAACCTCTATACGGCGCAAGGAAACACATGTAGTTCGTATAACCAGCATCAACAAGATAATATTTTCCTGTGACACTTTAGACTTAGTATATATTTAAATTTCAATATAATATAAATTACAGTATATTGAAAATAAATAAGTACCATGTGGTGGAAAATGAAACTTTGGATCATTAGCAATGGCATTACGAAGTACCAAAACATCATTAGCACTTCCCTCCCACCCGGCATACACGTATGTAAACATAAGATCAAAATCACATATTGCAAGGACATTTTGCGACACGTGTGACTTTCTTGATCTATATGCATTGCGTCTAGAGGCAGGAACCCATGATGGCACTAATGTTCCATCAATTGCACCAATGGCATCCTGTTAAGTATGTATTTAAGGCTTAAATAATCAGTATAATAATTTAATTGAAAAATTAATTCATATCTCTATGGAGTAAGAGTAACTTACCTCGAAGAACGCAAAGTCCGGCTCCTCCACAATTTTTGGATGTATTTCGTTGAAGTTTGGAGGAGTTATCACCTCAATTGCCAATAAGTTTAATGCCTTAATCACTCTGCGAATATGACGATTTATTGTTTCTAATGAATGTTGAAATCGCTCCATACTATCTCATTGTCGATGATGCATTCCAACAGTACGCAAAAATAAGGCCAACTCTTCCATAACAGATACTCGAGCGTATTTCGATTGTATTAAGTAGCCTCGACTTGTTAATGAGTGCAGCAAAGACATGAAAGTTGGTTTGTTCATTCGAAAATTATCATAAAACCTTCCATCATGGCCGTGAAGTATCTCACCTACCCAATCATTTCCACGAAGCATAGACGTATTACGAGGAACCCGATAGGAAAAAAATACGGTATCACGACTTCCATTATCAACTTATATATTTGAGATTCATTACTTGATTCTTCATCTGAATTATTTGTTGGACTTCGTGGGCTACCTGGGCTACCTTCACTCCCAGAAGACATTTTCCTTCATAAAAGAATTTTTAAAAGTCGTAAACATAATGATAAATTTGAAGACAACCACGAATAATTCATAAATGTTCGAACATAAACAAATAGTGAATTAAAATAGGAAACACTGTTAGAAATAGATAATTAAAAATACGCACACAAACTGATAATTAAAACAATACTTGAAAAATTGTTCAATCGACCCTAATAAAAAACTCTTAAACCCAGCAGCCCGCACCCATAAAAAACCTCTTAAACCCATCAGCCCTGCACCCATATCACCCCTGCAAAGTACTCAGCCAAACCAGTCTATCATCATCATCCATGGTCAGAAACAAACTCCTCATGGTCGCGCTTTTAATTTCGGTTAATGCTTTCATACGAAGCGATGAATCTGAACCAGTCAGCCTCTTTATGATGCGATAACATTCATTCATTTGGTCATTACAATTAACCTGCTAGCTGTTCTGCTTAGCCTCCATCATTCCACCAATTTGCTGCATCACTGTGGTCATGGACTCTGTCTTGTTAACTTTACCCTTCTTGCAGGGCTTGTATTGCTTGTTTTGCTACGGTTACTTGGTCCACAATCCTGGTCTGAAGTAGCCATAAACTCAGTGCTAGCCCTTTTGCCACCAGAAACCTGTTTTATAGAACCTCCAACAGTCTCCTCATCATCACTGTCAAGTGGCCCCTGACATCCAGACCTTGCATGTGAACCTGTTGCATAAGTTCTGTAGAACATCTCGGTGCAATTATCGTAACGAGGGATTCCACTATTAAGCATTCTAGCATACTCTTTGTTTCCCTATTCAATAAACAAACTTATATATTACAAGGTAGTCCATCGAAAACTGAGATTATAAACTGAAAATAACTAAACTGCACACTTACATCAATCACTGCGGCAATCCTTTCCGGTTCACCGGTAATCTTCTTTGTATGTTCATCAATCCCATATCCAGTTTCTGTGTTCAACAATTTATAATACAGTTTCCATAGTGACCTTATTCTTGTGAATTTTTCTCTACACTGTTTGACAGTGTACTGAAATTGATGATTAGTGGACTCGTTCAACTGACCAGCAATTATACCCCAGATTACCCCCGAAAAAGTTGAGTTCTGTAAATGCCCTTGCAAGTAATAGTCATAGCTATGTTGAATTAAAAATTCCTCATTAGCAAATGGCCATTGAGCATTGTCAGACCGAGTTTGTTTCTGACTACTTACACCTCTAGGCATCTAAATTAGAGAATCAGATAAAAGTCAGTTATACAGAATTGTAAGACATATATAACAGTCAAATAAAATAGGTGATACTTGGATAATGGTGAAATAATTGACTGTTAATTAGTCAAATATGAAGTACCACATTATTTTCCAATTGATGTCATGGGTTGTCACTGTTATGTACCTCCAAGGCAGTTTTGAAGGAACAAAATTTGCAAATAATGTATGAAATACGGGGTAGGTCATAATCATCCTTTCATGGATATCATCATAAAATATACAGCAAAATAATGGAATATGTTTCCTAAAATTTCAGGAACTTCACAGAAGAGGCAAAAAACAACACATTAACAGAGAATAGAAACATAAACATAGCATAATATAAAATCATATTTAAAAAATATTTCTTTTCTCAAAATCAAAGGCATCTTAAAAAAAATTCATGCAGATCTGGAAGAATTAATGTGTAATATACTAGATCTAAAACAAATAAGTTTCGGACAATTCATACTGGATCGAAGAAGAAAAACTGTAAAAATTAATTCATGCTTCTATATAAAGTTTTAACAAAGAACCCAATATCGATTTGTTCATAAAAGCATAAAAAACCTCAATTTGCGTAACCAACTGAAGAACCATTACCTGTAGCTTCCTTTTCTTTGAAAACTGAAACGGTGGTAAACTACTATCAACAGAAGAAAAATGGTCGTCGGACGCCGATTTGGAGTCGGAATGAACGAGCAAAAGTGTTTTACATGGAGATGAAGACATATAATCCACAGCAAATGCAATTTATAAGCAAGTAAATGAGAATAAACACATATATAATAAAATACAATCTTCAATCCCTTACACCATATCTAGCCTTTTCAGAAAGGAACAGTGACGACCAGTAGACTTTCAAAAAGACAACAACAGAGAATAGTAAGTTAATTGAAGAATCGGATTCCTTCTTCAATACGATTATTGATTTGATCAGAGAATCGGGATGTGGGTAGAGACGAATATGGTTGCCGACAGAGAGAGAAAGGAGATGAAGAACCCTAACTAAGAAAATAAATGTAGATGGAGAGTGAGTTGGGGAGAGGAGAGAGAGTGAGAAAATTCAATTACAAAGAAAAAGTTGGGGGACAACGTCTGAGAACCGAGTGCACATATCGAGAGAAAATTGGAATTAATTTTCCCGAAAGAATATCAAAATTCAATTTCAAAAGCCAACCAAACATACTTCTCATTTCCCGAAATTGTGAAAAGAATCTGAGAAGGCGTCCAAACATAGCCCTTGTTATATATGATCTTATTAATCCTTTTACTCTGCACTGAGATTTGTCTAAAATTCAACATTTTATTCCTAAATTTATCATCTCCAAATTTTTTGCTACTTACATTCCTACTACTACTATTACTACTACTACTACATGTATGGACTTTTTCAATAAAAATGATTTGTTCACCATTAAGAGTGGTTATTTATGGATCCTTAATAAGGATATCTCGGTAACGAAAACTATAGGGGGGTGTATTGGCGAGATCCAACGGTGAACAGCTGCCCAAAAGAAAAACCGCCTGGAAGTCCGAGGACCTTTAGTACTGTACTCTACCCCCGAACCAGCAGCCTTCGCGCCAAGCAAGACCGCCCTTGTCCCTTTCCTTTCTCCATTCCGCCTCCTTCTTTGCTTTGTTCCAATAGAGACTAAGGCAAAGTGGTTCGTATGCCTACTTTACCTACTTGACGAAAGGGAACGAACTTTCTTTCGTTTCCGTGTTTATGGATTGGATCCTTTCTGCCAAAGAAATGAACACGGAGCCCGTTCCAAATGCTTCTCCGATCCGGAAGTTCTCGCGAAGAGAATAAGATGCTGCTCCCCCTCCATCTGTCTTTTCCCGCTTTGCTAATCTTCCCCTATAACGCGGGCCGGGCGGCGGGCGCGGGAGGAAGAAACCTAAGAGACTAAGAGAAGACGCTCAACTCTTAGGTCCTTCAGTCCAACACAGGAAAGCGCCCTCTTTTTGTCATCCCTTGGCCTATTTGGATAGCAGCCTTCGGGCTTTGCCTGCCCTTTACAAGATTCCGGCTTGGCCCGGGAAAGCGCTGGCAACAACAGAAAGGGAGGGGTCCATGTAGCTGCTGCGCCCGCCCCCTTCTTAGTCAATGGGGCACAGCAGGTTCGGCATCTACTACAAAAGAGAGAATCCACTTCAGATAACCACGCCTATGCTAGGCAGCGTGTGGAATGGCCGAGAGCGGACCTTTTTGGATATATAATCCAAGTCGAGAGTAGAGTTACGGGAACAGCCGTCTGATGGAAAACGACTTTCACGTTCGGTTCAGAGAGCACTTTTCTCGTTGAGAATTCCTCGTTCCCTTTCGTGTGAATTCCCCAGTGGCGAATTCAAAACTTGTGGGGCCCTATCTATTCCATCTCTCGAGCCCCGAAGAAAAACCCCCTCCCCTTCGGACTCAATATATCTTTTGACTCTATATATGTGGGCACCTGATATCTATGAGGGTTCACCCACCCCGGTTACAGCATTCCTTTCTATTGCGCCTAAAATCTCTATTTCTGCTAATATTTCACGTGTTTCTATTTATGGTTCTTATGGAGATACATTGCAACAAATCTTCTTTTTCTGCAGCATTGCTTCTATGATCTTAGGAGCACTGGCCGCCATAGCCCAAACGAAAGTCAAAAGACTTCTAGCTCATAGTTCAATTGGACATGTAGGTTATATTCGTATTGGTTTATCATGTGGAACCATAGAAGGAATTCAATCCCTACTAATGGCTATCTTTATTTATGCATCAATGACGATAGATGCATTCGCCATAGTTTCAGCATTACGGCAAACCCGTGTCAAATACATAGCGGATTTGGGCGCTCTAGCCAAAACGAATCCTATTTTGGCTATTACCTTCTCCATTACTATGTTCTCATACATAGGAATACCCCCGTTAGCCGGCTTTTTTAGCAAATTCTATTTGTTTTTCGCCGCTTTGGCTTGTGAGGCTTACTTACTAGCCCTAGTGGGAGTAGTGACTAGCGTTATAGGTCGTTGGGCGGCCGGAAGGTTGCCACGAGTAAGTCAGTTTGGGGGACCGAAGGCAGTTCTCCGTGCACCGGACACGTAGCTTACCGAATCAGTTGCGACACGGATGGGAATGCATGCTACGAAAGATAGGGTCGAGTCTGATACATCAACTGTCTACCCAATATCCTTGTACGAGTCCACAATCACTACACGAGATGAACCTTGGTTTGGTGAATGGAAGTTGGCCTTAAGTGTAATAGGACTCCCAGTTACTGCGCGCGATCGTATACAGAGGTGCTCCCCGCCGGTTGTTGGAACGACGCGAGCCGGGCCCGGGCCGGGTCTCAATTCAGAAAGATGAAGGGCCCGAAAGTCTAAATACCAACACGCAAGTGTACGTATCGCAAACAATTAGTAAAGTAGACTCGTGAGAGTCGGATGTCGATCCCACAGGGAATACGCAAATTACCTAATCCTAAGTACCAAATCCTAGCAATTATGATTTTTATCCAGCCTACGCAGGGTTGTCAATTTAATTAACTAGATAAAATAAACTAATTAAGAAAGCAATTAAACACGAGAAAATATCAATATAAAACGGATCTAGGATTTTATCTTCCCCCTATGCGGTAATTCTTCACCGAATTAATCTCCTATCATGCAAGTTACGATTCCCGATTATTAACCCAAGACACGAAATTACTCGTAACCAGCTGTCGCTGTATTATAAGTCTATTATTCATAAAAGATTCACTATATGTCTATGCAAACCTAATATAAATAAAACATTAAATAACAAGTCTCGTAAACGGCTACCTAAGGTATTATCTGTATGTCTACGATAATACATGCAATCAACACACACATTCGGTGAAAAACTACTCGAAGGCTCTTCTATCCATGTTCTAATTATTAAAACGATCTGTCAATCAATTCTAACAATAACTAATAGCAACATAAATTAGCTACGTTCATGCGCTAAATAAGATCAAGATAGAAGAAATAATCGAAGAATTAAACTTGCATAAAAGTAGAAAAACAGGTTCGAGTTACCACATAGGGTTCCAATAAAATCCTAGAATAAAAACTTAGCTACTCATGTTCTCTACGAAAAGCATAATAAAAATACGAAAGTTCATGAAAATCGAAAAATAAAAATAAAGGGAGAACTATGAAGAAGATTCGTCAAGCCTTCGTCTTCGTTGCTCCGTTCCTAAATTGCGTGTAAAAAAATAAAGATAAAAGATAACTCTAATTGTGTGCTTTTGGCCTTTAAATAGGGTGCAAAAATATAATAGGGCGGGTTTCCTTGTGTAATTAAACTTCCTTCACTGCGCCACCTCGACCACGCGGACGGCCGTGCGAGAATTCCTTCTTAAATCCGGACGGCCGTCCGGTCTTCAATTCTTTTAGAATTCTAATTTTTTCACTTTTGGCCCACTTTTTCTCCAAATTTGCAGTTTTCACCCCATAAGTTGCCAATTCTTCAATTTGCACCTAAAATACAAATAATAACCATTTAAGCACCAATTATCGTTAAAACACACCAAAAGTTCCAATTAAAAGGTACAATTAAGTGTATAAATATACACTTAACAATCCTTAATAAGGATATTTGTAACTTTGGCCCCACCCTTCCTTGAAGCATTTGGAGCCTAAAATTTTTCCCTAGAGCTAAATTTTTTGTTTGGCAAATGGCCCATAATTGCATTCCACTTTTGACTTCATGTTTGAGAGGAAAATCTTAAATAAAAATCTTTGTCCTTTGTAACATGCAAGCGGAAACTTATTTCACTTGTGTTTCGAATGTCCAATCTTTGAACCTATATATAAAAGAACTTCCACGAGTCAATAATCTGGCTGATAATCATTTTTGTATTCTATTTTATATAATTTCTCATAAATGCCTTTTTTGCAATAAAATTACTGTCCTTTTTTGGCTTATGCGGAAAGCTCGAAATGTAGCTATCTTCGAAATATAAATATTAACAACTTAATATTTGGATTTCTGTTAACCAATACATTACACCCATTGCCAGCACCCTTCATAGAAATACTCAAATATAAACTTAAATGGATCCCTGCCCCGCTAAACTAGTTCAAATTGAATATCGACGGGTCCTCCGTTTCTAATCTAGGTAAAGTCGAAAAAATGGAGGAATTATTAGAAACAATAAAGGCGAATTTATTTCGGCTTTTGCAAAAAATATTGGGAACTAGCAATTATAAAGCTGAGGTTTGTGCTTTCTTTATGGGTCTCAAAGTTGCTAAAGAACTCTTGACATCTCATTTTATTATCGAATCTGACTCTATATTTTTGTAGTCTAGTATGAACTGGCAGAAGAATCCCCACAGCAACATCCAAACACTCCTCATGGAATCGTTGACACTGCTAAAGGAGATAAACGGTGTGGCAGATGATCTTGCCAAGATGAACGCTACTTTACATGTCGGCAATGTTTTGAATTTTGCATGAACTCCTACTGGAGGATCTGTCGTGTTCCTTTGATTGTTGTACCTCTAAACTTCGTACTAAGGTACGTGTGTTGAAGTCGTAATGAAATGACGGTTTCTTTTTCCGTTAAGAAAAAAGAAAAACAAATGGCTTGAGTGCTTAGTGGGAGGTGTTGAGGGCATCATACTACAATTGAACGAGTTCAAAGTAAAGAAGAGATTGATGAGAAAAAGAGGAGTCTGTATTCAGTGGCGGATCTACCTATGGTCTAGGGTGTGCAGCTACACACCCTTGATTTTGCAAATAAATTTTACTGTTATACATAATTTAACTAAAACATCTAATGGTGTAGGTGGTAAAGAGCTCTTTCTAACATTAAGAAGTCCTAGGTTCAATTTTAATATTGTAAATTTTTGGTCCACTATTTTTTTAAAGTGATTTAATTTTTTTATTTTACGCAATTTCGAACTCCCTTGGCAAAAATCCTGGATTCGCCACTGTCAGTATTACAATTTAGATGGAAATAAATCAAAAGGCATGCATATGTGTCCAAATGATCTTTGATATAAATTTTTTATATTTGGATAAAAAAGAAAAAGAAAAAGTGATGGTGTATTCAAAAGCTTTTGCAAATACCCCCTATAGAAAAATAGTGTTAGGCAAATAAGAGAAAATTAGTTAGGCAAGTAGCTCCACCCCTTACTGAATACATAGACATGCCCCGGGCACAATTGATCAAATGGGTCGGGTCAAAAGATTTAAATTCAGCCCGTTGACTTTGTCAAAAGGCCCCAGACCGTTGGATCTGATAATAATCCAACGGTTCTAGTTCAGCTCCAATCGAATCAAACCCACCACCACCATTTTTACTGATCTGGATCGATTTTTGTTGTGCCTCTCTTCTTCCTCCCCCCTCCGCCCACCACCACCCCCGAGCGATCCTGGCACCGCCGCCTCTTTAATCGTCCGAACACCGCCGCTGCATCGCGACCTCTCCCATCATTCATTACGCACTGCCGACGAGCGCGCATTTCGGTTCTCTCTCTTCCCGGAGTTCATCGTAGCCTCCGCCACCGTTCATCCTCCGCCGCAGCTTTCAGGGGGACGTTTTATCGACGGTTAGCTAAATTTTCGTCTTCGATGGCTGCTTAGTGATATTATACGATTTCTCTTCGTTCATTTTGTTACATCTGCGTTCGTAGTGATATTATACAATTCTCTAATTTTTTTTTAAAAGATCCTTGTCGATTCTCAATTGGTACGATATCGATTTTCTTGTTAATTTGGAGGATACTTTTTTTTTTCTCCCGAATTTATGGCCAAACTGAATTACGCTCTCTTTAATCTTGAAGAATTTTTAATTGCCATTATTGGTTGGTGTTTAGCTTTGATTTTTGTTAGGCGAGTAATTAATTAGGAGTTATTAGTATTGTGATTTCCCTTAATGTTAATATACATATTGTTTTCGATTGAAGGTTTGGGCAATTGCGGATCCAAACGATTGAAGCAGTTCATCACTGCAATGCAGGTGAACTCATAGTGCAGCTTTTTTTCTTCTTCTTTGTTTTCATGGTCTTCATATGCATCTTTAATTGGATGTATTGAGCGAGTTAATGTATTTGTTGATAGAAAGTACATCTGATCGTGAATTCGTCTGCTTTTCTGTGTTGAATTTAGTTACTATTCGAATGATTTTCTTGAAGGATGGGAGAGATCAACTAGTCACTTTTGTTTGGAGGTTAATTATTTCCTAGTAGGAAATAAAAGAAAAAAAATGTTGTATGCATTTCATTTTCCATGCTTTCTAGCTTTTCGGGCTAATTCTTGCATAGCTCTCATGTTTTTGGTCTTTGGGTATAGCCTTATTCTTATTTAATAAAACATTTTTGTGTCAATTTTGGTACGTACTTCTCTATGAAACCTGGTTCTGGAAAATTAGGTTGGGTCAAGTTCACCTAATCCATAAGTCTTGTACCTCACCGCTTAAGGGTGGGTACGGTACAAGCACACCCAATAAGGGTACTCAATGAGCTTTGTCAATTTACAGTAAATGTTTAACTTGTCTCAAAATTAATTTGGATTTTGTTTTTTCTTTTAATCAGGGCTTTTTAGGTTATTCCTTGCTGGATGCTGAGCTGGGGATATAGAAACACGTATAAATATACGTATAAATTGGATCATTGATTGGTGGTGAGGAGCGGTGCTAGATACAATGCGGTTGTTTCCAGTTTCATCCAGCTTAGATAGTTCACCCACGGAGCAGAACAACACAGAGAAAAGTCAGGCGATGTTATACTTAAATGTATATGATCTCACTCCTGTAAACAACTACCTTTATTGGTTCGGACTCGGAATCTATCATTCCGGTATTGAAGGTACAATCAACTGTTCCTTTTGAAACGATAGTTGAGTACTTCCTTATGCACCTTTATATTTTGTCAAGCTAAACTTTCCTGATATTCATCTTTTACATAACATTGTTAGTATTATAGTCATTTAATACATTTTGACGAGTTTCGGCAAGTGTTTTGGTAGGAACATTATTAAATTCCTATAGTAGAATTTACATTTTTTTTTGTACCAGTTGCATGGTAGTTAATGCTGTAAGTAGCAGTGGCGTACTCTTCGCGGACATAGTATAATGCGACACAATTGACAATTCCATGATTGTAGAACTTAGTTAAAAAACTTATTTTTCTTGAAGTTAAGAATGTAATAAAAAAATGAGTTATGTGCTTTGAGATTGAGATGCATTTGGTTCTATAACTTGGGAGGTAGCTGGTTGATGTATGGAAGATACTTTCATCAATATGTGGTCATTAGTCCTGCTCATACATCTTTAGAAATATTGTTATGTTAGGTTTCATGTGACAGCAGTACTTTATTTCGCTGTTTTGTGCTGCTATCCTACTTTCATTGTTGATGCTTCTGTGTGAAGACCACCATAGGAACACGAGAAAGAACCATTTTGCTTAGCTTCTGCTTTCTGGAGCACCATCAGTTACCTTGTGATTACTGATGATTTATTAGGATTGGGACTTCGTCCTCGGTTGAAACATTTCTTGTAGGAACCCAATCAGTTATTTAGTTTTTAGGCTGTTTCTTAAAATTTGAAAAGTTACATTGCCACACGTTATATTTTTTTGACTGAGTGCTGCCATAAGAAATTAGTCGACAATTATGTTACCGAAGGCTGTACGTCTAGTTTTTGATTTTCAAAACCCCGAAATCTGCTTTTAAAATGTTCACTGTTACATTCTTTTATGAGTTTATGTTCCATATTTTCCATAAACAACAGATTCTATGAGAAACAGAAAAAGAGATTCCGAATCCCATTGATCATAGTTCTTTTTTTTTTTGGCATTTATATCTTTGAAGCTATCAGAAAGAATCCTTGTTCGACATCCCAAGTACCACTCAGTTATTTTAGTGACACAGATATATGACAGTGTCCTGTAGCACTGGTTTGTGGAGAAGATCCTTTGAGGTATCGTGTAACCAGCCACTTCATTTCTGATATGTTCAACTTTTAAGTTAATTGAGTGATGTATCTGACAAACATGAAAGAATGGAATAGTGGTTAGAGTATGCAATATGTATTTGGGGTGCCTATTCTGATCTTTAGGGTAAAGATTCTTTAATGAGTTATTGGCAAGGCTCTTTCGATAGCCATTTTACTCTCATATATGCAGTTAAGTTCGTCTGGGCCAATCATGTGGTTATTTGTTTTGACTGTTACATAACAATAATGTATGTCATAGTACGTCTCAACAACTCGTCCTTCGTTCATTGAGCTGTTTACAGTTGAATGATGATTGATGACATGAAAGTCATGTGTGAGTTCACTAGATACTCAAACTACTCACAGTTTTGTTTAGTCCCTTAAGCCTAGTTCTTCACTTTATAATTTCAAGTAATATTCTTTTGCGAAATTTTACTTGCTGTTTCTCTTTTTATTTCCTTGGTAGTTTGCATATACTTCCAGTTTCTGAATTAAAGCAGCATATTCATGGCTCCTGTTCTATAAACCAATTATATATTATATGCAACGAGGTTTCTGTTATTATTTGAATCTAGAATCCTGAAATTGCATATCCATCATTATTAGTGCCATAATGTCATGCATAGTGTTACTGGTATTACTTTATACTCCTCAATCAATTCTTTATTAATTGACGTGACATAAATCTTTACAGTTTAAAGCTAAAAATTAAAATAGATGCTAGAAAGGGTGAAGCAAAAGTTGATATATTAGGTAACAAAAGTTTGCCTGGGGGTATGATCAAATTGTGGAAAACCACTTGAGACCAATAGAACTCTTGCATGCTTCTTTTTTATTTATTTATTTTTTCGTTTTTAACTTTAATGTAACGGCATCTTGATTTAGATTTTCTATTGTCCTATAATTTTATTAACTCAAAAACAGTACTTAATATAAAACATTTGTGGAATAGTACATGGCTTGGAATATGGCTTTGGAGCTCATGAGTACCCAACCAGCGGTGTGTTCGAGGTTGAACCAAGAAGTTGCCCAGGTTTTATCTTTAGGCGCTCAATTTTGCTGGGCAGCACTGAAATGTCACGTTCAGAACTTCGGTCATTCATGGAGCATCTATCCAACAGCTATCATGGGGATACATACCATTTAATTTCAAAGAATTGCAATCATTTCACTGATGAAGTCTGTGAGCGCTTAACTGGAAAACCTATACCTGGGTGGGTGAATCGATTGGCTCGAGTAGGTAAGAATGATAATCTGTTCTCTTACATAAATATCTGGAACAAACTTTTCGGTATGATGCCTGTCACGGGCAAAATAATATCCTTTATTAGGATGCTATTTTATATATATATATATATATATATATATATATATACAAGACATTTTTTGGTACTTCTGAGCCATTTGTTGCCCATATTGCTTGCTTATCTTTGAATGAACCCCAACACCAGCGTTTATGCATGAAAATTACAGGCACAGTAGAATTAACTTTTTTTTTTCCCCTTAAATAATATACAATTTGAGTGGAATTTCTAATAGTCTTGTCTTACATTAGTCATCTTTAAATTCAGGTTCTTTCTGTAATTGTCTGCTGCCTGAAAGTATCCAGGCTACAACGGTCAGACATCATCCTGAAAATCAAATGTATTCAGGTATGTTTTTCCAAATGTTATGTTCTCTCTGATTTGATGCCTGACGTGAATGCCAAATAACCTTATAAATTTTCAAGAAATTCTTCTAAAAAGATATGGGCCAAACAATCGTTAACATTTTTAAAATGTTATTTTCTTCACTTTATAGTTGTTACATTGAATGTTTACTATGCCATATACAAGATCAGAGGGATGTGTAGCTCTTTCTGACAAATGCATTAATGAGTTGAAATCTTATCTTTTCTCAAATCTTATCAGAGGGATATTTTACGACTTTTGTGAAAACTTGTCACTAGTAAAAGTAATTTATTAATATTTGTTGGTTACACTCTTTTGGTTTGATTCAAACAAACGTGTAGACGATTTTTGTCAAAATAACACTATTACCAGTTTGCCAGCTTATTCCCATATGATTCAGAGGCATGATATATAGTATTCTTCTACTTAACTGTGTAATTTAAATGCTTGATTTTTTTCCGAAACAGAAGATGGAAGTGATTCTGGTGAATCGTCCGTAATAGGAGAGAGTGAAGGGGAGGATCTCGATCATCATCTGATAACGACACCAAACAGTGATGTAGCTTTTTTGAAAGACAAACCAGTGAGGCTAGCAAAAGATGTTCTTTGATTTTCGTTTTTCTTTTTTCACAATGTTAAAACTCACTGGTTTTGTTTGTGTCTTGTTTGTGGTATTTTGTACAAGTAATGTGTAAATCTCTATAAATTCAATAGCTAAACATCACCGAGTTGTTTCAAGTGCCTTTAGTCAAGTACATGCGTGTATCATTCGCTTAAATGTATGTTCCGTCTGACTTTGGTTCCGTTCTTCTTCTAGCTGTTTGCTGCAGATTTTGTTGTAGAATTGTTTTTTTGTGTGAAATCTCTCTCAACTGGATATTTTTCTTTTTCTTTTTCGTAGTTTAATGAAAAAATGTTGTAATAACTCCACCCTGTCTCGTCTTCTCTTGTAATTCAGTTATGTTGTTTTAATGATTGCTTTTCACATCTGAATTTTGGCGAGTGACTGCTCTGTTTTCCCAGGAATTGTTTCCGATTTATTTCTGGGATTTTTTTTACATTATGGTCTCGTATATTCTTTGATTTTAATGTGATGATTTTGGAAATTGATCGAAGTAAAGTTTATTTTCCTAGATTCTAAAGCTTGTGTACGAGATGCACTGGAATATTATCGTCACTAATGTGTTAAGAATCTCACTTCGAGTGTTAGACTATGTGACAACTATTTGCTAAGGATTTTTTATTATTCAATTTATGGATCTGATCTGATGATTTATTGTTATACTGGGTCAAGATTTTTGATTATTCAATATATATACACATACATGTATAGATTCTTGAATCTTGATTGCTTCAGGACATGTTAGATTATGCAAATACTAACATTGTGTATTATATTATATATATTTTGCATACAATTATATGAAACTTCATTAGGTCAAGTTGTTACATCAAGAGGACCATTTGACCGAAAAATCGATGAACAAAACCCCTTCATTACATAACATCTTCGGAATACTTTCCCATAAAGAGTCTTGGTCTTGGTAATAAAGATACCAAAAATCCCATCTGCCAATAGCAACTTTCATTCTTTGCTCTCCCAACACTTCACCTTCTTTATTACAATCCCATCTCTTTTGCTTCTTACATCACTTTTGTCTGAAAATTTCATTCACTCTTCCACATGGATTTCTTCATCCTTATCAAACTCCTGTGCGTTTTTCTACTTGCAAAAGCTTGCAATTCGACTATCGTTTCTTCTCCCGAAATACGGTCCCCGTTTTGGATCGACGGCCTTGATCATCCGAATCAAAGCGGTCCCACAGGGTTCAATCTATTCTGCAGAGAAAACAGAACAATGATCCATTTTCCTACTTACGGAGATTTGGTGGTCAAGTCAATATCTTACGAAACTAGAAGACTCGGTCTTTTGGACCCGAAAAATTGCGTTCATGAAGTTTTCTTGAATCTAAATCTCTCTCTTACTCCATTCAGTTATTATTATGATCTCAAACGATACAAATACATCAACTGTTCCTCCAAACTTGTTGGTTCTTTCGAACAAGTTCCATGCCTAAGTGGTACTAAACACCACGTGTACGTCGTGGAATCGTCTTTTTCTTCGATGCCCTTTTCGTGTAGTTGTGTGAAAACCGTTGAGATACCGTTTTCGTACAGTCCGTATCTCTCTGATAGTAGTTTTGGTCTTGGGCTGACGTGGAATTCGTTTGGCCTCGACAATGGAGAAGAAGCGACCTCGTCTCATTGTACGCTCGGTTTCCTATGTGAACGGTTTCCTATGCTCGATAAATCATTGAAAGGTACGTGAATTCTTGCTTTCGAAACATTTCGTTTTGTGAATTTTAAGCAATTAATTCTTGAATATAATCATAGTTTTTGATTATTATAATGTTGTTGCAGCTTATATATAATCATATTTAACCTGACATAATAACAAGTGATCCTTTTAATTAGATGATGGATGCCACTATCTTTATTATCACATTGACTTTTCCTTTTGATATAGTTGACTAGAGTACAGCAAAGGGAATGTGTATTGGTTTGACTAATTTTAGTGGTTTACAAAAACTACCTAACTTTCATGTACTAATTAGTAATTACAATTTATTTTTAAATCTATTAATTGTTATTCAAATTGTAAATATTAAATGAAATTAATATAGTTTTTTTTTTCTTTTCTTTTATTTTAATATTTTTTTGCAGTAAAGTCTCCTATTACTGCAAAAGAAATATCCTGCTCAATTAACATCTCTACAAATTTGATCTTGACCATAATACAAAGTACATATTAATTAATATTATCATAAATGAATTTAGACTTTTTATTTTCTTTTCTTACATGATTTTGCATGCTTTATAAGTAGGGGTGAAAGTCGGATGGATCGGATCGGATCAGAATTAGCATTTTCGGAAAATTTCCAAAAAATTTCGGAAGCACAAAATCAATTCCAATTCCAATTCCAAAATTTTAGGAATCTAAAAATTCATTCCAATTCCAAAAGGCCCGGAAATTTCGGAATTTCGGAAAAAAATCGGAAATCACATAAGCTTTAAAATTTCAAAAGTTAGCCGAAATTATCTAAAATGTTCATAATTTTTCGAAAATAAGAGCATACACGTCGATTAAAGTAAAACTAAAACTACTAAATTTCAGTTCAAAAAAATAAATAAAAATAAACACATCATAATATCCAATAAAACTTCTAACAACAATTCATTATGTCAAAATCCTAAAACAAAACTTATAGGTGTATTTTTCGGAAAACATATATTATATATTATATACTATTTATAGGTGTATTTTTCGGAAAAAAAATCGGAATTTTTCTGAATTAATTTCGGAATTAAATCGGATCGGAAATCGGAAATTCCAAATTGATTTTATATAATTCCGATTCCAGTCCAAAAAAATCGGAAAATTTCGGAAGTCGGAATGGAAAAAGTTGTTCCAAAATCGGAACATTTCGGATCGGAACCGGCGGAAATTGGAAAATCCGTTCCAACTTGCACCCCTATTTATAAGCCAAGCTGTAACATACTTAATTATGATTTATGCCTATAAGTCGAATTTTGTAGGAGGTCGAGGGTGCGCGTCACCTTTAGTGCGTGTGTTTTAAGACCATTATAAGGCCACTTTTCTTTGTAGGTACTTAAGCAACTTGTGTTTCATATACTTCAATCACTCAACTGAACTGAATATGGATTTTTATACATTCGTGATCAATTTTCGTAATTAGGCCTTAATTCAGGGGGTTTTCGTAATTTGCCCTTAGTTGCATATATGGTTGATTTGTGTACATCAATACTAATGCATATTTTCCAACAATTGATCAATTTGCAGTATCAGGCCTAATCGCGAGCATTTTCGTAGTCGGGATGCTTTTCTATGCAACTGGCTCTCGATATCACAAAGAAGTTAATGCAAGAATGGTTCAAGAAACGTTTGGTGATCAGTTGGAGATTGAAGAATTACTGGACGAATATAATTATGTGGAGATTTGAATTTTATATTTTAGTTGCATTTTTTTGTAGATGTAAGTAGGAGTTTATTACATTTGACACTCTTTTTACTCTGAACTGTTAAGAAAATTTTATGTTACTTTTGATAGCAAAAAATCCTTTGTGATTCAATTGTTTTTTGGCAAACTATCCATTAAAAACTCACTGCTTAAAAGGATTTGTTACTAATAAAGTTTTCTAGCAATTCAAAATAATGGGAGGCTTTTGGTGTTATATTCAAATGATTAGAAAAATCTAATATTTTGGGATAATATATTTGTTGATCACTTATATGCTAATATAATTCTACTGTCTTTGTTGATACAATTTAACTGTAATAAGAAATATTAAAATTAACTAGTCTTTACCAATAGGAGAGTTGGTACCTAGTCTTTACCAACTAGGTAAAGGTCTAGGGTTCGAGTTCCCCCTCCCCTACGTCCCCTTATAATGGACTTGAATTTACTCAAAAAAAATGAATTAAAATTAACTAATAAAATCAGATTAAAAAAACATATATACAAAATGGAGTAGTTCGGATACAAATGCACCCCTACATCCAGTGACATATGTAGCTCGGATTTTACATTTTATTTTTATATTTATAATAATTTTGGGATTTATTTTATATTTATAATTAAACATGGGTTTTACTGAAATTTAATAAAAAATTAAAAATCTTCCAAAATTATTGAGAACTTTTATCTCCTCTGTTTTACGCCACATAGAAAAGAGAAACACATAGAATATATAACGCTACACAAAAAGAAAAATTTCATCGTGTTTCCCCTCCGTCAACTCCGGCGAAACAACATAGAATTTCCGCCACCAATCCACCCCTAATCCTATGACGCAACAGGTTAGCAACAATTTCACCAATTTACAAATTATAAGGATTGGGTAAAAGGGAATTTGTTTAATTTGGTTTGGTTGAATTGGAAAAAAACATAAAAAAATTTAAAATTTAAGCTTCAATGAGAGAGAGAGAAAATTTTTTTTACAGAAAGGTCCTCGTCAATCTAGACTCTATATATTTCCTCAATCTATTTTATATGAACAAGAACGTAGATTTAGTGTGGTTTGGTATAGTGAATTCGGTAGTTGGTTGGAATATATGTAAAAGTAAATGCGAGGTATTTTGTTTATGTTGCTATTTTTTTAAGGCCGTCGAAAGTGCAAAAGAGGATGATTATAAATTTGCTAGTGAAGGTTATAAGAATAGGCACAAGACAGAGTTTGAGAACACACGAAGGAAATTATGATAGTCTCCATCATCGTTGCTACATAGCTTGTCAAAATTTAATGAATAATTAAAGTCATATAGATGTTCCTCTTGCGAACACAACTAAATAATCTAAACGGGACTATTACATTTGATTGCGTACAACAACTAAGGCCATTAGATATATCTTGAGGCATGATGAATCAAATGAGTCCCTACATAAATGTGATTTATTTTGGAAAACTAAATTGCTTAATGAAAGCATCAGATATTAAAAAACAAATCATCAGTTCACTTGCCCATTTTGTCTCGAAGACTATTATTTGTCACTGGTGATGATTTCTTTGCTTTGTTGGTTGGCGAGGCACGCGATGTCTCCATTAAAGAACAAATGACTGTTGTTTTACGTTATGTGAACAATGAAGGAAAAATTAATGAACGCTTTACTGACGGTGTTCATGTTCCAAACACTACTGAACGATGTCCGATACTTTCACTTCAGTCTCTTCTTAAAACGTTTGGCTTTAACTTATCACGTGTGTGTGACCAAGGTTATGATGGAGCTATTAACATGCAAGGAGAGTTTAATGATTTGAAGAGTTTAATATAGAGAGAAACCAAGTCTGCTTTTTATGGTCATTGTTTTGCATAAACTTTTATTGGCTCTTGTGTGTGTTGTTTTTGGTTCTCTTGCATTTTTAGTAAATATTATTGGAGATTCTTATAAATGTCAAGAGTTGCTTCACGAGAAACAATTTGAAAAGCTGTGAGAAAAGATTTTTAATGATAATTTTGTAACTGGTAGTGGTTTGAATCAATAAACTATTTTAAAAAGGCTCAGAGATACACGTTGAAATTCGTATTATTTCACAATCTTGAGTATGATTAAGTTGTTCCCATCGGTGGTTGATGTACTGGAGTATTTAGCAAATAATGGTTATGATGTTGACAAGTCATAATTCTTTTAAGAAACGTTGAGTGTTTTGAGTTTGCCTTTGTTCTGAACTTAATGAGATCGGTCTTGGGAATTTCAAATAATTTATGACAAACACAACAGAAGAATGACCAAGACCTTGCAAATGCCACTAAACTCGTTACTTTTGCTAAAGATCCACTGCATGAATTGAGAGAAGATGGATTGGACAAATTATTTCAAGAAACTTCACACTTTTGTGTTGAGCATGACATTCTTTTCCCAAACATGGATGATAATTTTTTGTTTTACTCAACATGGCAGAGTATCCCGGAGAGGTACACAAATTACAAACTTAAATTATTACCAGGTTGAGGTGCTTTAACTATGATAGATCTTCAACTTTTAGAGTTAAACGATTGTTTTGATAATACTAATATGATGTTACTTAGTTTGAAATCGTGTTTTTATCCATGTAACACGTTCTCTGCTTTTGATATAAAGGCTTTGGTGAAATTAATTGAATTTTATCCAGACGAGTTTGATGATTGTGGTTTATCGTGCTTGAAGATCAACTTGAAAATTTTATTAGAGATGTTAGAAATGATGAAGACTTTTCAAATATTTTGGAGGCTAGTAGGCTTGTTGAAAACTTGGTTGTAAAGAGAAAGAGTATTAGTTATATATTGATGTACATGCTATTGAAGTTGTCGTTAATTTTGTTGGTTGCAATGACATCAGCGGAAAAGGTATTTTCTACAATAAAGATTGTCAAGTATGAACTACGCAATCGTATGGTGATCAAGTGTTGAATGATATTTTGGTGTCGTACATTGAAAATAATATATTAGACGATGTTGGTGTCAACGAAGTGATAGAATTTTTTTCAAGAAATGAGACCACATCGAAAGATATTTTTTAAACTTTTTATTTGTATTTGTAAACAACAATACTTTTTTTTTTTTTTCCGTGTTTATTATTTATATATTTTCTTTGTATAAAATTTCGAACACCCTTAGCTTAAATTTTGAATTATCCAGTGAATACTCACACATGCACACACAATATATTCTCTTGCAACATAAACACAAACACACACACACAAACACGAGAGAAGACAAAAATGACTTAGAACATTTGTTCTCTCTTTTCTTTGAACATTTGTTCTTTCTTTTCATTCCCTAGCCCCACCAAAGTATGCAAAGTTCATCCAATTCGTATGACTTTGAAAATTGATCGTTCGTCCTTTTCTTTCCCTACCACCATCAAAGCCTCCAAAGCCCTCAACGTTGTAGCAAAAAACAAAAATCAAATTCAAATTTATCTACAATGAAAGATGTGTACGTATGCATCGAGCCCCGTCTCACAAGTTTTCGACACATCAAGATGTAGCGGCTCAGTACGTATGCACTGTACACGTGTTGACGCTTAAAAAAAATGTAAGAGTGGTTTTTGCACGCATAGTGGTTTTTGTACACAAAGTGGTTTTTGCGCACATAGTGGTTTTCGCGTGCAGAGTTGTTTCTGCCATTCCCTTATTAAATCCATGGATTTTGACCTTCCCATATTATTGAATCCACCATTGCGCAAAGTGAATTTTGCCATTTCCAATGTAATACACGTCAATTTTTTACCGAAAAAGCTTGTGTGATGTTGAACCAATATATGTATATTGTTTGACCTAAAGAGAAGAAGTTTTTGTCCGAAAATAATAGATTTTCTAACAGTAAACGTGAAGCCATTAATGCAGTATTTGGAGACCAAGAGAAGAAAAGATGAAAGGGATTTTCAAGATATCGGGAAAGTTGGGGGCGAGATTTGTGGAGAGATGGAAAAATATTGGGAGGATTTTGGGGAGATAAATATTAGGAAGAATTTTAGGTAATGCGATTTTGGAATGGATTTTGCATTTAATTCACTGTATTTTTTATTTAAAATAATTATACTAATTAGTGGGGCATATAAGGTTTTTTAGTAATGGATTTATGTTAAATATCAATTACAAATTAAGGTTTTATCAAAAAGTAAAATTTCAATAGGAGGTGTTTAACAAATAGCCCCATTAAATTATTGTGCTATAATTAGATTATTAATGACAAAAATTCCTTCTAGTTGATATATTTATCACAAAGACGCAATTTAATTAAAAAAATTATAGTTATTTATTATAAATTTAAAATATATAAAATCCAAAAAAATATAGAAAAACAAAAAGAAATCTGAAAAATTAAAACAAATAATTGAAAAATATAAAGAAAAAATTTTTGAAAAAAAAATCAAAAAATAAAAGATATTATAAAAATATTTTTTTCGAAAAAAAAAAACATTTTTTTTTGAAAAAAAATTGCAAAATTTATAAAAAAATATTAATTTTTTTATAAATATTTTTTTCGAAAAAGGTGAATGATATCTTTACATATAAAAGTAAAAAACGGAGTAATCTAAGAAACCCTAATAACATATTTATAATTTTTTAAAATAAATTATTATTATATGTTTCGGTCTTTTTTCTCTAATAATTTTCATAGCAAATCAGATTTGCTGATCAACTAATAAAATTATAATCTACTATGATAATATTAGTATACTCGCACCAAAAGGCGAAATTCCTCGCCATCAGGCCCCTATCCCTTGGCCCGACAAGGATTGATGGATGAATGTAAATCATGGTAACTCAACAGCCCATTAAGGTAGCGGACCCGAACCTGGTGCCCACAAGGAACCAACTCATTGGAGGTGAAATTCCCACGCTGCGGCTGCCGGGATTCGATCCTATGACCTTGCACCAACTTACCACCTCCGGAACCAGTTGAGCTATACCCATACGGGCTTAGTATTAGTATACTCATATTTGCAGGACGTGAATATTGATGCAATTTTAGTAATTTAAATTTTACAACTAATAATTTCAATATTATATAATTAATTTATTTAACCCAATTTAATTACCATATATTTAAATTTTCTTCATTTCTACAATTCTATAAACAAAATAAAAAGAAAATGCACATTAAAAAAAAGTAGAAGATATTGGCAACAAAAACAAGAAAGTAGAAATAAAGAAGGTAATAAGTAATCCGGAACGCTGATTGGCCACAACTGAAGGTTGTTTTACCGACCATTTCTTCCTCTGCAAAAACCAACTAATGCCCATCAATCATTATTATTTATTAATGCCCAGATTGCCCCTCAGATTTCCCGCAAAAGTTCTTGGAGAGAGTGAGAGAGAAAGAGGAGAGAGAGAGGCCAAAACCCCCACACAAGAAAGAATCGAGAAAAAAGATGAGGTTTTGTGGGGGAGCAAAGTCAATATTGTTGTCATCAGCCACAATATTTTCATTAATTCTCAGTTTCATCCATCTTTCTGTTTCTATTCCATTCATCGTACTCCATGGTAATTATTTTATGTCTATTTTCTGCTTCTTAGTTATATTTATTTATTTATTTATTTTGTTTAATTAAATAATTCATAAATGGTGTGGTAGGAATTGGAGATCAGTGTTCAAACAAAGGAATGAAGCAGTTCACACAGGAGCTCAACGACTGGTCCAATTCTAAAGGATACTGCTTGTATGAATTTCTTTTTTTTTTTTTAATTTATTTTTATTATTATTGTTAAGAATTGTTTGAATAGTGTGGGTAAATTTTGGGTTTTCTTCATATTTGTATTTTGGGTTTGTCTGAAAGATTGTTTGGTAACTTACCGATTTCATGTTTTTTATTCAGTTTTATTTATGCAAGAAGAAAAAAAACAGAGATAAAAATCTAGTGTGGTTATATATGAATAGTTGTTTGTGGCAATCTCCTTTTTTCGATATTTGTTATGTTTTATTACATCACATTTCTAAAAATATTTTAAGGGTGGATCGATGTTAGGCGCATTTTTCAATTCTTTTATTGCACTCGAAACGTATAACTTTTCGAATTACACGTTGTTAGGTTTTTTGCTTCGGGATATGGTAAAAATCTTTCTTAAATTTGGGTTTAATTCAGATCCTTGATTTTGAGATACTATTATAGTATTCGGAAAGGCAACGGTGTTTGGCAGAATTCTTGAAAATCGATTGATTATAAGTAATAACTTTCGGATTCGGATAGAAATTATTTGATCTTGAAAATACTAAATGATCATTGTACTGTAAGATATGAGCAATTATCCGTGTAACCTTCTTATATGTAACTTTCACAATTTCGAGAATTTTTTTTTTTTTGTTTCTTTTCTAAGTAAACTGAAATTATGTAGCCACGGTTTTATAGTTATGAATTTACGATGTAAAAAATGATGTTTATGTCTGTTTTCAAACCGTTTAGAGAAGTTGGAGATGGATCGTGGGATTCTTGGTTTAAGCCGCTACAAGAACAGGTAATGTAAACAAAAGAGCATAATATTTTTCCGGTTTCATATTTGATTATGTAACCTGATTTTGATTTGATTTTGCTTCCATTTTTACCCGCAGACTGAAATCGTATGTAATAAGGTACGTAAAGATCATGTTTGAAATACATTAGCTGTTAATTAACGTATGTTTTTACGCACTGACAATTTTGTACTAAAATTCAGGTGAAGCAAATGAAAGAACTACAAGAGGGTTACAACATTGTTGGTCTCTCTCAGGTCTCTCTCTCTCTCTCTACATACACACACACGCACACACACACACACACACACACACACACACACACACACACACACACGCGCGCGCGCGCTTGAGAAGTTAAACGGGATATTTTATTTTCAACTTTTATAAGTTCTTGAGAAGATAAATGGCATCAATCTTATAAAAATAATTATGTTGGTTGTTCATGCAGGGTAACTTGATAGGACGAGGTGTTATCGAGTTGTGTGAAGGTGGACCCCCAGTAAGGACCTAACATTTTTCTGAACCAATAAAATTAATTTTAATTTTATTTTATTTATTTCAGTATGTTCAAATTCATGTGTTACATTTATTAGAAACTCTGTGTTACTATTTATGATGAACAAGTCTAAATCGTATATTTGACGACAGGTGAGGAATTTCGTTTCTTTAGGAGGACCGCATGCTGGTACTGCTTCAGTTCCTCTATGTGGTGTAAGTGTTACCGTTTTATTCGTACCCTTTTTCGAATTTCACCTACATTATTGGATAAAACACAATTATTATTTATTTTGCGATTTGTTTACTTATTATGCAAATTTACTGATCGCGAGCTCAATTAGTTATTTGCGTCATTACAAGATTGTAGTATGTGTTGGAACAAAAGATATTAAAAAAAAAAAAAAAAGAAGTTAATTTTAGGCTCTTTGATTTGCTAATGAAATTGACGAGTATGTTTTTTGCAATGATTTGTTCCGACAGACCGGCATATTTTGCATCATAGCCGACAATTTGATCAAATCGGAGATTTACTCCGACTATATCCAAGTATTGCACTCCACTCCCTCTTTGTTTCTTTGATACTATCAAACAAATAGTATTACGTTTTTTTCCAATTTCATTAGCTACTATATATATAATTTTGCAGGCTCATTTGGCTCCAAGTGGTTATCTTAAGATGCCTAATGTAAGTACTTCGGCGTACTTTTTTTTGTTTGTTTTTTTTTCTTTTTTTGTGTGTGGTAAATACGACTAAATTATTATGAACTTCAAAACTCGAGTGCCCTTTTGCCTCAATTTTAAATATTTTATTGGAAAAGATTTGGGTTGTCTTGGAAATCGTTAACCGCTAAATATCGCAATTCTTTTTTTTATTTTACAGGATATTGAGGGGTACCTAAGCAAATGTAGGTTTCTACCGAAGCTTAATAACGAACATGCCGACGAGAAAAATGCCACTTACAAAGAACGATTCACTAGCTTGCAAAATCTTGTCCTTATTATGGTATTTCAATCCTCCTCCGCTATATTGTTTTCCTTGTTTCCGTATCTTTTTTTTGGTTGGTTTTTGTAATAGATACATACTTTGTATCTAACTCTATTTCGCTGTGTGTGATGAGCAGTTTGAACACGATACCGTTTTAATACCAAAGGAGACTTCTTGGTTTGGATACTATCCTGATGGCGCCTTCAATCCTATTTTGCCACCTCAGCAGGTACTACTATTTTTGTTAATAAATTTATTATTATTTTTCTCTTTTAAATTGAAAATTCGTTGTATAAAATACACGGCCCCAAATAGCAAAAAATTGGTTTCGTTGTATTTTCCCTTCAATGCACGTGCATGGTTCTTTTGTAATAAACACTACATTTTTTTTTCTTGTGCAGACGAAGCTTTATAAGGAAGATTGGATCGGTTTGAAAGAATTAACCGAAGCCGGAAGGGTGAAGTACATTAAGGTGGCGGGAAATCACCTCGGAATTTCCAAAGATGATATGAAGAAATATGTTGTTCCTTATTTAGAGGATGAAACATCGAAGAAACAAACTAGTTTTCTTGATGATGATGAACCACAAGCCGTTGGATCTTCTGTGGGGGTAATTTTCGACGAATCATCATCTTCTTACAAGTGGCCGTCGCCTGTCAAGAGCTTCTTCGGGGAGCTGCTTGGTCTTACAAAAGATCATTAATCTTTCGGTTTTTGTGTTCGTGGTTTTGGCCCGCGTACGAAAGCCAGATTAAGTCTACAATATTAATTCTTAGCAGGAATTATATTCTTCTGGTTGTGCTGTTAACTGAACATAATACTCTTCAACCACTATACTGCTGTTGATCGCCACTATTATGTTTTTAGCAATAAATAAAACATTACAAAAGTAGTCTTTACATTTTTGTAAATTTGACCAATAAATATAAGGGGGTATTTGGTATGTTTTGTAACTGAGGAATGTGTTTGCGACACACCCCACAATTCATAATTCAGGTGCAAAGTGAACTTTGCCCTTAAAAGAATAAATAAAGATAAACAAAGAAAATAATAATTAGAAGGGTAGAAAAAAATATGTGAGAAGGGGGACAATTTTCTTTAGGGTTAATATTTGAGACACCCTCAAACCAAACATAATTAGATGTGAGGCACAACCTTAAATATAATGTTTTAACTAAATTCTTATTTGAAAATTAAATTTGTCCCACATCCTATTATTTTTATTTAACCCAAAAATACCCTTGATATACCTAATAAAAACCACGTTTCTCTATATCTTCCTATTCTCTGTTTCTCCCACTCTCTTTTATCTTTTTTTCAACCGCCCCACCCCTTTCTCTCTCTTTCTCTCTTTCTATAGCGGTGCTCTCTTTTACATCGAGACTTGGATCTGGGATTGACGGCGGCGGCGACAGGTTTTGCTGGCGAGAATGGCTAGCGGCAGGAGGATGAGGCGGCGCGTGGAGAAGAGAAGACCCGCTTCATTGTCGGATGAATCTAATTCGACGATGTTTGAGAGTGAATTTGGGTGTGCTCGAGATTTCTTGCAGAACTACCGCCATGGACATGATGAAACCAAGCTTCTGTTGTTGTTCTTTCAATAAGTGGTTTTTTTTATATATATATTTACCACTAATTAAGAGAGCTTGATATATTTACGATGGGGGTGGTTATGGCGATATGGGAGGCGATGACTATGGCAGTGAGGGCAATGATGGCGGATCTAGGGTTACGGAATGAAGAGGAAGAGGATGAAAGGTTCGAAGATTATGGAGATCCATTTTCGTAGGTGGAGTTGGTGGCGGATCTAGGTTTTCCAAAAGGGAGTAGGTGACTACGGTTGCAGCGGCTGCGACTGTTGGCTGCTAGAATTTCGCGGCGGCTGTATCTACTGCTAAGGTTGGCGACGACTTAGAGTTGTTTGCTGTTAGGGTTTGAAATAGTATACTGTAGTAAACCATATTATACTGTGATACACCTTAGTACACCATAGTATACCATAGTCTACTACAGACTGTTAGTAGTGTATATGAACAGACAGAGGATGTGCTTTAAAGTGAAATTCAAGTTTTAGAAGCCTACAAGTGACGATAGTGACTACGGTCACTATAGATGACTACATTTATTGATAGATAGAAGATAAACAAAAAATTAAAGAAAAAAAATTAAAAAAACATGTAATATGAATTATAAAAATAAAATAAAAAATAAGATTTTTTTTTTTTTTTAATTTTCAATATTATATATAGAAGATGATTTTTTTTTTATTAATGGTGTATAAAATGCTAAAATGAAGAAAAAAAAGATAATTGGGTGTTCTATAAAAACAAAATTAAAAAACGTTTGATGGAAAAATAAAAATATTAAATGGAGAATAAGAAAATGATAAAATGAAGTTTAATTACTCAATGCATATTTTGAATTTGTGAGTGGAGGGGTATCTTTGGAATGAATTTTATAAAGTAATGAAGCAAAGTTTAGTTGAGCTTGTCATTCAATTCTAATAAGTTTTGTCAACAGAGACCTATATATTAAGCCCCATTTTCTTTAAGCCCATAAGTACTAAAAGATTCTCCAAGGTTCGTACAAATATTAGTTTCTCTTATAAGCCCATAGATACATATTAGGATGGAATTACCCTTAACCCTTTCAATACACTTCATTTTAGGGTTGGTTATAGGTCAGGTTGGGCAATTATTGGCCAATTACTTATCCGACCTGATCACCCGATTTTGCTGAAATTGAGAACTATTATCAGCCCGACCATTATGGGTCGAATAATGGCTGGCAATAGACAATGTCCTGTAAACAATGGGTGGTTGGTTGGTATTATCGGTCATCCATTTATTGATTTTTTATTTTTATGTTTTCACAACAATAAAATTTTTTAAAAAGCATTTTCAAAAGATATTTAAAATTTTGGAAAAACTTATGTTGTAAAAATGTTAATTTTAAAATTAAGAGTTTTTTTTTTTATTAAACTTCTACATTAAGTAAATATATAGCGAAGAATATGAAATAAGAATTATAAAATAGAAATAGTACAAAGAGGTTTATAAATTTGTATATTATTTTAACATTAAAAAGGTAAGAATTACAATTAATTTTTTTAAATAAAAAATTATTAAAAAAGTCGGTTGGCCGATATTATCTGACCAACCGACTTTTGAGTAAACTGAAAACCACCGACCGATCCAATTATATATATGGGTCGGTTAAACTTACTGGCCCGGCAACAAAATTATCGTCCAAAAATATTATCGGTCGAAAGTGGATCGGTTGGCCGATAAAACCAACTCATGCCCAACCCTACTTCATTTTACATTCAATTCATAATTCAAAATCTAATTCTACCACATTTTTATCAATTCCGTTGACCATTGACCTAACATTTTCCTATTGTTGGCCACAGTTTTAAGCCAAAAATATATTTTATTATTACTTTTTTTCTTTTTTTTATCAAAATGTAAATATTATAAATCAAAAAAGTCGTAAACAATTACAACGGGCATACCTGAGAAAATTGTAGAACATACTAAAGAATGCAATAAAGGAAAAAGAAAACATACTAAATCACAGGATAACCCCAAACCCTAGTCACTAGTTCTTCGACTCTTCCATCATAGGCGCATAAGATTGCCCGGTTGTCCGCCCGTCCTCGAAACAGCAAACTCCGGGTGTTGGCCAAACATTGCAGAATAAACGTGTGTTTGGATCTTCTTCGTTAGATCTTTCGGAGTAGTTTCAATTTTCTCAAATTTACACTTGTTCCGAGCCTCCCAAATGTGATAGACGATGCTAGCCAGTGCACATTGTTTCGTCTTGTTACGGTATGACTTTCCTCATACTTCCTTCTTGAGCCACTTGATTTTTGCATCCAATGTGGCTGGTCGCCGGCTGATCCCCAATCACGCCCGAATGTTGTCCCACACCTCTCTCGACATGTTGCATCTAAAGAAAAGGCGTTTCATGTTTTTGTTAACCACACCACACAAGACACATTTACTTTGTTCGATTGGAGAACCCATTCGCTTTACCTGGTCCATTGTGGCCATGCGATCCAGTGCTGCCATGGTTTGATCGGGGCCTTGACTCTGATCCAATCGTAAACCTTGCTCATGTTCAGTTTCCCAAGCTCCGTAGACGATTCCAGCGTGGCAACAAGTAATTGAGTAGTCCCCGATCTCCCCACCAGTTTGTCCCGGATTATGATGATGCTCTTGAAGAAGGGTGAAACTGTAATTGGCAGTGACCACATGGTTCGACCCTTGAGATAAAATTCATTAACCCACTGTACCCAAAGGGAGTCTTTCTTCAAGTGGAAATCCCATGGATTTTCCACGAGAAGACTTCGGTTCCAATCATGCAAATCGAGAAGGCCCAGTCCCCGTTATTCTTTCGGTGTTGCCTCACCCCATAAAAACGTCCTACAAAGTTGCTCAATATACTCTATAAACGAGTGAAGGATCGAGAATATTGACAACCAGTAGCAACACGCATCTTGAACCACTATTTTCAAAATTTCCAAGTGGCCGGCGTAGAAGAGTGTTTGGCGAGTCCACGCCCCTATTGCTTGTTCAATTTTGTTCAGCAACAGTTGACAATTGAGCACCCAGAGTTTGGAAGCAGCGAGTGGAATACCAATGTATCGAAATGGAAAAACACTCGTGGTAAAGTGAAATTTATTTTCGATGGTTGCTCGATCGCCCAGCTTGACTTCTGCAAGAAATATGTTCGACTTCGTGTGATTGGCCTTGAGCCCCGATGCCTGCCTAAATTCGAAGACCATCTTGGCGAGGACGCGGACCGACTCCACATCTCCTCCTCGTGATAGAACTATTAAATCATCGGCAAACATCAGGTGAGTGATCTTGTGCAGATGGCACATCGAATGATAATTTAACTCTTGTTCCATCGGACGTATATGGAGTAATCGGGAGAGGTACTCCATGCATATGATGAATAAGTATGGTGATAGGGGATCCTCTTGCCTTGATCCTCGCATGGCAGGGAAGAAACCCTTCGTCTCATCATTTACCGAAATCGTGTACGACACCGAATTACGCATTGCATAATCCATCCCGTGAATTCAACTGGGAAACCTAAGGCCTCCAGCATAGCTTGATTTCTCAATTTACCGAGTTATATGGTTTGCGTAAGTCCATATTCAACAGGCACCCAGGCAAAATCCTCTTCCTCTCATAGTGCCGCATAAGGTGTCCCACCAAGTGTATGTTGTCCGTGATCAGTCTCTCCCCACGAACGTTGATTGAGCTTTGTCAAAAAGCCTTGGCAGAACGGATGCTAGACGGTTGTTTAGAACTTTCGCGATAACCTTGTAAATCACATTGCAGCAGGCGATGGGTCGAAAGTCCCCTACTTTTTGGGCTTGTGCTGACTTTGGAATAAAGACCAACACCGTATTAACCCATTGTTTGAGCAAGGAGCCACTCCTAAAAAATTCTTGAACCGCTTCCGTCAAGAGTGGCCCAACCGTTTCCCATACTTGTTTGAAAACGTGGGCATTGAAACCGTCAGGCCCCGGTGCTTTGTCATCCGAAATATCAAATAATGCCTCCTTAATTTCCAAACTAAGGATCGGCCCAGCAAATGCATCCCTGTGCTCCACTTGAATCCACGGGCCTGAATTCAACTATTTCAAATCAACGGCCTCACATGTTTCTTGTGTTTCTAAGAACGCCATGTAGAATTTTAGGAATTCTGGATGGACCTCTTCACGAAACCTGGTCATCGTCCCTTCCGTCCGTCGAATAGATACCACGTTATTCCGTTTTGCGTTCCTTTTGACCATGCCATGGAAGAAAGTGGTAGGTCGATCACTATTCTTCAGGTAGTGTAGCTTCTCCTTTTGATAGTAGAAACTTATTTCCGTCTTTGTCAAGAACTTAGCCCTAGCCGCTCGGTTTAAGACTTCCCGTTGCAAACTAGCGTATGATGATCATCGTGTAGTTGCCCTTGGGTTTCCTCTAGCTCCAAAGATGCATGTTTCGCCCGTTCTGGTATGTGGTTAAACTCGTTTCGGGTAAGACTCTTAACAGGGAACTTTAGGGCATTAATTTTTTTTTATTACTGCCCATTGACGACTCCCCCGGCGATCAGCTATCCAAACTTCTTGTACAATGAAATTAAACTCCCCAGGCATAGACCACATGTTGAAGAACCGGAAAGGGCGCGAGACCGGCTCCCCATCCACGCCCAACTTCACCAAAATCAGAGAGTGATCCGATCCTTGCCCAAACGGTAAGAAAGTTGCTGAAATGGCAATCCGGATTCACCATAGCTCGGTGTAGCTTACTCCATACAGTATGGTTTGACCAAGGATAGAAAAGTTTCGTAGAAGTTAAGTCATCCAGTCCGTTGAAATGGCAACACTCCAGAATATCATTTACCATATAAGGGGTAACCACCTTGCCTCTCAATTTTTCAACCGGTCTCCGCACCGTGTTAAAATCGCCCAAATATAACCCTAGTAGAGAAATCCCTTGCCCAAAAGACAATAATGATGACGACAACGGCCTGCGAGAAACTATCGAAAACAATCCATATACGAAACTAACCTCAATTGACCAATGTGACACCAGACGGGTTACTTTTCAATGAATATCTTGGTCCGTCATTCCCGCCAGTTCCACTTGTACCACGGCCGGATTCCACATAATAAGTATAATGTCCGCCCTATGAAGGTAGAAGTTATTAACCTTCTCCCAATATCGAAATTTCCGGGCCATCATCCCATCCAAAACTCCCAGGTCCCAAACCTTCATCTCCAATAATCCACAAACATTCACCTTATACCTCCTTATGAGGTCCAAGACCTCATTCGTAATGAGGGAACTATTCAATTCCCTCACGTTACAGCATGCAATATTCATTTAACGATAGGAGGAATAAAGCCCCTCCGCGGCAATGGTGTAGTTTGTTCATGAAGTGCACTTGGAGTCTTCATCACGTCCGCTTTAGTTGGAAAGACGCCATCCTTCCCTTTTGGCATAAGAATTTTCGAAGTCGGGATATCTTTCTTCTTGATGGTATCAAAAGGGTTATCGGCCGAAGTCTGAGCCATAGGAGATTTCAAGTCCCGGTATTTCTCTAAATCTTCATTTTCTCTCACAGGTGCCTCATAACAATCCGTAGATTATCATCATCGGCTATTTTCTCTACATCCGATGCATCTTTAACGCTCGAATCTTCAAAAACCGTGCGGGTGCCCATCCATGGGATAATTGCAACCAATGCCTACTTTAGAGGCTCAAAGGGAGTCGCGGCTGTAGCTTCCACCGGTGGCAAATGGGTTGCTTCCTTTTTCCAGCCCCGGCTTCGTTTCTTCACAACATCGGCCCTACACTTCTCCGACGTGTGAGAGATCGTCTTGCATTTAGTGCAATAGGCTGGTATGCAGCTATATTCGATCGGGACCACATATATTTGGTTCAGAGAGTTAATCAACGTAAATGATTGTCGTAGAGGTTTCGTAGCATCCACCTCCACCTAAATCCATGCGTAACCAAGACATCCCAATTCCTTTGTGATCTTGTCCATTTGGACCTATCTGCCAATCTTCTGAGTAATCATACTAAATGACTTTTGGTTGTTCAACGCCGCCGAGATATTACGGAGCGTAATCCAAATCGGAACGTACACCATCTCCCGAATACCAAAGTTGAAGAATTTAAGCATGGTGTGAACGTACAAAGTGGAAGTACCGAAATTATACTTCCCCGCCTCCATTATCGTCATCCTATCATTGTCCGTTTCGAATTTGAACAAAATCCATCCAGTTGGGTGGATTTGATATCTCAACGGGACCGGTCATCGTGAAATAATTGCCGATGTACAACAAAGTAACACTAGTTTCCCGTTGTAAGCTAGCGTTACTTTTTTCTGGCATGACTACCGATGTACAACGTTGATTGCGTTCATTTTTTTAACAAAATACGATAATGTCAACACAGTATAATTGTTGTCAGCACAACAAATAATCGAAAAAAGAAAAAGAAAACTTGATCGGTCAATACAATAAAATAGCGATCAACATAGTATAATAACAGTTAACACAATAAAATAACGGTTAACACAACAACATATCCCGAAAATAGATTGACAGGTCAATATAGTAACATAGTTGTCAAACGCGGTAATATAATTGTCGAACACGGTAATATAACGATTAACACAATAATATTGCGATCATCACAATAATATAGCGATGTAAAAGAAATAAATCAATGCGGTCAACGGGTTAAAATTGATGAAATTGGGATTATATCAGATTTACAATTTTTTGAATTGGGTGGTTGAACAATTATGGGTAATTTTAATATATTTTTTTTAATTGCCATTATAAAATAATAATTGGATAAATCATGAGTTTTCGGGAGAAACCCATTGTGTTTTAGATGGAGATGTTAATAAAAGAAAAATGGCCATAGTCGACACTTTCAAATGACTTAAATACTAGAGGTGATCTCAAATTCAACACGTAATAGCAAAAGTAACTTACAAGTTTTGAACCATATATATATATATATATATATATATATATATATATATATATATATATATATATATATATATATATATATATATATATATATATATATATATATATTGGAAGTCATATTTTATATATCATTTTGCACGGAATAGTATTTCAAAAATGAAAATAATAATTAGTTTAATACATGATAATAACAATTATAATAAAATGTGTTAGTGATATCGGTAGCAACATTAATATTTATATAAATTTAATAATATAAACTCATTCTGAAAAAATAATATATAAATATAACTGTACTAAAAGGCGAAATTCCTCGCCTCCAGAGCCCCCATCCCTTGGCCAACCAAGTATTTGATGGAGAAATGTAAATCATGGTGACTCAACGGCCCGTTAAGGTAGTGGACCCGGACCTGGTACCCACAAGGAACCAATCCTCATTGGAGTTGAAATTCCCACACTGTGGCCGTCAGGATTTGATCCTAGGACCTTGTGAGCTATACCCATGCGGACATATATGAAATTGATCATTAAATAAATCAAGCAAAGAATGATTAGAGAAAATAGACTGAAAAATATGAGATAAGATAATAATAACAATTAAAAAGATATAGAGGTAATTAATTTGTACCGCTAGTCGAGATTTAGAGTGAAAGTAACTAGAAAAAATGGCTGAAAAAAAAAAAAAAAACAAATATATATATATATATATATATATATATATATATATATATATATATATATATATATATATATATATATATATATATATATATATATATATATATATATATATATATATATATATATATATATATATATATCCTTTTGTAATTGGAACAATTTTTTAAGATTTCGAAAATTTTGGAATTGATTTTGTACTACCGAAATTTTTTGAAAATTTTCTGAAAAGACTAATTTCGATCCGATCCATCCGACTTTCACCCTAGGTAGGGGAAAAAGAAGAAAATATTTCACCATGATATTAAATCATGGTGTACAATGCTCAAGTGTAAAACCAAATTTTCCTCAAATGTTACCATAATCGATGTTGAACGAGTCCCACATTGTCTCTATTCATTTTTAGTAGTTTTAAAATGAAGAATTGTGTCTTAAAATACGATTATATGGATGCATTGGCCCCACAATAATATATAGATTGTAACAATACTATATAATACTATATGAATGGTATATATATACTTTATGAATGAACAACGCATACTATATTCACGAATAACTTGTACTTCACATGTGTATTCATTGTACTTACTTGAAGGAACAAAGCGCACTATATTTTGCGATGAATTGAGTTGTACCAATTTTATTGACACTTTAACGATCAATAAGTATGGGAGATGCATAATTATGTTTTAAATGAGTATTTTCAGGTAGGTGAGCATTATTGTTGTGTTTGGAGTACAAGATCCCATAAATATGTTGAATTTCATACATGATACTCATATACTATACAAGATACTCATATAAGTGTACGATGCTCAAATGTAAAACTAATGTTTTCCTCAAATGTTACCATAATCGATGTTGATCGACTCCCACATTATCTCTTTTCATTTTTAATAGTCTTAAAATGAAGAATTGTGTCTTGAAATGCGATTATATGGATGCATTGGCCCCACAATAATATATAGAGTGTAAAAATATTATATGAATGGCAAACATATACTTTATGAATGAAAAAAGCGTATTATATTCACGAATAACTTGTACTTTACATGTGTATTCATTGTACTTACTTGATGAAATAAGCGTACTATATTTACGAATATCTCGAACTTTACCGGTTTTTACATTATACTTATTTGATGACCAAAGCGTACTATATTGACGAATAACCCGAACTTTACCAGCTTATACATTGTACTTAATTGATAAACAAAGCATACTATATTCACGAATAACCCGAATTTTACAAGTTTATACACTGTACTTACTTGGTGAACAAAGCGTACTATATTCATGAATAACCCTAACTTTACCGTACTCTTATGTTCAGTAATTAAACAACAGTACATAGGTTTGACACGCCTTCGTCTTGCAGCCCGATCTTTTACATTGTACGCTTGCATGAGAGCCGCAACCCCTGCAAGCTGTGGTTTATTTTAGGCATGTCCATGTAGTGACAGAAGGGATTTTTCTTCAGTTCTTCATAATGTTGTTTATTCATCAGCTTTTTCACACCTTCCATAGTTGCTTCAAAAGCGATCGATGAACACCTACAGCCTACTGCTAGCTTGCTACTATCTTCTTTTACATTAATTCCTATAATTACATACACATAAAAGTACAATTATAACAAATACAACGTACAATAAAGTTCCACTATCAGTACTTTCAGTACTTTCGTTCAATACCATCCAAATGCACTAGCAATACCATTGTTGCATATGAAACATACTACATTACAATCAAACATTATACTTCCAGTACCCTCGTCAGTACCATTCAAATGCACTAGCAATACCATTCAAAGGCACTAGCAATACTATTGTGGCATATGACACATACTACAGAACCATCAAACATTATACTTCTAGTACCCTGTGTCCATACCATCCAAAGGCACTAGCAATACTATTGTGGCATATGACACATACTACAGAACCATCAAACATTATATTTCCAGTACCCCGTGTTAATACCGTCCAAAGTCAATAGCAATATCATTATTACATATGACATATACTACAGAACCATCAAACATCATACATCAATCCTTTGTTAGGATTAAATGCTTTCGGGATAGTACTTCAAGTACCCTATGTCAATACCATCTAAATGCACTATTAATACCATTACTACGCATGACACATACTATAGAACCAGTATGAAAAATGCAATAAGCCTATTCCCATATCCTATATGAAACCCTCGTTAGGACTCAAAATGCTTTGGGGACATGCTAATGTCACCGAAGAATAATACCCAGGAGGGAAGTGTTACAAAATCATGAAATTCGACAACAAATAAATGATCTTTGCAAACCCAAACAACAAAACAACAGATATTGGAACCAATTTAATGATTAGGGGAAACACCGAACAAAGTCGAGGCATAATACTCACGAGTGGATATGTTCAAAATCATGCAATGCTACAACAACTAAACCTTTTTGCAATCTTAAGCAACACCCAAATGGGTCTGTTTCCAAGAAAATGAAAAAAAAATAAAAAAAATCAAACCTTGTTGTTTACTCTGCTTCACCATTGTCTGGAAATGGGTTTGTTTATTTTTATTTTTCCTTTCACTTTATTATTTTTCTGTGTCTTTGTTGATTCTTCGTTCTTTGTTCTTTGTTTCTTCTTTGTTGTTTTTTTGTCTGGAAATGGGTATAAACTGATAACGGTTGTTTTTTCTGCGCCTTTTTAGCTTCCTTCTTGTTGTTTGATTTTTGAAATGTAATAGGCAAAGAGCGTGTAACACAAACAGCGCGTTGGAGGTTGAAAATAAATTATGTAAAATTAATATAAAGTAAAGGGTATTTTAGTCTTTGTACATTTCATTAGGGACTGATCTGCATGTTAGGCGCGTGGGTAGGGACTGATCTGCTTGGGGAAACTACCTAGGAACTGATCTGCGTTTTGTGTTTTGCATTGGGGATTTACCTGTAGTTTCCTCAAAAAAATATGTGAAAAAGGGGATAATTTTCTTTAAGCCCATAAGTACTAAAATATTATCCAATAGGTCCCTACAAATATTAGTTTCTCATATAAACCCATAGATACATATCTGGACGGAATTACCCTGAACCCTTTCAATACACTTCATGTTATGGTTGGATATGAGTCGGGTCGGGCAATTATCGGCTAATTACCTATCCGACCCGACCCCCCGAGTTTGTTGAAAATTGAAAATTATTATCGATCCAGCCATTATGGGTCGAATAATGGTTGGCAATCGACTTTATCCGGTAAACAATGTGTGGTTGTTTGGTATCCATCTATTTATTGATTTTTTTTTTTACAATAATAACATGTTTTTTAAAGTTTTTTCAAAGGATATTCAAAAAATTTGGGAAAACTTATGTTGTAAAAATCTTAATTTTATAATTAAGAGTTTTTTTTTTTTTTTTTGTATTAAGCTTCTACAATAAGTAAATATATAATGAAGAATATAAAATAAAAGTTATAAAATAGAAATAGTACGAGGAGGTTTATAAAATTGTGTTTTGAGTTTTTGAGTTTTAACTTCTTTATATATTATTTTAACATTAAAAAAAGTAAGAATTACAATTAAATTTTTATAATAAAAAAATTGTTTAAAAAGTCGGTTAAAATTATCAGCCCGACAACAAAATTATCGTCCAAAAATATTATCAGCTCAAAAAGAAGCGGGTTGAAAGTGGGTCGGTTGGCCGATAAAACCAACTCATGCCCAGCCCTACATTATTTTACATTCAATTCATAATTCAAACTCTAATTCTACAACATTTTTATCAATTCCGTTGAACGTTGAAATGACATTTTTGTGCCGTTGGCCACCGTTTTAAGCCAAAAATACATTTTTTTATTACTCTTTTTTTATCAAAATATAAATATCATAAATCGAAAATGTCGTAGACAATTACAACAGGCATATGTGAGGATATTGTAGAACCTACTAAAGAATGCAATAAAGGAAAAATAAAACATACTAAAACATACTATATCATGGGGTAACCCCAAACCCTAGTCACTAGTTCTTCGACTCTTCCATCATGGGTGCATAAGGCTGCTCGGTTGTCTGCCCGTCCTCGAAACACCAAGCTCCAGGTGTTGGCCAAACATTGCAAAATAAACGTGTGTTTTGATCTTCTTCGTTAGATCTTTCGGAGTAGTTTCGATTTTCTCACATTTACATTTGTTCCGAGCCTCCCGAATGTGATAGACGATGCTAGCCAGTGCACATCGTTTTATCTTGCTACGGTACGACTTTCCCCGTACTTTCTTCTTGAGCCATTTGAGTGATACATCCAATGTGGTCGGTCACCGGCTAATCCCCAACCACACCCGAATGTTGTCCCACACCTCTTTCGACATGCTGCATCTAAAGAAAAGGTGTTTCTTGTTTTTGTTAACCACACCACACAAGACACATTTAGTGTGTTCGATTGGAGAACACATTCGCTCCACCCGGTCCATTGTGGCCATGCGATCCATTGCTGCCATCCATAGAATAAACGAGTGTTTTGGAGTCATCGACGAATTTCAAAGTAGTTTACCCCATGATTTGATCGGGGCCTTGACCCTTATCCAATCGTAAACCTTGCTCACGTTCAGTTTGCCAAGCTCCTTACAAGATTCTAGCTTGCCAATAAGTAATTGAATAGTCCCCATTCTCCCACCAGTTCGTCCCGGATCTCGATGATGCTCTTGAATAAGGGTAAAGCTGTAATTGGCGGTGACCCCTCCCATATGGTTCGACCTTTGAGATAGAATTCGTTAACCCACTATATCCAAATAGAGTCTTTCTTCAAGTAGAAATCCCAGAGATTTTTCATGAGAAGACTTCGGTTCCAGTCATGCAAATCGAGAAGGCCCAGTCCGTTTCAATTTACACATCTTGTGCCATGCTACTTTCAGTGCTGCCTCACCCCATAACAAAGTCCTAAAAAGTTGCTCAATATACTCTATAATCTAGTGGGGGATCGAGAATATTGACAACCAGTAGCAACACGTACCTTGAACCACTGTTTTCAAAATTTTCAAGAGGCCGGCGTAGGGGAGTGTTTGGCGAGTCCACACCCCTATTTCTTGTTCAATTTTTTCCAGTAATGGTTGATAATTGAGCATCCATAGTTTGGAGGCATTGAATGGAATATCGAGGTATCGAAACGGAAAAACACCCGTGGCAAAATGAAACTCATTTTCGATGGTTGCTCGATCGCCCGGCTTGACTCCCGCAAGGAATATGTTTGACTTCTTGTGATTGGCCTTGAGCCCCGATGCCTGCCCAAATTCGAAGACCATCTTGGCGAGGATGCGGACCGACTCCACATCTTATCGTGATAGAACCATTAAATCATCGGCAAATATCAGGGGAGTGATCTTGTGCATATGGCACATCGGATGATAATTTAACTCTTGTTCCATCGGGCATATATTGAGTTACCGGGAGAGATACTCTATGCATATGACGAATAAGTATGGTGATAGGGGATCTCCTTGCCTCTATCCTCGCATGTCTGGGAAGACACCCTTCGTCTCATTGTTTACCGAAATCATGTATGACACTGAAGTTACGCATTGCATAATCCATCGCGTGAATTCAACTGGGAAACCCAAGCCCTCCAGTATAGCTTGAAGAAATTCCCAATTTACCATGTCATATACTTTGCGTAAGTCCATCTTCAACAGACACCTATGCGAAATCTTCTTCCTCTCATAGTGTCGTATAAGGTGTTCCACCAAGTGTATGTTGTCCGTGATCAGTCTCCCCTCCAGGAACGCTGATTGAGCTTTGTCAATAATCTTTGGCATAATGGATGCTAGACGGTTGGTTAGAACTTTCGTCATAACCTTGTAAATCACATTGCAGCAGGCGATGGGTCGAAAGTCCCTTACTTCTGTGTTGACTTCGGAATAAAGACCAGCACCGTATCATCACATTGTTTGAGCAATGGGCCACTCCTAAAAAATTCTTGAACCGCTTCCGTCAAGAGTGGCCCAACTGTTTCCCATGCTGGTTTGAAAAAGTGGGCAGTGAAGCCGTTCGGCGCTGGTGCTTTGTCATCCGAAATATCAAATAATGCCTCCTTATTTTCCGAACTAAGGATCGTCCCAGCCAGTGCCTCCCTGTCCTTTTCTTGTATCTGTGGGCCTGAATTCAACACATCTAAATCAACGGCCTCACATGTTTCTCGTGTTCCTGAGAACTCCATGAAGAATTTTAGGAATTTTGCATGGACCTCCTCACGAGACGTGGCCATCGTCCCATCCGCGTCGAATAGATACCACGTTATTCCGTTTTGCGTTCCTTTTGACCATGCCATGGAAGAAATTGGTAGGTCGATCACTATTCTTCAGGTAGTGTAGCTTCGTCTTTTGCTAGTAGAAATTTCTTTCCGCATTTGTCAAGAACTTAGCCTTAGCCACTCGGTTTAAGACTTCCCGTTGCAAGCTGACATTATGCTGGTCATCGTGTAACTACCCTTGGGTTTCCTCTAGTTCCAAAGATGCACATTCCGCCCATTCTGATTTGTGGCTAAACTCTTCTCGGTTAAGGCTCTTGAGAGGGAAGTTTAGGGCATTAAACTTTTGATTACCGCCCATTGACGACTCCCCCGGCGACCAGCTGTCAAAACTTCTTGTATAATGGACTTGAACTCCCCATGCAGAGACCACATGTTGAAGAACTGGAAAGGGCGTGAGACCGGCTCCCCATCCACGCCCAACTTCACCAAAATCGGAGAGTGATCTGATGTTTTCCCAAACGGTAAGAAAGTCGCTGAGCTTCCTCCAAACGTATGCAGTCATTCTGGATTTACCATAGCTCGGTCTAGTTTATTCTATAGAGTATGGTTCGACCAAGTATATAAAAAATCCCGTATAAGTTAAGTCATCCAGACCGTTGAAACAGCAACACTCCTAAATATCGTTTACCATATAAGGGGTAACCACATTGCCACCCGATTTTTCAACCGGTCTCCGCACCGTGTTAAAATCCCCCAAACATAACCATGACAGAGAAGTCCCTTACCCAAAAGTCGATAATGATGCCCACAACGGCTTGCCAGAAACTGTTGAAAATAATCCATATACAAAACTAACCTGAATTTGCCTTGTGAATGTTACTTTGCAATAAATTACTTGATCCATCATTCTCGATGTTTGCACTTTTACCATGGCCGAATTTCATATGATAAGTATTATGCCCGCCCTATGAAGCTGGAAGTTATTAACCTACTCCCAATGTCGGAATTTCCGGACCATCAACCCATCCCAAACATTCGTCTCCAATAATCCACAAACATTCACCTTATACCTCCTTATGAGGACCAAGACCTCATTCTGCGTGAGGGAATTATTCAATCCCCTCTTGTTCCAGCATGCAATATTTATTTAAGGATAGGAGGAACAAATCCCCTCCGCGGCAGTGGTGTAGTTTGTTCGTGAAGTGTACTTGGAGTCTTCATCACGTCCGCTTTAGTTGGAAAGACGTCATCCTTCCCTTTTGGCATAAGAATTGCCGAAGCCGGAAAATCTTTCTTCTTGATGGTAACAAAAGAGAGGAAATAGCCGATGATGATGCATCTACGGATTTGGTATTTCGACGGGACCCCCCTATCGTGAAATAATTGCCGATGTACAACAAAGTAACGCTAGCTTCTCTTTGCAAGCTAGCGTTACTTTTTTCACCGATGTACAACGTTGATCGCGCTTTTTTTTTAACACAATATGATAACGTCAACACATTATAATTGTTGTCAGCACAACAAATAACTGGAGAAAAAAACAAGAAAAGTTGATCGGTCAACACAATAAAATAGCGATCAACATAGTATAATACCAGTTAGCACAGTAAAATAACGGTTAACACAACAACATATCCCAGAAATAGATTGGCAGGTCAATACAGTAACATAGTTGTCAAACGTGGTAATATAATTGCCGAACATAGTAATATAACGATTAACACAATAATATTGCGGTCATCACAATAATATAGTGATGTAAAAGAAATAAATCAATACCGATCAACGGGTTAAAATTGATGAAATTGGGGTTATATCAGATTTACAATTTTTTGAATTGGGTGGTTGAAAAATTAGGGGTAATTTTAATATAAAAGTTTTTGACTTGTCATTATGAAATAATAATTGGGTAAGTCATGAGGTGTCGGGAGAAACCCATTGTGTTTTAGATGGAGATGTTAATAAAACAAAAATAAATGAAGCAAAAACGAATTAGGGAAAATAGACTGAAAAACAGAAGATAAGATAATAATAACAATTAAAAAGATATAGAGGTACTTGATTAGGAGGGTACTGCTAGTTAAAATTTGGTGTGAAAGTAATTAGAAAAAACAAGTGGCTGCAAAATAGGAGATAATATATATATATATATATATATATATATATATATATATATATATATATATATATATATATATATATATATATATATATATATATATATATTAATAAAAGTATGGTTGCTCCTAATAAACTCTAGAAAATTCTTCCACCTTGATAGTTACACTTGTCATTTATATAATTAATTAATTTTAAATTTTATTGGTTTATTTGATATCATATAATCAAGTTTACCAAATGCATTAAGTATTCACATTTTTTGGCCCCAAAATTATGTATCTTTTCCCACTAAAATTGTCATTTTACTTAATATTAATTTTATGGGAAAATACTTAATTATTTAGAAAAACATTTAGTTCTTGTCTTTGATTATTAAATTGCCCCTGGTAACCCTTGAGATTTAATGACATCATTAAGCTACAATTTAGTGAGGCCTATTATGGGTGCTAAAGAAGATTCATGGGACTTCTACTCTAACTGAAATAAATATACAACCATATTATAACAAAATCATAAAGTTAAATTAATAAATATGACAAAAATAGTTTATTAATGAGGGGATATCTCAATACATATTGTAGAAATGATGAAACACATAATGAAAAAGATGAATTGTGTCTTGTATTTCATCAATGAGAGCTTGTACATTTATATGCACACAAGAGAGAAATAATAAAGGAAGAAACTAATTACACCTAATCAAATCCCTAATCAAATCACTAATTAAGACTTGATTGAATCTAATCAAATCCCTAATCAAATCACTAATTAAGACTTGATTGAATCTAATCAAATCACCTAATTAAGGCTAAACTAAATCAAAAAGAATATATATTATATTCTTCTAACACCCCCCGTCAAGTTGGAAGTGGTATTGATATATCAAAAACACCCAACTTGCGAACTAATCGTCGATAAGCTTCACCGCCAAGTGGTTTCGTAAAAATATCTGCCAGTTGATCACTTGAACGTAGGTATGAGGGAGCAATGAGCCCTGCCTGAATTTTTTCTCGAACCGAATGACAATCAATCTCAATGTGCTTGGTGCGTTCATGAAAGACAGGATTTTCTGCAATGTGTATAGCAGCTTGGCTATCACAATGAATTGGAATTGGTTGAGAGTGGTTGAAACCGAGATCCGTTAGAACATATTTTAACCACTGTAACTCACAAGTAAGTGCAGCAAGAGAACGATATTCGGCTTCGGCAGAAGAACGAGAAACGGTTGGTTGTTTCTTAGTTTTCCAAGAAATAGGACTAGAACCCAACATGGTGAAATAACCAGTGGTAGACCGACGAGTGGTAGGACAACCAGCCCAATCGGAGTCGGCATATCCTACTAGAGTGAGAGAACTAGATGCAGAAAGGAATAAACCTTTACCAACAGTACCTTTAAGATAACGAAGGATTCGATTGGCAGCATCAAGATGAGTAGAATGCGGATTTTGCATGAATTGACTAAGAGTATTTACCGCATATTGAATGTCAGGTCGTGTTACAGTGAGATATAGCAGGCGCCCTATGAGACGTCGATAGATTGATGGATCGGGAAGAGGAGTCCCATCATGTGGACGTAAACGAAGATGTGGTTCCTTTGGAAAATCAGACGGACGAGAACCAGTCATCCCGGAATCAGATAAGATGTCTAGAGTATACTTGCGTTGACATAAAAAGATGCCTTGTTTAGAACGAGATACTTCAATACCCAAAAAATATCGAAGATTACCAAGATCTTTTATGGAAAAAGAATTGGCAAGAAATTTTTTGATATCGGAAATAGCATCATCATTATTTCCTGTAATGATAATATCATCAACGTAGACGAGTATAAAAATTGATGTCTTATTACGAATATATGTAAAAAGACTGTAGTCTGAAATTGATTGATGAAAGCCTCGACTAATAAGAGTGGTTGAGAATTTGGAGAACCATTGACGAGATGCTTGTTTGAGACCATAGATTGATTTATTTAATTTACATACACGAGTCTCCCCTTTGTGAGAGAAGCCAGGGGGAAGTTTCATATAGACCTCTTCATTAAGATCTCCTTGAAGAAATGCATTGTTAACATCAAGTTGGTGGATGGACCAACTTTTAATGGCAGCAATTGAGAGTAGGAGACGTACAGTAACTAGTTTTGCCACAGGTGCGAAGGTATCATGGTAATCAATTCCTTCAATTTGAGTATAACCTTTGGCAACTAGACGAGCTTTATATCGATCAATTGAACCATCTGACCGATATTTAATTTTGAAGACCCATTTACAACCAATGGGTGATTTGCCGGGTGGAATTTGACATAAAGACCAAGTGTTATTTGATTCTAGAGCTCGAATTTCCTTGGCCATTGCATCACGTCATTCAATTGATTTTATGGCTTGAGAATATGATCGCGGCTCTTGATTCTTAATGATATTTGTGAGAAAGGCTCGATGGGAATGACTTAAATTACGGAAAGAAATGTAATTTGCTAGTGGAAAATCAGTGGATAGTGAAATATGATTACAAATATAATCATTGAGACGCTTTGGTTGGTGACGGATGCGTTGAGGGTAATTACGAACAATGGTTGTAGAAGGTGAATCAGAAGATGGTGTGCCATCGGAAATAGATGGAGAATTAGTTGAACCATCAACTTGAGAAGGTGAGGAAGGAGATTCGGAAATAGAGGGAGAATTGATTGAATCATCAAGTTGAGAGGGTAAGGAATGAGATGGTGGCGAGTCATCCAAACTCGTAGTTTCATTACGAGGAATAGAATCACCCGAAGGGGGGTCGATGAGTGGTGTAGGGTAGTCAAAAGTCCCATTATCATTGATCGGAGTAATTGAAATTGGATCTTGTAAAGATGAATTTACAAGATCATGATATGGAAAAATTGACTCATGAAAAATGACATCGCGTGAAACGTAAATTTGACGAGTTTTGAGATCGTATATACGATATCCCTTTTGTCCATAAGGATAACCAACAAAGATGCCAGGTTTTGCTCGTTCATCAAATTTATGTTGAATATTTATATTTTTAGCAAAACATAAACACCCAAAAACTCGAAGAGAGGAATAAGATGGAAGATGTCCAACTAAGACTTGATGAGGAGATTTATATTGAAGGACTGGAGTTGGAAGTTTGTTAATGAGAAATGCAGCGGTTAGAATACATTCACCCCAAAAAGAAAGAGGCAAGTTTGCTTGAAATCGTAAAGCTCGAGCGACATCAAGGAGATGCCGATGTTTACGTTCTACAATGCCATTTTGTTGTGGGGTCGCAACGCAACTACGTTGATGAATGATTCCATTATCATGAAACCATTTTTGAATTTGTTTGGAAAGAAATTCAGAACCATTATCTGAACGTATGGTTTGAAGTTGAGGAAGAAAAATATCCCCATTTCCGGAATTGAAACGAGAGACTTTTGTGTTAAATTGACGACGAATTAGATTAAAAAAATGGGTTATCATGTTGAAAGTTTCGGATTTGTGTTTCATTAGATAAATCCAAGTGCATCTTGAATAATCATCAACAATAGTTAAGAAGAATCGTGATCCATTTTGTGAGGGTATAGAGAAAGGACCCCAAATATCAACATGAATCAATTCAAAACAATGAGAAGAACAAGATGTACGTTGAGGAAATGAAAGACGTGCCTGTTTAGCACGTGGACAAACATCACAAACAAAATCCTTATTTGGAATAATATTTTGAGAATTCTTAACAATAAAATCAAAACGAGGCCTAGATGGATGACCAAGGCGAGAATGCCATAAATCAAATTTATTACATTGCTTAATAGAAAGAGCAGAATTAGAAATCAAATGGCAATCTAGATAGAAAAGGCCATTGTGAGGATTACCCCGACCAATCGTCTTCTTCGTTGATTGGTCCTGAAATACACATCCAGACGAAGAAAATATTATATCACAATTTGTGGATTTCGTAAATTGTGAAATCGATAACAAATTGAACTTAAAAGATGGAATGTAAAAAACATTCGTGAGAATGAAAGTACCAAAACATTTGACTGTGCCTATGTGAGTCACAGGCGCGTGAGAGCCATCAGGCAATTGAACATATATGTTTTTACGAATAGGGGAATATGAAGAAAAAAATGAGAGAGATGTACATATATGATTAGAAGCACCGGAGTCAATAATCCAACAAAATGACGAAAATGTGTGATTTTTACCTGCTAAGTGCACTGAGGGTCCACTAGTTTCTTCTTTGGCAAGAAGTGTGAGAAGCTTGTTGTATTGTTCGTGCGTGAGTGAACTAGCCATATGAGTGGAGTTGGATGGTGGTGGCACGGATTTCTTCACATGTTTGTCGGGAAAGCCATGAAGTTGATAGCATGTAGCAAGAGTATGACCATGTTTGTTGCAATGGTCGCAAAATGGACGTTGACGTTTTCCCGACGGACGAAATGGAGGTTTAGATGCTTGAAGTGCAGCGGCATCAACAGTAGGAGTTGTGAGAATATTGATCTCTTGCTGCTTTTCTTCTTGACGAACCAAATTATAGATACGTTGAATGGAAGGAAATGGTTCCATCAAGAGAATTTGGCTGCGAATAGCGGAAAAACGATCATGTAGTCCTTGAAGAAATTCCATGGATCGATCTTGATTTTGTTGGTCAATAATGCTTTTAGCATTACCACAAATGCAAGGGGTGATATGGATAATGGAACCGAGTTCATCCCATAGAGATTTGAGTTGCGTAAAATACAATGAAACAGACATGCTTTCTTGTTTGAGGGAAGAAATTGATTGTTTCAATTGATAAATTTTTGGAGCATTTGATTGAGAAAAACGATCCTTGAGATCGGTCCAAATTTGTGCTGCAGTTTCAGCATACAAGATACTTGGACGGATCTCAGGTGAAACAGAATTAAGGATCCAACTTCCTACCAAATCGTTACAACGTTCCCAATTAGAAATGTCAGATTTCTCTGTCGGAATTGGGAGTGACCCATCAACGAAACCAAGCTTATTTTTGGCACGAAGTGCCATTGTGACTGCACGACTCCATGATCCGTAATTATCTCCTGTCAACAAAGGTGTGACAAGGATAGTAGAAGGACTATCGGAATGATGGATTGTGTATAAATCGGTTATGATGGGTGTGGGTGATGATGAAGAAGACTTTGTAGGAAGAAGATCGTCGGTAGACATTTTGAAGAATGAGGAGAAAAAAAAATCAAAGATTCACTGATACCATGTAGAAATGATGAAACACATAATGAAAAAGATGAATTGTGTCTTGTATTTCATCAATGAGAGCTTGTACATTTATATACACACAAGAGAGAAATAATAAAGGAAGAAACTAATTACACCTAATCAAATCCCTAATCAAATCACTAATTAAGACTTGATTGAATCTAATCAAATCCCTAATCAAATCACTAATTAAGACTTGATTGAATCTAATCAAATCACCTAATTAAGGCTAAACTAAATCAAAAAGAATATATATTATATTCTTCTGACACATATAGCAAACATAAAAATGAATTGAAACCTTAATTTAGTTATTTAAATTAAATTTTACTTTGCATTAATTTTACATCAATCATGTGCATCTCACGGGGCAAAAAATCTAGTATATATGAAAAAAAAAAAAAAAAAAAGTCATATCCTGAAAATATGGACGAAACCTAGTAAAATTACATTGTATACAAAATTTTCGTAATCTGTTTTTATTAAAAAAACAAATTAAAATTTGCATGCAAGTGAAAGAAGCCAAAAGTAGTAATGAGAAAAAGAAAGATAAAGCATGAAATAATTATTTCACGTATTATCTGTGCATATCCTCACATATTTCACTCAATAATAAGCCTCCAACGAACAAAGCACACGTGTATTTAGTATTTACTACACTAAACAAGAGAAAATCACAATATATACTATCGCACCATCAAATTATAAAAGTTAAAACACTCTTTTTTTACATACATATATATATATATTTTTATTACTTAAGGGAAAAAAAAAAAAAAAAAAAAAAAAAATAATGGTTAACCAATCAGAAACAAGATCACATATAGTAGTGATCTTCACCTTCACATTGTTGATCGTCCATGCTTACTGTTGGCGCCCATTTTCTGCACCTCTCCCTTTCATTTTACTTCACGGTTTTTTTTCTCAATTCAATTTTTGTGTATTTATATATTTATTTATTTAATTAAATAGTTTTTAGTAGTCCTAATTAATTAAATCTGTGAATTTATAATTTTCAATAAATATAGGGGTTAATAATCAGTGCTCCAGTGCCCAGAGCACCCTGTACGTTAAGCAGCTAAGCGAATGGTCCAACACCACAGGATACTGCTTGTATGTCAATATTATTTCTTAATTACATTTTTCAATTAATTTACTTATTTATTTTATTTTATTTTCGAATTAATGTGTAATATGGAAATATAAAAATGAATATAGCCTAATATGAATTTTTCTTTTGCAGAGAGATAGGAAATGGGGTTCAGAGTTCATGGCTTATTCCCCTTGAGAAACAGGTATTTTTTGGGCAAATTACGACCACCCCTAAGGTATGATCAAATTACAAAAATACCCCTCATGTTTGGATATTTACAACTATGTATACTGTCTTACACGTTCATTCTGACGGTGTCAAACTTACCTACTTAAAGAGAGGTTTTTTCGTAAGAAAATACATAGTTGAGGGGTAGTTGTAATTATACGAACATGATGGGTGTTTTCGTAATTTGAGTTTACTTCATGGGTGGTCGTAAATCGTAATTTGTCCTTTCTAACATTTTAAAATTATGACATGGAATTAAATAATTAATTACTATTAGATGGTGAATTTGAAGTTTTTTTCTTCTTCCTTTTTCATTTTATTTTTTCTCTTGACAGGTCGAAGAAGCTTGCAAAAAGGTGAGGAAAACTCTTGTCCCTTTTTTTTTTTTTAAATTTAAAAGAAAAACATTACAAAAAAGAAACAAATTAAAAAAAAAAAAAAATTATTTGTTTGAATTTATGATGATGTTGATTTGAGTGTACAGGTGAAGGCAATGAAGGAACTATCGAAGGGATACAACATTGTTGGTCTTTCCCAGGTATATAATAATCCATAATTAACTCTATTTATTATGACATTTACCCTAATTAATCACCACCTTGTTAATTATAGTGTCACGTTGATTTAATTTATAATATAAACTATTTATTCCATGCAACTTTATTTATTCTTTTATCCTCATTAATGAAATTGATAAAAGAATAGAAATGATATTAACGAGGTGTGTCACGTTAAATTTAATGTTGAGATAATCTTCTAATTTTATAAAGAAAATAAATTCCCGAGGCTATGTAATGAGTTTTCTTAATACAATTGAACTTTCTCTCAATAAAAATAAAAATAAAATATATATAGAGAACCTCATTATTTTTATATTCAATCAACTAGTAACTCGATATATCTATTATAAGATAATTCGTTTACGAGAAAAATCATAATTCATTTCCCATGCAATATATAAATTAATAACTCTGATCCTTAGACTTTTTTTGTTGGAGAGATTAGCCATGATTAGTTAAATAATTGAACTTTGTTTCATGTCTGTCAAGTTCAATAAATTTTCGAATCTATTCGAAAATATTATTTTGGTATGATTGAGATTATTTATTGAACTTCCGACGATAAAGTAATACAAATGAATTTTCATCAGCTAATTATTTAATTTTATTTTCATTAATCTTATCCTAAAAACCAAACGACGGCCTAATTGTATAACACATTTACTGATTTGATGTTATTTTTTTATCTCATTTCTAACTTTTCTTAAGGTAGTAATAAGTTATAATATTGTCTTATTCGTCCTTATTACATCTTTTAATATACTTTCAGGGAACTCTGATTGGTCGAGGAATCATAGAGTTTTGTGAAGGAGCACCACAGGTAATAATATAATAATTAGTTTTGGGAAAATTAAAATAATTATTGTTCTATATAGATTTGTAATTAATTAATTTGTTGAAATTATATCAGGTGAACAATTTTATATCTATAGGAGGACCACAAGCTGGCATTGCTTCAGTACCTCATTCCAGTGTTGTAAGTGCTTCCATTATTTATTTTTCGGCAAATTACGGCCACCTCTTAGGTAAGATAAAATTACAAAAGAAAATTCTTAATTTGAATAATTACAACCACTCTTTCAACTATGTATTGTCTTACACGTCCACTTTTACGGTGTCAAATTTACCTATTGAATGAGGAGGGCTTTCGTAAAACAATACATAGTTGAGAGATAATTGATATTACCCAAGCCAGAGGGGTTTTATCGTAATTTAATCTTACTTTAGGGGGTAACCGTTATTTTTACTCTTTACTTTTTAACTTGTTGGGTATTCCGCTAAGCTTATTTAAAATATTTATATTGTAAAAGTAATTTGAAGATTATAACCAATTTCTCTGGGGCAGGATTTTGATTGATAAAATAAGATTAGTAAATTAATGTAAGATTAAATAATCTAATGAAAACACAGTTATTTTGTCAAACTTCATGACGTCCTACCAAAAACAATTCTTTAAAATGCAAGATAATACAAAATAAAACATGATAACATAATATTTTCGGATCGACCCAACAAGTTATTGGGGATACCAAACATTAAATAAAGTCCAATTATGATAAGAAAAATATATACTATGACAATTTATATTAGCTTATGATATATAATGACAATAGTAGATTAGTAATCGTAATTTTTATGATAATACCTTAAAAAGTTTAAGAATTAGCTTTGCATATTCCTAAAATTTTATTGGTATTTTTCATAAATGACTAAATAAATTATATCACTTCCTATAAAAGAAAATATCAAGCATTTAAAAAAATGAAGTACTTAGGTGGTGTTTGCAAATAATTATTTAAAAGCAGAAGTTAGTGATTGTGAGTAAAGTTAGTTTTAAGTGTTTATTTCTAAAAATTGGGGGTGTTTGCAAATATTTCGGAAAATAAACTTAAATAGGGTTAGGGATGCTTTTAGAAAAATAGCTTAAAGCAGATTGTTTTAAGAGAATCAAAAACAAAAATTGATTTTGCAAACACGTTAAACAGATTATGAGCAAAAAAAGGCTCATAATCACTTTCGAAAAGCTTTTGCAAACACCACCTTAAAGATGAACAAAATAATTTTTGTACAGATTATTGCACTTAATATTGAAACATTATTGAGTACATTTTTTTGTTCTTTTTTCATATTTCTAGAGATAATAATTTATTTTTGGAGAAATAATATATAATTATTATATAATATACTTAAAAAACTACATATAATAATTTACTTAAAATTATTTTATAATAATAAATTATGAGAACATTATAATTTATCCTTTGTAAATCTTTGTACTTTGCAGGCAAGCATTGCTGCAGTCCGTGCTATAGCTAATAACATCCTTAAAGCAGGGATATATTCTGAATATGCCCAAGTATTTATTATTTTTTCTTATATCTTTTTCTTTTTTTTTCTTTTACTAAATTCAAGAAACAAAATATTTAATAATTTGATTTATTTACTATACATATTGCAGAATCAGTTTGCTCCAAGTGGATATGCCAAGATACCGGAGGTAAATTCAAATGTTAGCCACAACAAATTTTTCATATTTAAATTTATATAATAATTATATATATTTTTTTCGGTAGAATATAAAAGGGTACTTAAAAAGCTGCAAGTTTCTTCCGAAACTCAATAACGAACGGCCTAATGATCGAAATCCTGCATACAAGAAAAGGTTTAGCAGCCTCAAGAATCTTGTACTTATAATGGTAATAAAATTTCAATTTATCGATCATTTAAATAATCATTAAAAAATAGAATTATTCGAACAAATTTTAACTATTATTTCGTTTAATCATCAATAGAGTGAAAATGATACGGTAATTACGCCGAAGGAAAGCTCATGGTTTGGATTTTACGAAGATGGAAGCACGAATAACATATTGCCACCTAGGAAGGTAGGTTTAATTCCGTCATTGTTATAGTTACTTCAAGCTATAATTTGTATTCTTCTTTTACGAAATCTAGTTTCACAAATTATTATTATTATTATTATATTTTTTTTTTTTTTTTTTTTTTTTTTTTTTTTTTTTTTTGCAGACGAAGCTTTACATCGAGGATTGGATTGGTTTGAAAACATTGGACAAAGCCGGAAGAGTAAAATTCATAAGAATTGGAGGAACTCATATAGAAGTTTCGGATGCTGATATGAAAAAGTATGTTGTTCCGTTTCTACATAATAAATGGCGTAGACTAGAGTATGGTGGTGACGAGGCCGTCAACACTACAAACTCGAATGGGGTCGGAGAATCGAACAAACTTGGAATCATCAATGAAGGAAACATGTAGCAAATTAAGAGCTACTTTAAAAAAAAAAAAAAGGAAATAAAATTTATGTGCAAACTACATATATTTTGAGGGGTCACCTTTTACATGGTCCAACAATAGACTCTACCCTCACACAGTGCGCTGCCGACTTGATCGGGTTTGCGCGAATAATGATTGGATGACATACTTCCCGCATGCCAGAGTTATGCACCTGGACTATTCAGGCTCTGACCATATCCCAATCAAACTTTTACTCGACGAACAAAGTACAGCTCGTCGCTCGAGGAAGAAGCGTCCGTTTCGGTTTGAAGCAGCATGGCTCCGTAGAGAAGATTGCGAGGACATCATCCACCAGCAATGGGTTGAACGTTTGAGTTCCGATCCTATCGAAGATCTTCTTCGAAAAAATGGCGAGTGCCGACTTGCTTTGATCAATTGGAGTAGAAAGGTAATCAAGCAACCACGGAAACAGATCGAAGCGATTCATAAAAAAATCCATGATCGTCTCGCTCTTATTCAAACCGAGGCAATAAGAGAGGAAATCCGTGTGCTAAGGGCGGAGTTGGAAAGAGCGTATGAGGACGAAGATATGTATTGGCGGCAACGGAGTAAAATCCAATGGATCCGAGAAGGAGATAGAAATACGCGTTTTTTCCACTCAAAAGCTACAATCAGGAAACGCACTAATGTGATGACCAAGTTGAAAAATAGTGAGGGTTGCTGGAAAGATAGAGATGCCGACATTGAGCAGATTATCACAGACTATTTTGAGCAAATCTTCAAGTCCACTAATCCTAGGGAGGATGAGATAGATGAGGTGCTTGAGAATATTGAGGCCAGAGTCAGCGGGGCAGCAGGGCAACTTCTGTCTTTGCCATTCACTTCGGACGAGGTAACTCGAGCCATTTCCCAAATGGGTCCCCTTAAATCTCCTGGCCCAGATGGATTACCTGTCGTCTTTTTTACTAAATTTTGGCATATTCTAGGGTCTAATGTATTATCTTGTGTTCTTGATTTCCTTAACAACCGCAAACTTCCACCTTCTATGAATTTTACTTATATTGTCTTGATCCCCAAAGTAAAAACCCCAGAAAAAATCACTGATTACAGACCAATTAGTCTTTGCAATGTTATTTATAAATTTGGATCCAAAGTCTTGGCTAATCGGTTAAAACTTGTGCTTAATGATTTGATCTCACCCACCCAGTCGGCTTTTGTCCCCAAAAGACTTATAACCGACAATGTTCTTGTAGCTTTTGAGGTCAATCATTTTATTAAACTCAACTCCAAGAAAAAAACGAATTACATGGCTATCAAACTTGACATAAGCAAGGCATACGATCGAATTGAATGGATCTTTTTGAGAAAGACCCTCTCCCGCCTTGGCATTCCCTCTGATTTTATTGAGTTAATTATGTTGTGTGTTTCTACAGTCTCATTTTCCTTTCTATTTAATGGTTCTCAGTTCGGGTCCATGCTCCCTTCGCGAGGCCTTCGACAGGGCGACCCGCTTTCACCGTACCTGTTTATATGTTGTGCAGAAGTCCTGATTGGTATGATTTCCAAAGCTACAGAGCGCGGTGACTTTAGTGGCGTTAAAGTGGCCCCGACTGCGCCGATCATCTCCAACTTGTGTTTCGCAGATGATACCCTCGTCTTTGGAGAAGCTACTGTAACTTATGCAGCTTATTTGAAGGGGATTTTGTCCAAATATGCACAGGTATCCGGGCAGGAAATCAACTATGAAAAGTCTACAATGGTCTTTAGCCCGTCCACACCGCGAAGCTTACGAACCTCTATATATCACATCCTGGGATTTCAGGTTGTGGAGCGGCACGACAAATATCTCGGAATGCCGGCCTCCATGGGAAAAACCAAAAAGGAAGTCTTCTCTTTTCTGCGAGACCGTGTATGGTCAAGAATCAAGGGGTGGGGGGAAAAACAACTCTCGAAAGCAGGGAAAAAGGTCCTCATCAAATCGGTTCTGCAGGCGATCCCCTCATATATCATGAGTTGTTTCATGTTGCCGAAAGGATTACTTATGGAAATTGAGGCAGCTATTCGACGGTTTTGGTGGGGTAACGGGACTAGCCGAGGAATAGCATGGACATCGTGGCAGGAGTTGTGCAAGTCTAAGGAGAAAGGGGGCCTCGGTTTTCGCAATCTTCGTAGTTTCAATATTGCTCTTCTCGTTAAACAGGCGTGGCGCTTACTCATTAATCCATCCCACCTGCTGGGACAAATTCTTTCGGCGAGATATTATCCTCAAGGACGTCTTTTGTCGGCTCCATTGGGGTCACGACCGTCCGCCACTTGGCGTAGCATTTGGAGTGTGATCCCTTATCTTAATCTTGGTATTCGACGTCGAGTTGGTAATGGAATCGAAACTTCTATTTGGGCGGACCCATGGCTAAGCGATGGGGGCAGTTTCAAGGTAATTACTAGACGCCCCCCCGACTCGGCTTTCCCTAATCGGGTTTCGGATCTTATGGCTGCTGACTTACAATCATGGAATGTGAATCTGATTCAAACTACGTTTTGGCCGGTTGATGTTGATCGTATTTTGGCTATCCCGGTGGGAGGAAGCTCCGTGAGAGATAGATGGATTTGGCACTTTTCTAGCCACGGGAACTTCACGGTCAGATCATGTTACCATCATATCATTTCATGCCCTTCACCTCTCGGTCGTCATCGTGTAATTGATAATGGTTCAAGTAGTGGAGTGAGCATTCAGAACTGGAAAGAAATCTGGAAGATTCCCATTCCCCCGAAAATTTGTGTTTTCTTATGGCGTTTCAAAAAAAAATTTCTCCCGACCAACGCCGAATTATTTCGGAGGAAAATCTGCCCCTCTCCTCTCTGTACAGCATGTAATGGCGGCGACGAGACGATATTACATGTGCTCCTTCACTGCAGAGGAATGGCGGAAGTTTGGAGAAGTCACCCGTTCGACCTAGCCCATGACCTCACTTTCTCTTCGACTCGGCATTGGGTGGAAAGTTTGCAGCATCTGCTTGACAAGGAAACTTTCATTCTAGCATTGGTGGTTGCATGGAAAGCTTGGGATAATAGGAACCTAGATATGAAAGGTGAGAAGTACTTGCTATCGTGCGAGTTGGTGACTTGGAGTTGCAATTATTTGGCAACGTTTAAGGCAGCTCAAATTCGACCCAATGCCAACCTTACACAGCTGCACCCAAGCGAGTGGATCCCCCCTCCACTAGATGTGATCAAATTGAACTTCGATGCAGCACTTCCAATAGGTAAAAAATTTCTAACTACATCTGTTGTGGCAAGAAACAACGAGGGTACATGCATGGGATGGAAAGTGACAAGGCTAGACGGAAACCTCCGCCCAGTGGAAGGAGAAGCTCTCGCTGCATTAAGGGCTATTGTTTGGGCTAAGGAAAAGGGATGGGAGAACGTCATTCTAGAAGGAGATTGTATCCAAGTAATCAACGCCCTTCGTAATGGAGAAGCTGAATTTTCGTCGTTTGGATCACTAGTTGAGGAATGTTGTTTTGTTGCGAGTACCTTTAACTCGTGTAATTTTATGTTTATCAAGCGTGCAGGCAACTCTTTAGCTCATTCTATTGCTAAAATTCCTTGTATCGACTATTTGGAGGGCTTCAACCTTCCTATGAATTTGACGGATGTCGTCTAATAATATGTCTTTTATCTCAAAAAAACAAGGCCTCTAATTTCAGGAAACAAAAAAATTGCAAGGGATGATTGATTGTACCTTCATTTGAAACTATTAATTAGATTTCGAGGAAAATGAAGTTTGAGAATTCAATTGAACCCCCCTATTTCATATTGGACAGTGCTAAATGGTCAGAATCTAGCTGGCCATAATTAATTCTTTTTTTTTTTTTTTTTTTTTTTTATTTTATATCATATATACCCTTAGTGATTTTGGCTCCAAATTTCCCTCCTAATTTCTCTCCCTAAGAGCAACTCCAACTCATTGTTATCAAATGGGATTATCAAATAATCATTTGATAACCAGGATTATACTTTGATATCTCTATACAACTAGTAAACTCCAACCACAAGTATCAAAAAACAATTATCAAACAAATTTATGATTATTTATATATTATTTATTTTTTAATCCATTTTAAATAACAATACAAACCGATTTTTCTAGTAAACTGTCCTCAAAATTAATATTAATCAAGTTTTTACCTTTTCAAAATCGAAAAAAAAAATTATATATATAGTGATTTTTTTTTTTTCCGTGGAACTTTGTTGAAGCTCTAGAGAGAAAAAAAATTATGTTGAGATATTTTTTAGATTTTTTTTCCAGTGAAAATTTGTTGAAGACGTGGAGAATTTAATTTTATTCTGCTGAGATTTTTACATAAAGAAATGAAAACTCAATTATGTTGAGGTTTTTCTTTTTTGAGATTTTTACATAAAGAAAACTCAATTTTATTGAGATTTTTCTTTTTTCACGTGCTCCTATTTTGTAGGAGAATATTTCATATATTTGATAGAAGAGAGTTTTTAAAATTGGGACTATTAGTGAGAACCCCCTCTAGCATTATTTTAATAAGTATGGGTCCAGCTCCTTTTCCTTTATTAGTGAGAGACCCATCTTTTTTTTATTCTCAAATTTACCCTTCCTCTATTCACTATATATTATACCATACTTAGATGCACTTTTTATTTTTATATTTTAATTTTAATTTTCGTTTATTTATATATTTCTTATTTAAAAAATTATATTTAAAAACAAATATTTTTTATAACTTTCTATTATATTTTTTAAAAATATTTTTTTAGTATTTTTTTATCTTCAGCTAAAACAACTATATTTCAATAAAACAACTATTATTAAAACAACTAATGTTAAAAACAACTATATTAAACAACTGTTATTAAAACAACTATATATCTTTAACAACTCTCATTTATCAAAATCAACTATTTTATTTGTTAAATCAACTATTTATTAACATCAACTAAAAGGTAGTAAAAACAACTATATTGTTGTACGAAAACAACTATATTACTGTACGAAAACAACTATATTGTTGTATGAAAACAACTATATTACTGTACGAAAACAACTATATGTCTGTAAATAACACCAACACAATTTCAACAAAAAACAAACATACAATATACTATTGATTGAACACAAAATTAGCCTTCAATATAAGAATTCAACCAAAATCTCCAACTAAGAAAATTGAGATTCGAGAATTGGGTTAAAAAAAATCAGAGAAGAAGAAGAACCACAACAATCAAATAATATTGGCGGTGGTCTCTATTGAAATCTCAAACGCAATATCAACCCTAGCGCCGCTGCGTAGTCTCGTCATTCTCCCTACCGAAAACCCTAATACCGTCCATGACGAGAGAATTCCAGGGGTGGAGACCGCCTTCTTTTCGCGGCGGCGGAGGGAGGAACGCCGATGGGAGAGAGTAGACGACGACACAGAGATGGAAGATGGTTGGAGATGGCGGCATCGGCAATGCAGAGATGGGGAGGGTTGGAGACGGCGGTTTATAGAGAGAAAAGGGAGAGAGAAATAAGAGAAATAGATATAACGTAAAATAGGTTTGGTTATTTTAAATATAACATAGAAGGATAAATTAGGTATATTAGTAATGTTAAATATAATATTAATTAAAAAATAAATTATTTAATATAAGATAGGGGGTTCTCACTAATAATGAAAAAGATGTTATATCCACCCTTATATAAGTAAATGAATTGGGGGGTTTTCACTAATTATCCCTTTAAAATTAGGGAGTCAAACGGAGGTTAAGGAATTTGATAAACCATTTAATAACCCCGTTGGATTGCTCTAATATATCTCCTAATATATTATTACGGGAGTTGCAGCCGAAAAATTAGTAACCACTAACCAATCATTCTACATGGCTCTTCACAGCCTAAAAAATAGAACCAATCTGTTATTTGCGTTTAACTTATCGTTTTTTTTAATAATAATAATAATAATAATAATAATAATAATAATAATAATAATAATAATAATAATAATAATAATAATAATAATAATAATAATAATAATAATAATAATAATAATAATAATAATAATAATAATAATAATAATAATAATAATAATAATAATAATTATTATTATTATTATTATTATTATTATTATTATTATTATTATTATTATTATTAAATAATGTTAATTAAATTATTGAAAAATATAATATAATAAAAAATTAAAATTAAAAAAAGAAGAAATTGAAAGAACTTGAGCTTAATCGATTTAAATCCTACGGTTCGATTTAAATCTTTGAATAAAGTGTATATGTAAAAAAAATGATTAAATTTTACAATTTAGGATTTGATTCTCGTGATTTTACAATTTTTTTTTTTATTTTTTATAATAAAATTCAATTAAAAATATATTACTTAAATTATAAATAGTTATTTTGATTAGTACGTCATCGTAAATAATTGAGCATAATCTATTCAAATCTTTGAATAAAGCTTACGAATTGAAAGAACTTGATCTTAACCGATTCAAATCTTACGACTAACAAATTTATTCTTATGATTTTAAAGAATTATATTTTATCATTTTTATGATAAAATTGAATAAAAAAGATATTAAACTTTAATTATAAATAATTAATTCGATTAATATGTTCTTGCCAATAATATATCTCTTTAAAATACTATTAAACCAAATACGAAAAGAAAATCACAACATAATATTTTGATTCTACTCATAATCTATAGTATTTTTTATAGTACGGAAATTAATTGGAATGAGTTATAATCTATTCTTGTTAAAATAAACATGATCTATATGTTTTGTTTATAAATATGTTCTTGTCAATAATTATCCTATAATAAAAAAAAAAGTTAATAATTTTTATATTAATATGTATCAATAATTGTCCTATAATAATATAATCAATAATTTTAATATGTTATTGTCAATAATTGAAGTTAATCGATTCAAATTAATTGAAATGAGTTATAATCTTGTTTTTTTAAATAAACATCTAATTTTGTTATAACTTTCAGTTAATTATTATTATTATTATTATTATTATTATTATTATTATTATTATTATTATTATTATTATTATTATTATTATTATTATTATTATTATTATTATTATTATTATTAGTACTACTACTACTACATATAAACTTATTTGAAAAAACTTATATATAATATTTTTTTGTAATGCATGCACAAGTTCTGGAATATTTTACTAATCCACCAATATGGATTATTTATCAAACTAATATTTTAGAACTACATATAGTTTCAAGTGTAGGTTAAATATATTTTCTGAAATCCTAAGTATTTTGTATATACATTTTTATTAGTAGACATGTAGTTTCACGAATAATAATAGAAAATTTCCATGGAAATTCAAAGATACAATAAGGTACAATCTTATCATATTGAATTACTACTAAGTAAAGTATATCAAATTTATGTTATGTACTTTTTGCATGTAGATTAGTGTTATAAATTATGATAAGAGTATTTTTTATATTATTATAATTATCTACTATAGATTTTTTAATACGAACTATGTGAAATTTCTAATTTATATTAGGCCTTAAGATTTTTATTACAATTAGTATCTCGATTAATTAGAAAATAGACGATTTCTTAGAGATTTAATTTAGATAAGCATTATAGGAATTAAATTCTCCAGAAGTATAATGAAATAAAAAAATTCCATAAGATCAACTAAGTTAAAGTAATTATGTGTCTAACCTAGCAATTTTAATTAATTGATGGAAGATGAAATGTATTGAATTTACTTGGAAGTAGTAATCCCATATTTAATACATTGAAACTTGAAATTCTAATAATTGTAACCGTAGAGATAGAAAAAATAAACTCAAATTCAAATTGAAACAAATTAATATTATAACTCAAGGACAGATTAGTAATTGAACATAATAATATTTTATAAATTTACAAAATAGACCTATTCTGGTCGGTCAGAATCTGGCCACACAGCTTTATCGTTTCATAATTTCTAAAATATTTTAATCGATGATAATGCATTTTAAAGTGAGTAGTATATTCATTAAAATACTTAACATAGTTTCATAAATTAGTAATTTATTAATCGATTATTTAAAATTCGCGAAATAGAGTTTGGTTGGTTCTAAGTATAATTAATTTATAAAGTTTTAAATGTATATTGTAAAGTGGATACAAACAAATAAAAAAGTAAAAAGTAGTGGAAACAGTGAAATTATTTCCAATGTTATCTACACCATTTTCTATTACTTGCGGTCTTAAACGTTGAGTAAATCCTATTAACATATAATAATAGCCTGCAAACTACACAAAAGATAGAAATAAACGTTAAATTAGCCTTGTACTGCGAGCTCATCTAGAAAAATCTTAGATGTGCACTTTTCTCCGCAAACTAAATTACACTAAATTACTCTTGCAAGCGCATTTTCAAAATTTAACTAATTACAACCTCCAACTAACATAACACAATGACTTGCACTAAAAAACACACACACACACACACACTCACAAAAAAAAAAAAAAAAAAAAATGAACAAAACAATAGGCGGTTCTAGAACTAGGATAAAAAGTATTAATTGCTAAGTAGGGATAAAAAGCTTTATCCCAAAGACAAATATTAATTATGTTAGGATTTGGTGTATTAATTATTATATAAAAACCCTCCTCCCATAAACTTATTGGCTATAAAATCCACCCCACAAACCACCATTACACCATCAGCCACCATTCAAATTATTAAAAATAACATTAATCATTTCTTACAAAAAAAAAAAAAAAAAAAAAAAAAAAAATTATGGGTGACCAATCAGAATTCGTTTCACAAAAAATCATTTTGATGGTGTTGATTTTCCAGGGTTTGTTGTGTTGGCAGACATCTTTTTCTGCCCATTTGCCTTTCATTTTACTTCATGGTAACCACCTAACCCTCTTTCTTACCTTGGTCAAAACTATAATTAGCAAATAAATTAAATGTAATTATATAGAGAAATAAATTAATTTAATTTGTTTGTGGTTAATTAATAATAAAATAATAGGGGTGAATAGCCAGTGCACCAATAACAGGCCTACATCGTATATGAAGCGCCTAACCCAATGGTCCGGAGCCACTGGATCCTGCCTGTATGTATCCTCTATTTTCTTTTTTCTTTTATTTTCTACCAATATTCTTTTATTTTTTTTTTTTTATTTTTTTTTTTTTTAATTTTTTTTTTTGTGTTGGAATATTTATTTTTATTTTGTGAAATACAACTTGCAGAGAGATAGGAAATGGGACTTGGAGTTCATGGTTTATTCCCCTTGACAAACAGGTATTTTATATATATATATATATATATATATATATATATATATATATATATATATATATATATGTATATTGTCCTTAATTTATGATATGGAATTAATAATTATTAACTTAATTTCTCCTCAACAGGTTGAAGAAGCTTGCAACAAAGTGAGACTACTCTTTTCTTGTTTTAACTTTTAAGTTGTAATTTATTTGATTTGATTTTTTATATGAACAAAAAATAAAATAAAAAATTAATTGAATAAAAACATAGGTAATTAAACTCATTATCATGTTTAATTTATTTCAGGTGAAGGGCATGAAGGAACTGGCAAAGGGATACAACATTGTTGGTATTTCCCAGGTGTGCTTAATTTAGTTACCTCAGTTTGAAGTGAATTGAAAATTGGATATTTTAATAAAATATGGTAGTAAAATTATGAAAATTGATTATTTTTAATTAAATATGGCGTTAGATAAATCGAGTATTAATTGCGGAGGGAGTAACTTACATTCGTTTCTTTTTCAGGGGAACCTGGTTGGTCGAGGAATTGTGGAGTTCTGTGAAGGATCACCACCTGTAATAATAATATTAGGAATAATAGTTGTTCGATATATTTTGCCCAAATTAAATGTGAAAATTGTGGTCTTGATTATTAATTACTACCTACTCTTATAGTGGAATCTCGATAAATTAATACTCGAAAACTAATAATCTCATTTAATTAATAATTTCTTCCGGACCCGACTCAGTAAAAAATGTGCTAAATTATTAATTCGATACTTTAATATTTCATCAAATTAATAAAATTTTATTAGTTCTGATTATATTAATTTATAGAGGTTTAACTGTATCTACATATTTATCATTCACATTTACATGTTATTAGGTAAACAATTTAATCTCCATAGGAGCACCACAAGCTGGCATTGCTTCAGTACCTCGTGTAAGTACTTAATTCTATTAATTACCCTTTTTACATCTTTTAATACAGTGGGTGTTTATATTTAATTAAAATATTTTTGAACTTTTAAAATATTATTAATGATAATAGTTTTATAATGAGACGCACTATTTCCATCCACCAAATTTTTTATCTATTTGCACCACCTACTTTAATTTATATATTAAAACAATCTTATTTTGCAGGCAGGGGGAGTACCAGTTATTACACTAGCTAATAACATACTTAAAGCAGGGATTTATTCTGAATATGCACAAGTATAACTTCATATTTTATCTATTTATTTATTTATTCATTTATGTATTTATTTATTTATTTTTAAGTATAATTGAAGAAAAATAAAATAACAACATGATTTTTCACTCACAATTTGCAGAAACGCTTCGCTCCGAGTGGCTATACCAAGTTACCTAAGGTAAAATTCAAATTGATTTAGCCACATGTAACTATTTTTTTTTTCATATTTAAATTTTGGATCGTATGTTATTATTTTTGCAGAATATAAAAGGGTACTTAAAGAACTGCAAGTTTCTTCCGAAACTCAACAACGAACGACCTAATGATCGAAATCCAAATTACAAGAAAAGACTTACCAGCCTCAACAATCTTGTGCTTATAATGGTAAAACAATTAAAACAATTTTATTATTATTTGTTTTTTTTTTGTTTCAAATTTGATCGTATAAATAATAACTGCAACATATACATCATGTGTATGTGTCGTAACAGCATGAAAACGAGACAGTAGTAAAGCCAAAAGAAAGCTCGTGGTTTGGATATTACGAAGATGGAAACGACAAAAAGGTTTTGCAGCCGAGAGAGGTAAACCATTATAATCACTATAATTACTACGACAATGTTTGGTTCGCTTCCCATTTCATTTAACTTTTTTTTCCCAAAAGGAATTCGTATTTCCTAAGCTTTTAAAAAAAATCATCAAAACAATTTTAAAATTTTATCTTCCTTATATACGTGATTTGATTGTTGCAGTAAAAAGATTTGACTGCTACGGTAAAAAAATGTATTCACTAAAAACCAAAATCACTTTATTTGTCAAAATGTTCTTTTAAATACATTTTTCCAACACCTATAAACATGATTTGACTGTTACAGTGTATTTTGTCGCATCTCAACATATAAACAAATATTACTTTTTCACGAATTATCACCTCAAAACATACAATTATGTAAATAAAATGAAAATAACTTCCAAAACTATTCCGAAGATTGTCATCTTTATATGTAATTCTTATACTACTTTAATGAATTCTAATTTTTTTCAAATTAAATATTTGCAGACAAAGCTTTACAAAGAGGACTGGATTGGTCTGAAAACTTTGGACAAGGCAGGAAGAGTGAAGTTCATAAAAGTGGGAGGACCTCATGTGCAAATGTTGGATGAAGATATCAAGAAGTATGTTATTCCATATCTGCAGGACAAAAAACGTTGACTACAAAAGGAGTCAAAGAAGCTAAAAATCATCAATATAGATGTGAGAAAATTAAAACGAGAATGCAAAAATATTATCGATTTTCAAAAATGACTTTAGACAAAGAAATTCAAGAAAGAGGGAGATTATTTCAAATGTTACAATAAAATCCTTCAAGAATTAATGTGAGAAATTCATATAAAAAAGTATTTTAGTTATTTTTCTTTTGATTTTAGATTCATATTGATTCAATTTTCAGATACTTTTATTGTAACACTCAGCTCCCAATATGAGAAAAAATGTGGAATTGAGTGTCAACTTATAAGGAGGCTTAACCTCGATAATTATATGCACCATACATTTCATAGACTTTTGGGGTGAACTGATGATAAACGCGTTATTGCTCGTACTCAGTTAACGAGTTAGTTGGCTAACAAGTTAGATTGAAAGGCCTCTAATATTGATACATATGTGGAGCATGAGTTTTGGTATTTATTTGGTTTTATTTAATTATGTTTTATTTGTAAAATATATTTTCTAAGTTTAATTAATCAAATCCTAAATTTATCTATTAAATAAAATCGTACATAATTACTTGGGTGCAATGCATATAGAGATTGCTAGTAATAACTAATAACAGAAGAATTGAATTGAGAGAGTGGCTTTTCTCATGAGTTGTTTATTGGAAAGTGGATATTAGTCAAATAAAGTAAAAGGTAGGGGTAGGGGTGTAAGTTGGAAAAGTGTTTTCAATTTCCGCCGGTTCCGATTTGAAAAGTTTCGATTTTGGAATAATTTTTTTCATTTCGATTTTCGAAATTCCAATTTCCGAAATTTTCCGATTGTTTTGGATTGGAATTGGAATTATATATAATAAATTTGGAATTTCCGAGTTCCGATCCGATTTAATTCCGAAAATTTCTGATTTTTTTTCCGAAAAATACACCTATAAATAATATATATTACATAATACTTATTTTCTGAAAAATACACCGATAAGTTTTGTTTTAGGATTTTGACATAATGAATTGTTGTTAGAAGTTTTGTTGGATATTATGGTATGTTTATTTTTATTTATTTTTTTTGAACTGAAATTTAGTAGTTAAAAGTTTTACTTTTATCGACGTGGACGTTTTTATTTTTGAAAAATTATGAACATATTATTTTAGTAAATTTCGGCTAAGTTTTGAAATTTAAAAGCTTATGCGATTTCCAATTTTTTTCCGAAATTCCAAAATTTCCGGGCCTTTTGGAATTGGAATGAATTTTTAGATCCCGAAAATTTTGGAACTGGAATTAGAATAGATTTTGTACTTTCGAAATTTTTCGAAAATTTTCTGAAAAGTCTAACTCCGATCTGATCCGATCCATCCGACTTTCACTCCTAGATAGGGGAAAAAGAAGACAATATTTTACCGTGATATTAAATCAATTATTATGTATATTGAAATTTTTTATTACTATGATTTTTTTTTTGAAACATGTGATTTATAAAAACAGGTGCTTTGTTAAATTTTACTGATGTTCAATAATATGTAAACGACACGAAATAAGTAAATTGTACTTGACAAGTCTTGTGCGGTCAACTTCAAACATGTTAGATGTCGTCTTCTTTTACTCCGCCAATTAAATCACTTTTATGTGAGGTACATTGTCAAATTATTTACTAATTTCGCTCCATAATATCTATCATTTACAATAGTATTACATTAATTAATAAATTACAATAGTATTACATTAATTACATAATTTACAATTCTACGCCTACTAACTCTCTACAACATTTTCTCTTCGTAACTCGGTTTCTCCCTTATTAATTAAAGAACCTCGTATTTTAGTCTAAAAGCATATATATTTCTAACATCAAACTGAATTTAATGAAGTTCTTACTCCTTTTCTCTTTTTTTTTTTTTATTATATTTTTCAATAATGAAATTCTTAATTTTTGTGGAAAAAAAAAAAACCATTAGTACTTATCATGAGATAAAAGTAGCAATTGGTAGGGATTAGGGAGAGTTAAAACAAAGCATATCCCAAATCCAAATATTAATTATGTTTAATGATTTTGGTGCATTTGCATTAAAAGTGTCACCTCCTATAAATATATTGGCAACAAAATTCATCTCACCACCACCTATCATGAAACTATAAAGCATAACAATCTTTTTGACATATAAATACATTTTCTCAATTAGAAAATAACCTTCTCCAAAAAAAAATATATATATATAAAAAAATGGGTGACCAATCAGAAATTAGATTATATAAAGTCATCTTCATCATGTTGTTGATTATTCAAGCTTTCTGCTGGCAGCCATCTTTTTCTGCTCCTCTTCCTTTCATTTTCCTTCACGGTAACCATCTTTTTTTATATTTATTTATATTGAATTATCCTTTTAATTGCACCCCACAGTATATGAAATAAATTTGTAAATATTTGAATTATTTTTTACTAATAAAAAGTTTTTTTTATTGTGGTTAATAAATAAATAAATGTATAGGGATTGGTACAGATTGTTCCATTCGCGGGAATTTAATGTACATTAAGCAACTCATGGAGTGGTCCTACACTAAAGGATTCTGCTTGTATGTATTTTTTTATTTTCTTCTTCCAACATTTACATATACATATTTTTTTTTCTTTCTTTTGCTTTTTTTTTTTTTTTTTTACCTTTAATGAAACAACCAATATTTCATTTATTTATTTTTCGGTTTCACTAGATTGCGTAAAACTAGGGTGGAGACTGGGTTGGATCTGGTAAATAAATTACCAGCCTAAACACCGACCCATCCGACAAACCAATAAATTATCTTCTTCCGATTCGTTATGCACGTGTATTCCACTCAATAAATATGTGAATGGGGTTTAGTTTTAGAAAGAACTTTGAGTCTTGAATTAGTAAATAACCATTGTGAAAATCTTTTTGTATTGAAAATAATTTCCACCAAATTATCTTCTTCGAAAATATATACCCTCTGCTTTTAGAGTAGAGGTCTAGGGTCTGCCGCTCAGTGGGGGAGTCAGTGTAGGGCCAGAGGAGGCCATGACCCCCTCAAATTTTAATTATTTTTACTACAATATATGTAGTGTATAGTTCTTTTACCTTTGGATTGTCCTTCTATAATAAATGGTGAAACAAGAAGGATAAAGAAGTTACGAATTGTGACTTGGAACCATTGGGAAGTGATGACTCAAGTCATCCTCAATTGTAAAAATATCCACTGTATTACGCATTTATATTATTCAGTCTACCAATTTTTTTATTATTTTTTGCACCAAAAATCCAAATAAATGCAAAAAAGTACTAAGTTTTTCTTCTCCTATCTTCTGGTTTTGTAAAAAAAAATCCGATTTCTTTTTCGAGGAAAAATTAAGTCCACCATGTAGCAACATCTTAGATTGACCTGTATTGGAACAATAATTGTTTTCATTAATTTTTTACGTTATTTTCCAATAAATATTTGGCCCCCAATGATGAAATCTTAGCTTCGCCACTGATGTCCTCCCCTACTTCCCCTGTACATAACAAGATTTGAATTTGAAAAAAAAAACAAAAAAAAAAGCCAAAAGAACTTGTAAGTAAAATAAAATAAAAGACATTTCTTTTGTATAAAAATCAACTTGCAGAGAGATAGGAAATGGAAGTCGGACTTCATGGTTTACTCCCCTTGATAAACAGGTATTTTATTATTTTCCTTTATAAGAATTTACTATATCGTACTTCCTCCTTTCCAAATTAACTGTCGCTTTGGGAATTTTTTTTTTGTTTCAAATTATCTGTCACTATTTTAGAATTTCAATGATACATTAATTACTATTTTCTTAATTTTGCCCTTATTACTATTCATTAATCGAGAGAGAATTAATGGAAACGACATTAATAACATGGATATTTTAGTCATTCTATATATTTTTCTCTAAAAACGGCGCATATTTATTTATTTTCTTAATATGTGCGCAAAAACCCAAAGCGACACATATTTTGGCATGCAGAGAGTATTGTATTAGATTGTGATCATGATTTTGATTTTATTTCACTTTTTTGTTTTTGTTTTCCTATTTCATCATCAATATATATAGGTTGAAGAAGCTTGCGGCAAAGTAAGAAAATTCTTGTCTTTGTTTCAAGTTCTATTTACTTTTCTTTTATTTTATTTTTTAAGAATAAAAAAATAAAGCATGGTAGAATAATCATAATTAAGTAAACTCATAATCATGTTTATTTTCAGGTAAAAGCAATGAAGGAATTGTCTAAGGGATATAATATTGTTGGTCTTTCCCAGGTAAATGCATTTTCTTCTCAAAATAATAGTTGAAAACCAACTTTTAAAAATTGAATATATTAACATATGATAGTAAATATTGGCATTGAATTCGGAATATTTAATTAAATTATGAAAATTAGATCTGACTTTTTGAATATTGGCAGTGAACTTTAAAAAAAGGTTAAATTACAACTACCTTCCTGAGGTATGGTTAAATTATGAAAAAACCCCTCTTGTTTGGATAATTACAATCACCCCTTAATTATGAATCTTCTTACACGTCCACCTTTACGGTTTCAAATTTGGTGGAATCTTCTTGATTATATGGAATATTATCACTTTTGTACCAGTTTTATCCCATTTGAGCTCCACATTTTGAAGCAAGATGATTATAAGATGTGTTTTTTGGTTTGTATACATCAGATTGTGGTGCATCAGAAACTGTATATTTATACAAAACGAGTACAAACTAGAGCACATTCCCTCGAATCTAGATGATTATGTTGAATTTGACACCATAAGATTGGAGGTGTAAGAAGATTCTTAGTTGAGGGGTAGATGTAATTATCCAAACAATAGGGACTTTTTCGTAATTTGACTATATCTCAGGGAGGTGGTTGTAATTTACCCTTTAACAAATTTAGTGAGTTCACTTTTACCAAAATATGATGGTAAATTATGAAAATTAGATGTGAAGAACTTTTGTACATTGGCAGCGAACTTTTTAAAATTTGTAGTGAGCTTATGAAAATTGAGCATTTTTTTTAAATTGAATGTTTTAACAAAATATGGCACCGACTTTTGAAAATTGAGAATCGTAACAAAATACGACAATGGCGCATTGCGCGCCTCGCACGAGACTTTTAACTCATAAAAATGTGGGATATTTTTATAAAACAAACTAGCTATAAACTTTTATCAACACAAAAAAGAAATTGATGTCCTGTATAGCAGATTACCCCCTATTTATAACGAAATTTATTTTTTCAGGGGAGCCTGATCGGTCGAGGAATTGTGGAGTTCTGTGAAGGAGCACCACCGGTAATAAATTAATAATTTTTGGAATAATATTTGTTCTATATTTTTTCTTCAATCTCCATTATTAATTTTTATTAATTACTGCTTTATTATATTATGTATTATTACCAGGTAAGGAATTTGATCTCTGTAGCAGCACCACAAGCTGGCGTTGCTTCAATACCTCTTAATGTAAGTGCTTAATTCCATTAATTACATATTAATTTCAGTATAAAATATTATTTATACATTTTGCAATATTTATCTTACAACAATTCTATTCTATTATTTAATTTGCAGGCTGGCGGAACCACTGTTCGTACTATAGCTAATAGTATAATGAAAGCAGGGGCCTATTCTGACTACGCCCAAGTACTTTTTTAATTTTTCTATTTTTTTTTTTATTTATTAATAATTGAAGGACAAAACATATGTACGTGGTGTTTGATCTGATTTTCCAAAGTGATTATGAGCTTTTTAATGTTTAAAAAAAAAACAGATTTTTAAACAAAAAAGCTCATAACCACTTTGGAAAAGCGTTTGCAAACAACGCCGTAGTAACAATTTGATTTTGTACTTGACAATTTGCAGAAACGGTTTGCTCCGACCGGCTATATCAAGTTACCTAAGGTAATATCCAAATGGATTTATCCACGTGTAACTGTTTTATTTTTCCTTTTTAATATTTATTATATATTTATAAAATTATATATATTATTTTGGCAGAATATAAAAGGGTACTTAAAAAGCTGCAAGTTTCTTCCGAAGCTCAACAACGAACGGCCTAATGATCGAAATCCTGCATACAAGAAAAGATTTAGCAGCCTCAAGAATCTTGTTCTTATAATGGTAATTTTTTTAATTTTTTTTTAAATTTCAAATTCATCTTATAAATAATAACTGCAACATCCGTGCATTTGTCGTAACAGAATGAAAACGACACCACAATAAGGCCGAAAGAAAGTTCGTGGTTCGGATATTACGAAGATGGAAGCACCAAAAAAGTTCTGCAACCGAGGGAGGTACCATCATCTTGTAATTCCTTAAGCTATACCCCCAAAGTTTACATCGATTTCACATCTGGTCTCTATTGTTCACAAAAAAACAGATTTATTTCCTCATGTTTCAACAATTCAACACCTGTTAGTTTACTGTTAGTCCGTCAGTTAAGACATGATGGACACATGCTTGATTCTGTTAGTACTAACGGAAATGTGACAAAACTGACAAAATATTAAATTGTTGAAATACGAGGAACAGTCAGTTTGTTGTTTTTTTTTCTCTTTTGTAAACAAGGGGACAAAATGTGAAATCGAAGTAAACTTTAGGAACGAAAACTTTAATTTCCCAATTTTAATTCTAGTTTAATGAATTCGAAGTTCACAATTTAATTTGCAGACTAAGCTTTACATGGAGGATTGGATTGGATTGAAAAAATTAGACAAAGCAGGAAGAGTTAAGTTCATAAAAGTGGAAGGGAATCATCTCCAAATCTCAGGTGCTGAACTCTTGCACTATATTATTCCATATCTGCAGTAAAATAATACCCGATAGTGGCGGCACTGTGGCGGAGCATGGTGGTGCATCGGCTGTCACCACCACCACCACAAACCCCAATGTGGTTGGAGAATCAAACAATGCAGAAAACATGTAGTAAAGATCGAAAGTGACTTTTTTTTATAGGAAACAAGATTTATCTGCAAACATATACATATATTTATAGAGAGCATAAAGACAGTGAGTGCTTCTAATTTCTCGAACAATTGTACAAGTAAAACATAGCAAATTTCTTATTTACATATAAACAAAGGAACAAACATATATATATATATATATATATATATATATATATACACACGCCCGAAAAGAAACTCACGAGAAGAGATGAATGTCGACATCGATATTTTCTCCACCGGTCAACTTCTCACTCGTAATATTTTGCTGACGTGGACAGTGAACCCACAGGCAAGAGAGTCTGGTCAAAGCTGCTTCACCCACAATTTTCACTTGGTATATTAAATTCACGTTTGCCCATATCTCATTTCGGACAACAGCATTAGATGATGATGTCGTTCGAGCATCATATCCAACAAGATCCTCTTCTGTTATAACAACCACTGAGCTGTCATCAAATGTCGAAATATTCCCTGCGCCTAATAATCTCGGGCTTCTAAATACCAAATCATTTAACTCGCCCGAGATATTACTCTTAACCTTGAAATGGTAGAATTCCTGGACAGCCTGCAATCAATGTTCAGACTTCTCAATATATATATATATATATATATATATATATATATATATATATATATATATATATATATATATATAAAACTAAAAAACGAATCGACAAACCTTCAATTGTGAAGATGCGAGTAGGACCCTTGGTCGTATTGACTTGACATAATCATATGCAGAATCAGGAGTCATGTGTCTATATTTCACCTGCATGTGAAGATTAAATTAATATTTTTGTAGTTACGGTAAATGGCAAAAGGGGTCTCAATACTAACGAGCTTCATCGACTAACTTACAAGATAACATATGACAACAGTTGTGCTGCGACCCCGACCAGCTTTACAATGAACATATGTACTTTGCCCGTTTGATGCGTTTTCTTAGACAACACGATGAAAACAGAATAAAAATGTTAACTTATACATTTAAAAAAAAGAAACACGATCCAAGTATGAAGAAGCATTTCTGCTGTAAAAAAAATGGATTAAATCCAAATATTGGAGAACACAACTTAAATATTCTTTTTTAAAATGTGAAAACCCAATGACGAGATCACAAATAGAGATTGTAGTAACTTCAAAGAATCCTTACCATGAATAAAACCTACAGCTCGACATATATCAGTGAGAGATGGAGCGAAGAGGTAATCTCTTGTGGGAAGCACCAAATGACGAATACCATGAGCCTAAGATAACGAAGAGTCGTCAATTACATGTATTCAAAACAAACTAACGAAGACATTGATTCTATTATGATCTCAACAAACCTATTGTGTATAAAAATTCGATGGGACACACAAGAAACCAATTTATAGTAGAAATTTCTTTGATAATACCAAGGACTTTCGACCCACGCATAACTATACGTATCTAAAGGCTTAGTGGCATTCATTACATCAACGAAGAGTAAATAAATCAAAGAAACAATCAGTGAGGCTATTTATAGAAACACACGAGGAAAATGAAAACGGAGAACTTACTTCATATAGAGATGACGGGACTAAAGTCTCGTATGATTCATTCAAGGTAACAACTCCACGTACACCGTGTTCCTTCAGTCGTTGAACGTCAGATGGGAATGGTACAGCACCTAATAGTAAAAACTGAACAACCGATAATCACATTAGCAAAGGCGGTAGATTTGATCAACCGAGCATTTACAAAATACTGCTTGCAAGTTAAAATTTCAAGTTCTCAACTCTCTTATATATTAAGTCGGCAATCAACGCAAAGTTTTCTATTCATAAGACAGGACTTAGTATATCACAATGACTATCAAATCATCGGTAAAAGCAATACATCTTCTTTGTATTTCACTCACTCTAATTGAATCAACCTAAATTTATTTTCAAGTAAAATGTGTCGACCAACTCCAAAAAGCTGCTTCATAACCGAAAGAGAAAATTTATCAAGCCAACTTCCAGATAATCACATTTGCTACGCATTGCCCTGTCACATACCCACTATTTCAAATCGTGGAATAAATATTGCAACATTTCAACCAATTTCATGCATTTACCGAACAGGCAACTTAAAACGGCACCTAAAAGAACCGAATTGCAGAACAAAAAACCGAATGCATATTCACATGAAAAAAGATAAGCTTTTTTCGGAAATGTAATCACTGAATTAAGTACCTCGTCAATCCAATCCCACCAACGAAACTCGGCCTGAATTTTATTCCTGACAACATTGTAAAGCAATGTCGGATAAAAGAGCGCCCGAGCACCGGCTCCAACCATAACCCTCTTCGCATCCCACCATACAACAATCGCCACACCAGCACCACCACCACCTGAAAATTCATCCTCCCCCTCTTTCCTCTCATTCAATTCCTCAATGTACATAATTGACTTCCCAGAAATTTATAAACCCAGAAATCCGTATTCCCCCACCTTCAATTCCTCAGTAAAATCCCTAAATTCAACGAACCCTAATCTGAAACAGAATTGGTCAAATCTACCTCTTATAGATCAAAAAATTGAAATTAAATCACATGTACGCCGTAAGTATCATAAATTAAAACATAATACTGACGGAAATTGAAATCTAAGCCATATTTCACGGGGAAAAAAAAAAGGTATCAAATTAACGGCGGTGATGCAGAGAAGACGATGGGGGAGGAATATTGAGGGACGATTGGGAAGAAAGTAAATGAAAATCTGGAGAGAAGGGAATATGAGGAACCCTAAAACTTACTCAATTGGTAGAAGAATGACGTGATCAAGCACTCTGATTGTTTCAAATGCGTGTTTGTGTGTGTATTAGGTGAGAAAAATCAATATTATTATTAATTCAATTCCTGAAATTAAATCTGAAAAGTCGTTGATCACATGTGAAGTTGCTATTCTCGTGGGGTTTGTCTCACACGCAAAGTCGCTAATTTATAATTATGACCGTCTTTTTTATAAAACCTAATCTTTCTTTTTTTTAGGGATTATAAAACCTAATCTTATCTTTGAACTTAATCCTGAATTGGTTTTATCCATCAACCAATCCAATTTCAACTCATAATTACTGATGAATAGTTAACCATCAAACAACTTATTAAAGGTGAGGTCGATCGATAATGACAACCAACTCATGATGTAATTAATTAGGTTGATTAATTGTTAGTTTATAATTTGTTAGAAAGTCGATTCGTCAGGTAAAACAGGAAACTAACTTTATTTATTTGGTATGTAGACCCGAGGGAACTATAAGAAATTATCGACTTGTGTAGTATTGGATTTTTGTTTTGATATTGTTGAACTAGTTATGTTTTTTTTTTTTGAGTAAATTCAAGTCCTTTGAACTAGTTATGTTTAATGGTAAGAAAATAATAGTTTTGTAATGGAATTTTAAATAAAAATTTCTTTTTATTAGATTTGACCTATCAACCCATCCATCAACAAGGGAAAAAAAAGGAAATTTAAATAAAATAAAAAAATCAACAAGGAAAAAAAGGTTTACATAAATGTTTCACCAGTATTTGGGAATGTGCATGTTTGGAATTAGTTTGAATTTCAGAATTGTATTTTTTATCGAACTAGTACTTCACCCGTGCATTGCACGGGGTTAGTTTTGAAGTGAGAAAAAATAATAATATGGAAATAATTATTTCTTTATAACTTCACGAATTCAAGTAAAACAAAATGGAAGGAAATAAAAAAAAAAAGAAAAAAAAAATTATCTCTTAATTCAGAGTTGTAACATATGAAATTCAATTAAATATACAAAGAAAAAAACGCGAGGCGCGCAAAACACGATATAAAGATTAAGTGAAATCATTCAAAATATATGGTATAACTCTATTTCGTGGAATGCAAACTCACACCATATCAATCTTCTACAAAATAAATAACTTAACAAAATATACGATAGCAAAGAAGTAACACAATAGATATTCAAATAACCTGTAAGTTTATCACTAATGACGTTCAATTAGTGATGTATATTACTCAAACAACAATACAACCTATAAATATTTCAAAAAAGATAATGTGTACGTCATTATTGATACCAATGCTGATACCAACACCGATACCAATACGGATACCAATACTTACCAATATCGATACTAAATTACTAATATCGATACTAATATTAATAATACTAATACTAATACTAATACTAATACTAATACTAATACTATTACTAATCGTAATCCTACAAATGCTAATCTTATTACTAATCGTAATCCTACAAATACTAATACTAATATTAATACTAATACTAATATCAATACTGATACCAATACTAATGTTAATACTGATATTAATACTAATATTAATACTAATGCTAATGCTAATACTAATACTAATACCAATACTAATATTGATATTCGTACTAATATTGATACTAATATTGATACTAATAATAATAATACTAATATTAATACTAATACTAATACTAATACTAATACTAATACTAATACTAATACTAATACTAATACTAATACTAATACTAATACTAATGCTAATGCTAATGCTAATACTAATACTAATACAAATATTAATTATAATACTAATGCTAATATGGTTAATATTAATGCTAATTTACATGTACTAATGCTAATACTAATTTTTATGTTAATGCTAATCTGGATATGTTAATGCTAATTATAATTATAATCCTAACATTATCCAAATCCTTATCATATTCCTAATCCTATTCATAACACTAATCATGATTCTAATCATAATCAGATTCCTAACACTAATCATAAGTCTAATCCTAACCCTAATAATTTTACTACTAATAATGCTAATGCATGTAATGTTAATTCTAATTATAATTCTAATCTTATTTCTAATCATAATCCTAATTCTAATGCTATTTATAATCCTAATACTAATACTAATACATGTCACTAATTGTAGTACTAATCATAATCATAATCTTAATTGTTATTCTAATACTAATACTAATCATAATCCTAATACTAATACATGTCACTAATTGTAGTACTAATCATAATCATAATCTTAATTGTAATTCTAATACTAATACTAATTATAATCCTTATATATCCTAATCCTAATATTAATTCTAATACTATATTAATCTGAATCCTAATCCTAGTGTTAATACCAATACTAATTCAAAGAATATCAATAATAATCATAATTCTAATGCTAATACTAATCACAATACTAATGTTGATTTTGTATCAATGTTTTTTGCAATGATCTATTATTTTGTATAAAACAATTCTATTCAATCTCGCAACCTTCATATCAAATTTCTTATGTGTGGTAACTGAACATCCAAAAACACATTAAATATATTAGAAATTAATATTTAATTATATTATCAAACTGACATTAAAATTATTTAAATTATAAGGATATAAGCAAACATTAAGACGTAAAAACAACAATAAGTGTTGTTAATAGGATAGATTATGAGAATCCTCACGAACTTTGGCTAAATTACGGAAAACACCCCCATTTATCGGTAATTACCAAAATTTTCTCATGTTTGTTTCTATCTTACACGACCCCCTTTAAGGTATGATTTTTTTTTTTTTTTTGTGCAATCTTTTTTATTCCATGTAATATCCCAAAAAAATGTGGATTCTATCCTTGTAGACGTGACATTTCTTTTATCCTACTTTTTAAAAACATAAATTACCCTTAGGGGAGGTAGTTGTAATATTAAAAGGTTGTGAAAGTGTTATTTAAGAAAAATAAATTAAGATTCCGTGTAAAGTCTCCCTTATGGTAATTTTTGTCACGTGTGCAAGGTAGAAACATCATTTTTCGGGGAATATTCCAAGTAGTAAAAAAATCCGTGAAAAATTATACTGTAAGGGATTGATGTAAGATGGAAACAAACATCAGGAAAATTTTGATAATTATGTATATGTGGGGGTGTTTTTCTCAAATTAGCCTAAGTTCAAAGGGTTTTTGTAATATACATCTTAAATTGATTTACACGTATGACCATATGTTAAAAACTAATATAAAGGCTTAAATAAAAGTCATTATAAAATGCTTATATAAATAATAAATGAAAAAACAAAAATTAATTGATTTTTTTACATCAATCAAATATATTGTGATTTAAAAAAAAAATAGAAATACATAATCGATATTAGATTTTTATAAACATTATAAAATAAATAATTTTATTTTATAACTATTTTAAAAATGTAAAGTAAAAAAATAAATATATCTTGTTGTATATGATGGGCAAAATAGAAAATTAAGTATATTGCACTAATTTACATACATAACTTCTAAGTTAGACAAAAGAACTCATGTATTCCAATATCAAAATATAGTGAGACATACACGGTGTTAAAATATTTAATAATCAATTATTTATTTTATAATACCCTACATTGATATTTTTATTTTCCTATCATTTATAATTTTAAAAATTAGTCAGGATAGTAGCTAAACATTTTTTTTTCCGTAATAGTATGTCTATATCTTTACCCACACTATAATGGATTGTAATAAATCTCGTATAATTTCAATATGGTACCAATATCGTACCAAATGAAATGATAACTACTAATTTGATATTTGTTAGATAATTTTTATTGGTATAATATGATACTGGAAATTTGATAACTTTTTCCATCCATAGCAACAATATTGCATCGAACTTTCTTGATTTGGAAAGACACACACATAATTATGCAATTACTTCTTATATAATTGTAGTCATTTATATAATATATACATATTTTATTGAGTTTGTAACTAATAATGGATTGTAGAAACTATTAAATTACCTATTAATATTGTATTTGTTAATGTAAACTATTTAAAATAACAACACCTCGAGTGAGGTTATTAAATGGGCTATCAAAACCTTTAACCACAATTTTCATACTAAAAAAATAGTAATTTTAATTCCAATAGAGTTATGAAATAAGGGTTGTATTTTGATATTTCATCTTTCGTAATTTAAAAATACTTTATGCTGAATAAAATATCAAATATGAGTTATGAATTTAACCACCTCAGTGTCCATTTAGATTAGGGTAAAGTTCATTTTACCTACCTGAACTATACCCAACGTATAAAATACCCCCCTGAACTTCGAAATGAACCGAATCAGCCCCTCTGTTAAAATTCCGTCCATACTTGCTGACATGGCACTTTGACCTTTTGAATTATATTTGCTGGCATTACAGTTGGCTTTTTTCAGACGATTTTACCCCTCCAGTGCACTTTTATTTATAATTGCTAATTAGAGGGGTTTTAGCCCAATTTTAATTTTGCAATTTTTCACAAATTTAAATTTTTTTTTCTCACCATGACAATTAATTCTTTACTACAATTTAAATTTCGATAAAAAATTTGTCACGTGTCTATTCCAAATTATATAAACCAGTTAATACAATTAGATGGTTGCCTTTTATTTTTCATCAAATAATTAAAATAAACTGTTGAATAAAAATAGTTCATTTTTATTTTAAATTGAAATTTAATTTTAAAATTAAAGTAATCCAATTAAATGGGAAAAAAATAATTAAAACGAAGGCCCATCTTCCCAACGTCATCTCCTTCGCCGGATACCCCATATCACGGTGATTCCAACATTCATCTGCATCAAAGAAATTTTAGCAGAAAAACCACTATGAAGTAACCCATCATCACTCCCTAATTCCATTTTTTTCAAGATTTCAATTCCTCGGAGGGAAACCAAACAGAACCCAATACAAGGTCCCAAAGTCGAAAATTGGGGCACACAAGAAAGGGGCTGATGTTTTAGCCGGATTCCGCCGAGATCTGGGCCGTACGGGGCGGAGCGAAGCCGGAGCTACGGTGGTTTCGCAACAATGAGTTCGAATTTCTTATGGGTTTCATCTTTCCGGCCGTTGCCGCTGACTGAAATCCAAATAGGGGTTTGGGTGGGAAGTGAACTGACTGTTTCATCTTCTACGGTGTGCGTGAGGGAGAAGAAAGAAAGGGGTGAGGGAGAAAAAAATGGAGAAATAATATGGATGGGCAAAAGTGTAAAAACACTTAAAAATTAACGGAGTTAAATATTTAACGACATTTAACGTTGACTCAAAACTCGGAGGGGCTGATTCGGTTCATTTTGAAGTTCAGGGGTGTATTTTATACGTTGGGTATAGTTCAGGTAGGTAAAATGAACTTTACCCTTTAGATTATGACATGTGGTAGTTTTTTTTTTTTTTTTGAGTAAATTCAAGACTATTACAAGGGAAAGTAGGGGAGGGGGGACTCGAACCCTAGACCTTTACCCTATTGGTAAATGCTAGGTACCAACTCTCCTAATGAGGGTTGGTATGTGGTAGTTAGATATATAAATCAATTTATTTATTTTTAATTAACAACCATTTAATACCTATGGTTAGAGCATATTAAATATCACATAAATATTTGCAAAATTATTTTGATACTTTTGAGTTGGAGTTGCTCTAGATATGTATTTAATTATATCTATCAAAGTTATAGAGAAACACTTATCAATAGAATACGGTATATAGTATATACTAGGGGTGGGTTTTTTTTACCAAATTGCCCTACCAACCCGTTGCCCTACCGAGCCCTACCGATTTTCTACCAAAATATTTCTACCGATTTATTACCGTACCCTACCGTACCCTACCAAAATGTTTTGGTAGGGCAACGGCACTCAATATTATTACAATGGTATTGCCCTACCGTACCGAAATATTATTAATAAATAAAATTTTATTTTAATAATTAATTTATTATATATAAAAAGTTAATATAGTATCCTACATAACTATATGAGTTAAAATTAATTATACTCTTTATGTATTTCAAAAATAATGATATAATTGATGTTAAAAGTTTTTATTTTATAATTGTATTTACGAAATATTTCATATTAGGTAAATTAAGAACATATATTTAGAATATTTATATCATAAATACTAGTTTGAACATTTTAAACATGTATATACCTTGAATGGTTTTGAAAAAATGATATTGAATTTAGATTTAAATAGTAGATAATATAGATTGGTAATTACCATTACCATACCCTACCGTACCGAAATTTTGGTATGCCGAAATCGGTATACCAAAGTTTTTGGTAGGGCAATGGTAATGGATTTCATAATACCGAAATTTCGGTAATGGTAGTGATTCGAGGGATTTGGTACGGCTGCCCTACCAAACCCACCCCTAGTATATACAATCATTATACATTTCAAACAAAACAATTGATATTCTTAATTTTTGGTATTAAATAAAGTGAATAAAGGAATTTAATATTGAGGATTTAGAATAGTATTGTCATATTTTAAAATATATAAAATAAATATTTTTTTATCAATTAATTAAACTTAACTTATGTTCTTCAATTTATTAGTATAATCATGAGAAAGTTTGTATTTTAATTAGTATAATTAAAAAAATTAAATCACTTATAAAATTATTTTCACTGGATTTGGTGAAGAAAAAAGAAAAGTTAAAATAATAACATGAAATTCATGTAGTATAATCTTTAATATGGTAAATAATTGGATAATATTACTGCACACATGACAGGAAAAAAATAATGCCAATTTCCACAATATAGTAAATTCGAACATGTATCTTTCTTTTTTACTGATAATTTTAATATATAATATTAAATTAGTACAAGAACACATATTCTCTAGTCATGTTCACGTAAAATGTATTATATATTAATATCAAATGATTTATTCTGCATATTTTTTTTAATATAAATCAAAATTTATTAATTAAAACACAAAATTTTCGTAACATCACCAATCATGCAACAATAATAAGAGAAGCTTTTAAATTGAATTTAACTAAACTTAAATTAAATTAATTACTATTAAAATTAAAATAAAAAATAAATCTATTTATAAGTCTCCAAGAAAGTTGATATATTTAGAGATTTTATAAATGGTAGATATAAATATATTAATAAAATAATAAAATATATTTAATTATCTTTAATTTTGGAAATGATGAAATGTTTTTTGATGATTTATTTTCACTAATCAATTTGCCACATGGGATGAAATTGAATACATGTCATAAATTGAAATTGAAAAATGTCAATCAATTAGGTGTGGAATTCAACTTTTATATATTATATACATTGCTATTAACTATTTTGGCGAGTGACACTAGGTTGAATGTGCATACTTTTACTCCAAATTTTGATTTTATTTTTAAGTGAATTATGCGACGGATATTCCTATTAAACGACCGATTTCGAAACCAAATATTCGGTTGTCAACCATCAATCGACCCACAAAGGTTGGGTCGGCAATGATTTTCAAGTTTGGGCAAAATTGATTTGTTGGATGGGTTGATTTTTAGATCGGTAATTGACGGATCCAACCCAGTACCTGTGCTATATACTGGGTCGATAATAATTTCAATATTTACAAAAGTTGGTTATAAATCGGGTTGATTTGACAGCCGATAATCAAACAATCCAACACATGAATAAAACCTAATCTCAACTATGCTACCCTTAAGGTTGAGTGGTACCTCTCACATTCTTGTAGTGAGGTCATGATTCAATCCAGTTAAGTGTAAATGAGCTACGCTCAGTGATCCATTTCGTTCTATCAGAAAATGTAATATTTTTCAAATTGATATTATATATTAAAATTATTCGCATATTCTTAAATTTACCATGATCAAGATAGACATACTAAAATCGTGTATGAAATGGTTCCGATTATCAAATTTCATCTAAATTGTGAATAATTAATCTTATTATTTCTTAAAAAAATCTATGTTCTAGCCACACTCAACGCACATTGTCTACGAACAAAATAATAGACATGCATATGCAATAACACATGTAATTGCCCACACATATAATCAAATGAAATGAGATAACATGATGTATTAAAATAAATCTAGATAAAAGTAAATTGTTAGTTTGTTAATCCAACGCCCGGGTCAGTTTCTAATGTGGAGGAATCAGAGTTCGTGGTCATATTAGGTGACGTTAAGATCAACTGTTCACGGTAATGGATAGGTAGGGCCCCCCTGTTATGCTAAGCGTATGAAGATGCACCGATCATACATGGTTACGATTGTTCGAGAGAATTCGTTATTATATCGGATTGTTGGAGGGTTTATATATGCTTCTCATGTTACTACATATCGAACGCAATTTTCAGTATCCATATACCCAAGCCTACTACTGATCGATGCGGGTCATTTGAGTGGTATGAAGCACACGCTCGTTGCTTCATATCATTGGTTAGTCCAATTGATCGAGTGCACTAGTTTTCAGGTTGGAAGTCAGATTTCTACAGATGCATGCAGCGGTACCTATACAAATTTATTTTATTACTTTTTTGTTATATATGTTGTGTCGGAATATTCTATTTCATACATATTACTTATTATATTTTTGGGGAAATGAGTAATAACCCCCTAGTTTTGAAAATATATAGGGATAGATCCTATGTATTTTTTTCTCCTAGTCAAAAACCCAAAATTTTGATCTTAATTAGTGAGAACCCCCTGGACAACTTGAAGTACCCATTTTACCCTTTTAATTTTAATTTAATATTCACCCACACCCCGCCGTTACATTAGTCTTCTCTCCATCTCTCGTACACTCTCTTTTTCTTCTCAATTAACCACAACCAGATCTGAAAAATAATGGGAGGCAGCCCAATAAGAGCAGCGGCGAAGGTTGCGGGAATCACGGTGGGGACGGCGGTGTCTGCGTGACTTCACGTCGTCGGAGCACCACCCGTTCTTCTCCGCCACCGATCGGAAATTTCTTCTATGGTGCGTTGGTGGAAGACGTGAAGCCGATAAAATCGATGTCTCTGGGTGGCGTGCAATCAGCGTCTCCGGAGATAGAGGACTGGATTTTCGCCGGGGAGAGGAGGAGTCGACATTATGCGAATCCGTCACCAAGCAGAGGGTGGTCGTCAGAGGCGCTCCGACTCATCAGGAAGCCAAAGCGGCTACTTCCGAACTCGCCGTCGCACTTGAAAAGTACGTTTCCTAATCCTTTAAGCTGAAAATGAATTCATTCGAATCTCCTGGTTAAATTGTTGACCATATTTCAACAGAATAACTTTTGGATCGAAATACTAGGTTAGGTAACAATTGGGGATAGTGGTAGTAGCTGTTGTGATTCTCATTTATCTTCGTTGTTTGATAATAAGTGTTGGTACATATTCAACTATTAAGTGTTAATGAAGTTTAATTGATTTTTACTATATAGTAACATATAGTACCATGTAGTCATGTATGATTTTTACTATATAGTAACATATAGTAACATGTAGTCATGTATGAGTTATACAAGGAGTATATGCTGGTGATGTGCATATATATCATGTCTGTTTGTTTTCTCAGCTCAAATTCTTCAAATTTCCTCAAAATCCCAATTACTAACAGGGAAATTTTTTATCGATTTTGAGTTTTTTTTTAAAATTTATTTTAATGGATACAACAAGTAGAAGGGATTTAATGGTCGATTTCACAATTAAATTGAAGCAATCATCCCTTCTCTGGTTGGAGGGTTTCAGAGAGGTTTGTTGTCTTCACCTCGTCGTCATATAGTGTCTCAGTTAATAACAATTAACCTTTGATTTCTCTGATTCTTCGATTAATTACAATGTTGTCGGAACTGAGTTTGACTCGTCTTTTTTTTTTTATTTGTTTACTGTTTGTTTATTGGGGGTTTTGGTCAAGAGAGCTTGCAATCCGTACTGGGGCAGTGTATTCTGTTGAATGGCTTCATTTTTTTGGGAAGGTTCGTTCACCATTCTTGTATATACATACATACATAGACATAATTGTATATGTTTTTTTTTAATATTGTTGTGTCTGCTTTATATGTTACGAGGAGGACTATTTTGAAAGAAAATATCCAGTAAAATTTGTATGTTTATTGGAATTATCTTACCGGTTCGAAGTTCGAACTCGATTGGGAAAATAATTTAACATTGGTCTTTGGTCTAAATTGTTGTACCTAATTTGGCTTTTAAGGCAGCAGTTTAGTGTGGCAAGAAAAAAAGCATGTAATGATAGCTGGACTGATGTATTTTCTGGAATGATCTATCTAGTTACCTAGATTTTCAACGATACGGTGTTATAATAAATTATGCCAGCACGATACGGTGTTATAATAAATTATTCAATTGTGAACGTTTGTAGATGAATTTTATTTATATACATATATAGTCACATGTGGTCATATACATGTAGTCATATATAGTCACATGTGGTCATATACATGTAGTAATATATAGTCACATGTGGTCATATGCATGTAGTCATATATAGTCACATGTGGTCATATACATGTAGTCATATATAGTCACATGTAGTAACAAGAATGAACATAACTACATATGACTATAGTTGACTACATATAGTCATATATAGTCGTATGTAGTAACAAGAATGAAAATAGCTACATGTAACTATAGTTCACCAAACTAAATTTATCAAAAAAAATTGTTTCATTGTTTTTTTGTACTTTTCATGTAATTTAATTCACTTTTTCATTTTGTTCTTCGTTTTATTTAACTCGTATTTTTTTGTCACAGGTTTTGCATTGTATAATTTTATGAGATGCAAAGAATAAGATGCAAAGAAGTGCCATGTGAAGTTGCATTCATGCTATAGTACTCCAGACTTTATGTCACTCCATATAACTATAGATAATTGTACATAATTATAGTCACATGTAGTAACATATAATTATATGTATGCTATGTGTTTTTTAATGTATAATAATGCGTGTTTTTTTCATTTTTTGTTGGTTAGTTGATTTATAATATCAAGACCCAAATTGTGAATTTTGTTGTTAGTGTAGATGAATTTTGGGGTAAAAATACAGTACATGATTTCATATAACTATAGTCATGTATAGTCAAATCCGGTACAATAAATTAATCGAAAAAAATTAAAAAAAATGAAAAATGAAAAAAAGAATAAAATTAAAAATTAAAAAATTAAAAAAAAAATATAAAAAATTAAAAAATTAAATATATAAAAAAATTACAAAACTGGGTATATATAAAAAATAATAATAAAATAAACATTTATTTTTTTTATAAAAAATGCAGGCCCAAAAAATCTGCCCGAAATTAATATATGCCCCACAAATCTGCCCCACAAATCTGGAATATATAAATTGATAAATGCAGACCCAAAAATGCTAAATATAATTGGGCAGTATGCTGAATGCAGGGGCGAAATACTGAATGCAGTTTGCTGAAAATAACAATTAAGGGCACAATAGTACTTTTGCCTCTCCAGGGGGTTATCTCAAAGGAAGAATTTTAGGGATGGACCTATCCCTATATATTTTCTATCCTAGGGGTGTATATCAAATGGACCCTATATTTTTATTTCAGAATCAACACCTTGAATCTATATCTTGAATGTATGATCCTCTTATGAGTCTGTCGGAGACATACATAAATCATAATGATAAGTAGCGTTTGTATCACACGACTGTTATTGATATCGTGTGACGTACATTGATGCATGCACAAATGCCAAAAATTAATTAAAAGTTTCAGATGCATCAATTTCACCCGGTGTAGGATCTCAAAAGCCCAGTTATTGAAGATTTCTCATATACCTCAATCATAAATTCTAGTATTATTCATTAGACTGCTCATGTCATTATTGAGGGTATTAACAACTTTGGGGCTCTTTGGCATATGGTGTTTCAAATTTTCATTGGTGTATAAATAATATTAAATAAATTTTAATTTTCATATGCATTATTATTAATTAGTTTTAACTAAATTAATCTAACCAATGTAATATAATAAGTTTTAAAAATATAAACAATCGCGGTTCAATACTTTCAAGTTCCAAACATCTATTATTAATTACTATATCAAATATAATCTTCACTACTGAAAAATATAATATATTGAATCAATTCAGTATATAAAAACAAGGGCAAATTACCAAAACCCCCCGGAGGTAAGCCTAAATAACGAAAATCCTCCCACGTTCTCGTAATTACGAAAACCCCCCGAGGTATGCAGACATCTTACAAATCGCTCTAACGGTGTTAAACTCGATAGAATCTTTTTGATTCTCAAGAATATTCCTCCGATAATATCAATTTTGCCTTTGTACACGAAATTACCCTTAGGGGGGTAATTGTAAGCATTTTAGAAATCGAATCATTCGCAAAAGGACCAAATCTGCGATTACCATATAGTTACATCCCACGTGGATCGATTTACACGATTCCTCAAACTTCCGGGAACAATTTTTTTGAAACAACACCAGCGCCGCCGCGGAGAAAACAAGACGCGGCTGCTTGTTGGGTGTGAACCGGTGGAACTTCGTTTCCCGGCGATCATCTTCCGGCGGCGCCGGCAGGTTGAGATCCAACTCCAGCATGTTTCTGGTCTTTTCTCCGGCATCAATAATATCAGACGACGACGTCGTATTGGTGTTAGTTGCAGCAGACCTGTGTCTTCTCATATGGCCGCCCAATGCTTGCCCCGACGCAAACTCCGACCCGCATATCGAGCACTCGTGAGTTTTCGGAAATTGCGTTGAAGTTGGTGCCGGAGTATATTCCGCTGTTTGATCAATCGGCGGCGCCGCCGCCGGTGGTGGCTTTTTCCGATCAACGTCTGCGGCGGCGGCGGGGGGTTTGGGTTTCTTGTGGCTTGCGCGGTGGCCACCCAACGCTTGAAACGAAGGGAATGTTCTGCTGCAAGTCTTGCACTCGTAGACGTAGATGCCAACTTTCCCTTCCGCCGCCGCCGCCGCCATTTCTGGGAATCTCCGGCTGCTGAACTTTCCCTCGGTGCCGCCGCCGCCGCCGCCCTGAGCAAGGAGTATCAGACAGTTGGCCATGTCCTCGTCTTCTTCAGTGCTGGTGGATATTACACTAGACCACGTAGCCGGAGAGAATCACATTTTCAGCTTTTTTCTTTTATTTTCACATATTTAACAGAAGGATATAATAGACATTTCACGTTTTCTGTTAAAAAAATTCGGTCAACCGTTAGTCAAGGGGGTTTTCGTAATTACGAGAACATGGGGGGGATTTTCGTTATTTAGGCTTACTTCAGGGGGGTTTTGGTAATTTGCCCTAAAAACAAATGCATGACTTAATACAACTCACTCATGTTATTAAAATCGATAGTGCTAAAAGTTCAAATGAAAAATAAAATATGATGTTTATTTTAAAAAAAATTGATTATAACTCATTGAATTAATTTAAATTGATTAACCTCAATTATTGACAAGAACTTATTAAAATTATTGATTATTTTATCATATGACAATTATTGACATGAACATTTAATTTTAACAAAAATAGATTATAAGACATTCCAATTAATTTTCCTATTTTAAAAACAAAACTATATATGATGAGTAGAATCAAAATATTATGATGTGGTTTTTCTTTTAATAATTGGTTTAAAAATAATTTAAAATTTTAATAATTGGTTTAATAATAATTTAAAGGGAGATAGTATTGACAAGAAAATATTAATCGAATACACTATTTATAATTAAAGTTATAGTATCTTTTTAATTGAATTTAATCATAAAAATAGTAAAATATAATTCGTAAAAATCGTAAGAATAATATTTTAATCGTAAGATTTGAATCGGTCAAGCTCAAATTTCTTTTAATCCATAAGCTTTATTCAAGTATTTAAATTGATTAAGCTCAACTATTGACAATGATGTATTAATTAAATTAATATTTATAAGTTAAGTAATATCTTTTTAATTGAATTTTATTATAAAAAATAATAAAATTTAATTTCTAAAAATCGTAAGAATCAAATCGTAGATAATTTTGAATCAAATCGTAAAAAATAATATTTTTTTTTTTAGATTTTAATTTAAAGTTAAGCTCAAGTACTTTAAAGTTTCAATTTACTTTTTTTTTTCTTTATTGTAATTTATTACTAACAAAAAAAATAATAAATAAATAAAAATCCGGTTTGGACCCGGACCCTGAACCTGCTCGGAACTGTAACCAGACACGTTTGATGGTTCCTTGCACCATTTTATGTTGTGTCCATGTTGCCCACAATTAGGACAACGGTATGTGAAGCCATTTATTTTCAACTATTCCCACCATCGTGCTCTTGGATTGTCTCATCTGTGTGACAACTCTCTCTCGATTACTCTTATTATATGTAATCTCAGCGGAAGACTTTTTAAAAATGTGTGGATATAAATTTACGTAAAAAAAATTTCTTTTTAAATCAGGGGGAGGGAGCTCACACTATACTAAACCCTAATCAACCAATTAACACAAATACATGCTACGTACAAGACTAGAAAATAACTAGGCATGATGGACTTAATGCAAGTTCGGGCAGATTCAGTGTAGAAAATGGGTCTAAATCACTCAATTAACCCAAAAATAATACCATACCATAAAACATGGGTCTAAATCACTCAATTAAAACAGTTTTGAAAGATGCTTGACCATTTAGGAGAAATAAATACAATGGCACAGTCACTCAGTTTAAAATCCAGAACATGGGCGAGAGTTTTGAAAATTCGTAATAAATTACCCACTTACCCAAAAACTACCAAATTTTAACCCAACGCAGAAAAATAAGTTTAAAACATTTTTCAAGTGGAAATAAGGTCTTTAAATGAGTAAAACTCCAGTTATGCCAGAAAACACCCGAATGACCCTGTTTCAGTGCAATAGTGAGAAATAATTCATAACTAATTAAATACTTACCCAAATCATGCAAAAGACCTAGCAAAATGATAAGAACAGAGAGATACAGAGACTCCTAAAATTTCATGATTTTCTAAGCAAAGAACCTATATGAGAATAATTTCCACACATCGAGACAAAACACGAAGAGGTTACTAGCCGAAAAGCGTGCATGCATATATATATTATAATACGCTTTCGTTTACAAAATACTACGGATTACCGATTAAATATCAAAAATGGGGTAATCCTAATTACTATTACACCTATTGTCTTTTAATAATTTCCACCGATCGGAGGAAGCGAACATAGAAAATACCTAAAACCGTATCAAAAGTCTTTACAAGCATATTATATATACAAATAAAACCACATAACTAAATTGAGAGCCAACACAATCCACAACCCCTCCATACGATCTCCTTCCGATTCTCGAGCTCGATTCCCAACTTCACTCCACGGGCTCCAAATCGGATATACCTACAAACATACAACACCTATATGAGCCTTTGAGGACTCAATGAGAATCTTGAAGTATTATCGAATACACATAACACATAGAGCATACATATATCTATATATATACATACGTATATCTTATACATGGACATGCAACATAAATTAAAGCAATCATATACTTTCCTTTTTCGTCAGCGTTCTTCATCACATAATTGTCACACGCATAGAGTGAGATAAATTCCCACTTTTATAACCTATGATCCCAAGACCATAGAGTGAGAATATCCCACCTTTATAACCCTATGTCATGACACGTATTGAAGATTATAGGATGAGAATCTCCCACATTTATAACCCTACGATCCCAAGACCATAGAGTGAGATTTTTCCATCTATATCCTCAACACCATAATGCAACATGCATGACATGAAAAATCTTCGGGAATCCCTCGGAAGAGTCAATCTAAGTTCCCTGTAAATAACCGCATATATTTCGAATCCGTCTATCTACGTGGAATCAAACCACCCCTAGGCCCTACGGTACCGACTCGGCGTACCCGGGATATTTACCGTAACCTCGAAAGACTTTCCATCATATTTTTATCTTTTAAAAAATCATGACACTAATGCACCCGCACATGCACCCTTCTACTTACCCTTCTCTCATCCTCACACCCAATGATCCACATAAGCAAGCAAGAGCACATAGAAAATTACAAATAAAGTTTCACAAAATTATTTAGCCATAAAAACATAATCCATAATCAATTACAAGAAATAACCGAAATCTTAACATGCAAAGGCAATCTAAAATCAAAAGTTCATTAAATCTAGCTTTTTACAAGAATAAAGTTCAAAACTTTCATCTTTTCATTTTATTCAAGTAAATTCACTAGATATACAGATGCAAGAGTATTTTAAATGAAATTAGCACAAATTCTTAATTCTTCCATCATTTTTCATAGAAAACACTAGATCTTAACATGCAAGACTTTAGATCAACCATCAATCACTATATCTTAACATGCAAGACCTTAGATCAACAATCAATCACCAAATCTTAACAAGCAAGGCCTTAAAACAACAACCAACACAAGATCAACACATGCAAGATGCCAAATAAACCAAATAAGCCATTTGAAGCACTTTACCTTAAAAATTGAAAGTTCCATAGTTAAGCCAAAAAATCAGTTTCTTTTCACAAATCAACAATCAAACACTAGATTAACACATGCAAGACACTAATTAAGCCAAATAAGCAATATAAGCATTTTCCCCCAAAAAATCCGAAAGTTTCATGGCTAGGCCAAAAATTCATTTTCTTTTCACAAATCAACAATCAAACACTAGATTAACACATGCAAGGCACTAATTAAGCCAAATAAGCAATTTAAGCATTTTTCCCCAAATTTTTGAAAAAGTATAAAACTTCACGAACAAAGTTATCTTTTCAAAACACTAACATGCAATCATCATCTAAGCCATATAATCACATAATATGCAAGGATAAACAATAAAAACACATAAAAATCGAAAATACTAGTGGTGTTGCATGTTTGAGCAAGAATTCAAGAATTCTCAACTCTACTCTTTAGGGGAAGGATTTGGCCAAAAATTCTTCTTCTATTGAAATAGGAGACTTTGAACTTATAGATAGTAAGAGTGGAGTTTGAGAGTGCATTTTGATCTTGGGCATGAGAGTGCATTTTGATCTTGGGCATTTCAAACTCGGTAAGCCGAATATTTTCATCTTTCTCTTGTTTTACATGGTATCAGAGGCAGGCCAAATGAAAAGGTCCTGAGTTCGGATCCCACCGCCACCCATTTAAAATATTTCAAGTGCAAGGCTTCAAATATAATTCGCCTGCACTTGAGGGGGCGTATTGGAGATATTAATATTAAATGATACATTTCACTAACAACTTAAGCTTTTGGTTGAGATAGAGTTTTTGGAGAGTTCAAAGCCAATGGAGAAGAAAGGAAAATACATCTTTTTGTGGGGGTGATTTTGCAATTTTCAAAAATAGGAGTGGCGGTGGTTCTTGGGTGGTTCAAGCTTGAGAAGGTGGTGGCTATGGTGGTGGTGTTATGGCTGCCGAAAAAAATGAAGGGGAGAGGAAGAAGAAAAACCTTTGGTCTTAAAGTGGTGTGTGGGAGTGGAAAAGCAAGCCTAGTCTAAGGGGTAGGGAGGCTTGCTTTAGGTATTTCTTTTTATGCTCAAAGTACAACCACACTAATGCATGTCTTTTCTTAATTAATATGCAATTTTCTTTAAATCATGTGTGTGTGTGTGTGTGTGTGTGTGTGTGTGTGTGTGTGTGTGTGTGTGTGTGTGATGTTCGAAAATTTGAAGAAAATGAGGGGAGGATTTTCTAATTTTCTACATTAATAAAAATCCTAAAATGCATGATAAAAATTTATTTTCTAAAATTTTGTGCATGCATAAATATGATGAAATGCTCATTTAAATTCATATGTGATCCGGATCGGGGCCAGGATTGATGCCCAAATACACTGGCCCACTAAAATAGTCCAGGAATCGCCTAGCCGGCCCATATAGAAAGGAGAAGCCCAAGGAGGAAAGTAAAACCCAATAGAAAGGGAGAGACTGGGCCAGCACGAGGACTCGGCGGGTGAAAGTTATCCACAGTTCCCGGCCAGGAAGAGGGAGGTCGGGAAAAAGCAGAAAAATAGGGAATTAAATGCATTGACAGGCCTGGCCAGGCACCCATTAAATGCTCCTGTCAGAGCATTAAATGTGCGAATGACTATGTGCGGCCGGGAAGTACATGAGACAGACCTGCGGGCATCATAATCCCTAGAAAATAGGATGTTATGATGGCCCGGACCGACTGGCTGAAAGGTGAAAAGCCCGCCAAAAGTAGGCCTCTGCACCAGAGCCTGAGAGGGCAGAGAGCCTTCCCGCCAAACATTATAAAAGCCCCAGAAACCCAAACAGAAAGGGAGTTCTTTTTATCCATCTTAAGCTCTAACGTAGTATTTACATATTCATACTATATTACGCACAGAGCCGTGGTACTGACTTGATCGTCGGAGTGCTAACTCCGGCATCAGTCCGGTTTTCCTTTCTCTGCAGATCCTCCATTACGGTAGGGAAGGCAACACATCGGCCACGTTGTTTCTGGAACGATCAATATGCAAGAATAAAATCCTAGTTTATGAAAAATAATTTATTTCGACATAATATCTCGAAATATTTCCTAAGCACATAATTTACATAGTCAGATATTTCACATAATCACATATTTCACATAATCATATATTTCACATAATCACATAATTCACATAATCACCTAATTCACGTAAATACTAACCATGCAAAAATTATTATAAATTCTAATTTCACAAATATGCACATAAAGGTGGTAAAAAAATTTTTTTTACCGAAAATGCGGGGTGTTACAATCTGGATCTTTTCTTCTTAAATGTTATTTTGGTCTTCCAGCTTTCTTTGGCTTTTTAGGCCATGAAACTAATTTTAAAAGTTCAGATTTTGGCCACTCATCTTTTTCTTTTATTGGCTGCAACATGTAGTTATATGCCTTCATGTATGTGTTCTTTTGGTACCAATAGCACACATAAGTTTCCATATTTTTCCTTTTGTAAAACACACATGCTATAGCATGCACGCATGGTAATCCAGTCAAATCCTACTTTCTGCAACTACAAATTCTCTTCGGTAGTTCCACTGTCCAAGAGTCACCAAACCATCTTTTAACCTCAAACTTATCTTCACCATTACATTGTGCAATAAATTCATGTGCCTTTTTCTTCTTATTTTCTAATATTTTTTGCACTGTAGGACATATTTCTCCATTTACCTTATGATTTTATCTCTTTGAGTTGGCAATCTTTTGTATATTATCATTCTTATAATCTCCAGCATCATGATCACAGGCTTATTCCTAGCCTTTATAATTGATTTGTTGAAGCTTTCGCAAAAAATATTTAGTAAAATGTCACATTTTGGCCAAGTATTGAAGTGTGACCTTGTCCATTGCTTGGGAGGTCTCTCCATCACCCACTTATATGCATCATGATGAGTGGCTTTTATTTGCTCCATTATCCCTTCAAAATCAACCACTCTAGTTGGTGTAGCAACTATCCATATAAAATACTTTAATTGCATCCCCTTATGTTTCGTTTTAAAGTTGTTGTACATATGTCTCATACAAAATCGGTGTTCAACGTGGGGTAACAAATCCTCCAAGGCCCTAATCAATCCCTTTTGCCTATCAGAAATTATAGTCCACACATAACTGTTCTTAATGTCCAAGTCATCAATCAATAGTGTAATGAACCAATTCCATGTTTTCATAGTTTCACTCAAAACTATATCATAAGCAATGGGGGTACATGTTGCTGTTCCCGTCTATACCAACTGTTGTAAGTAACACCCCACCCCTTTATGTATTGAGATGAGTCCCATCCAACCCGATGATAGGTCTACACCCTTCTTTAAAACCTTTCTTTAGAGCTCCCCAATAAATATAGATCCTCTTAAATGTACATTCTCCAGAATTCTATGCTTGCACTTAATTTTCATTGTGGTGTTCAAATTTGTTCTCTTGATTTTGTCACAGTAATTCTGAAGTCTTGTATATTGCTGACATTCGGTGCCATTTATAAGTTTGCCAACATGTTTTTTGGCTCTGTACATCTTAGATATTGTTAGTAGTGTTCGGTTTTCAATTTGCATGAGCTCTTGCATTGAATTCACAGCTCATTCCGAGTTACTCCTTATGTGATTCTGATATTTCAAAGCCAAAAATTTTGATGTGCAATGCTTTGAACTAGGTTCTCTAGTACAAGTAAGGTGCCCTTTAATAGCCTTAACCTGAAATGTATTGTCTATATTTCACATAAATGATGCATATATGACCCATTCACACTTGCATGTAACCTTGAATCTTGTTGCTGCAGTTCTTATAAAATGTTAATGGTCTACCTTACTTATTTGAATACTTATTTGAATGCTTTCTTACAGCATATCTGAATTCCGCAACATCTTTCAAATTCATGCCTATTTCAAATTCAAAATAAGAGTTATCTGCATCATTTTGATAAACTTAAAAATCAGGCAATTTGGATATTCCCTTTTTATTTTTGCATCCATGCATTGTGGTTGTCGATTGTTTCATGTCAACGATTCCACTATTACTTAGCTAAATTGTTGTCTACCTCAGGTATTTTAACATCTACAATATTAGCCCGCTCAATTTCTTTGTCTACATTATCATCGAATAGTTGGTCATCAAATCCAAAATCAGTCTCTTCAAATTCATCGTCACACTCATAATCATTGTCAACATCATCACATTCTTCTTCACTACTTGATGTTATTGTGTTATTATCAAAGTCCACCATATCATTCGCATTTGATTCACGAGCACCCCTGTCACTTTCTTCAACATTTGTTGTAAACTCTTCAGCCAATTCCACATCTTGTTCACTAGCTTGGTCACCAAATAAAAAATAGGTAGAAGTAGCTTGACTTTCCATAGTTGATAATGGATCAACATTCTCAATGAGCACACTCACAACTCTATTCTCATACGTAAACCTCACTAAATTTTGAGCATGATTTTTGATAGTACTAACTACTGAGCTAAAGAAGATGTTTGATTATTATCTGGCAATAAATGTATATAAATATAATTAAATGATAATTGATGTATAAATAATGTTAATAAATAATTAATTTTCATATGCATTGTTATTAAATAATTTTAATTAAATTGTTAACAAATGTAATATAATAAGTTTTGAAAAATATAAACAATCGCGGTTCAATACTTTCAAGTTCCAAACATCTATTATTAATTACTATACTCAATATAATCTCCACTATTGAAAAATATAATATATTGAATTTCAATAATGAACAAATGCATGACTTAATACAACTCACTTATGTTATTAAACAAGATACTGTTAAAAATTGAAATGAAAAATAAAATAAGATGTTTATTTAAAAAAATAATTATAACTCATTTGAATTACAAGAACTTACTAAAATTATTGATTATTTTATCATTGGACAATTATTGGCAAGAACTTATTAAAATTATTGATTATTTTATCATAGAACAATTATTGACAATAACATATTTATAACAAAAATATAGATAATATTTATTAAAAAAAAAAGATTATAACTCATTTCAATTATTTTTTCTATTTTTTTAACATAAACCTATATATGATGAGTAGAATCAAAGTATTATGATGTGATTTTTTTTTTTTTGATAATTGGTTTAATAATAATTTAAATGGAGATAGTATTGATAAGAACATGTTAATCGAATTGACTATTTATAATTAAAGTATAGTATCTTTTTAATTGAATTTTATCATAAAAATAGTAAAATATAATTCGTACAAATCGTAAGAATAATATTTAATCGTAAGATTTGAATCGGTCGGTCAAGCTCAAGTTGTTTCAATCCGTAACCTTTATTCAAGTGTTTAAATTGATTAAGCTCAACTATTGGCAATGCCGTATTAATCAAATTAACTATTAATAAGTTAAGTAATATCTTTTTAATTGAATTTATTTATAAAAAAAATTATAAAAATTGTACGAATCGTAGATAATGTTGAATCAAATCGTAAAAAATAATAAAATTTAATATATTTTTTTAATTTTTAATTTAAAGTTAAGCTCAAGTAAGCGCATTCAAGTTTCAATTTACTTTTTTTTGTCTTTTTTTTTTAAATTGTTGTAATTTATTATTAACAAAAAATAAAAATAAAAATAAAAATTCGGTTTGGACCTGGACCCGGACCTGGAGTAAACGAGTGGACCGGACCCGGACCCACCTCACCACGGGTCAGTATCGGGTCCCCTAAAAGTTGGACCCGGACCCAACCCGACTGGTGGCCGTGTCTAGATTGCTTGTATACTCCACTATTTGACGAGTAGTTTTGGATAGGAGTTGGTTTGGTAGGGCAACCCTACAAACTCCTTGTACCATTACAGTTAGGGCATCTCCAATAGAGTCTCCAAATTGGGTCTCCAAATTCTATTTTGGAGACCCAAATGGAGACCCGGTAAAATTTTACGGTCTCTAAAAAAAAAAAACAATCCACAATGGGAAGCTCTATAATTTTGAGTCTCTAAATCATGTTACGGATTATTTTATGGAGTAATTTGTTTATGACTCAAATTTTATTCATATACGAGATTGTAGACGGTTAAATTTTATTTGAACAATCTTAATTATTTTTAATACACATTTTGATCGAAAAAATGAAAATTTCTGAAAAGATATGAAATATTGAACCACGGTCCCTTGAACTTCCTTCAAGTTCTTCCATTACTGCTAAAAAATAATTAAATAGTAAGTTATTAAACTTAATATAAAAGAATTAAATTTATTAAACCTAAAAACAAAATAAACTAATTACTCAAAAGAAAAATTAAATATTTTTTGAGTAACTAATTAAATACTTAATAATTATAAGATTTGTAAATCTCCACTAATTGTGCACCGCCTTTAACCTCCACACGTTTATTTTCCTTTTTTTTTGTTTTTTTTTTTCTTTTCTCTCTTCTAAACCTAACGCCTCGCCTCTTCTTCCCCCAATTTTTTCACTCTGTTCTTACGCAGCGTAACAGAGAGAGAATAAAAAAATTTGTGCTCCTAATTTCTTCAAGAATTGAAGTAAAACCTAACCCCCTACTTCTAATTTATTCATTCTCTAATCCATAAACCCAATCAAGTTTTCAATTTCTACAAGTATTGAAGAGAAAAACAGAAAGAAAAAAAAACCCACGTTCTGAAAATTTAGAAGTGATGAAGAAGATGAAGAACAATTAGAGGTATTTATGTTTTTTTCATTATTTTTTTCTTACCGATGAAAACCAACGGTCATATTTGCAAATCATTCAAATTTTAATTTTTATTTAAGAAAATTGAATTCAAAATTTAAATTCAAGAAATTTTGTTTTGTTTGAAGTTGGGTCCCATTAAATCAAAGTCTCCAAATCAATACATAAATTTAGAACCAAGTTTGCATATTTTGCAAAAATCTGAAAATTTAGAGCCCCTTAAATTTCTTATTGGTATTGGATTTTGTTGCAATATTTCTATATTATGCAGCCCAATAGAGTTTAGAGACTCCATTGAAAATGGCCTTACTACATATTTGTAATCATGAAATTCATTACCATTGTTCACCAAAATTTTTGTTATACCGAAAATTTGGTACATTATGAATACTAATGGTAATTACGTACCAATATAGGTGGAGTACAATCTGAGTCAAAATTAAATATTATTTTTCAAAGTAATTCAAGACATAAATATTCTTAATATATGTTATTATCTTATCTAGAGATAAAATATTTTTATAATAAAATTATAACGTAAAAGCTCTTGAAATAAATTATATTATCATTAACAAAAGTATTCAAATTCTTTTGATATACCTAAAAAGTATAAATTGTTTTAATTATCAATAGCTACTTGAGACTTTCCATACTATCTTCACTCTATATTATTTTGTATATTGACAATATTTCTGGTAGTAGAGAAAATTCATTGTAAACATATTGAGTACCGTTAGGGCTGTGCGTTGGTTGGTTTGGTTAAAAACCAGCTATAAAACCAACCCAACCCATCCAACCAACTTTGGTAAATATTGGAAACCGTTATCGACCCAATTTACATGGGTTGGGTGATAGTTGGAAACCAAGTTAATGGGTTGGTTGGTGGTTTGGTTGATGGGTCATCCATCTAAATATTTTTTAATTTTTTTAATATTTTATCTATATATAATATAAAAAGAGGATCTATGCCCTCAATGATTGACATGTGGCAAATGTTGATGTCATTTATCAAAATTGCTTAGTTGGAGTTCAATTGATGAGGTGGATTCTTCAATTGGTGAGTTGTTAATTAATTTGGGATATATTTAAGTTATTTCCTATTTCACACATGCACACTCATTTAATAATTACCACATATATATAATATTTCATTAATGATGTGAAGTTTGAATTCTACGCAAAAAAAAAAAAAAAATCGATATTTTTATTATAATAATATTCAGAATATTTTAAAATAAATTTAATGCATTAATATATTTTATAAATTTAGATCCATGTATTTATTATATTTTATTATTTGTTATCTTATAGGGTTAAATATCATTTATTTTAATTATGTCCATATATAGTAAACATATCAATTTATATTGAAAGAAGGTTTGTCATATCAATCTATACATATCAGTATATATCATCCGGATATATATATATTCTACATACTATTTTTTTAATTATATATAACAACCATCTATCTATTTATTTATATAATTTATAAAGACAAAATACACATCTCCAATTTTGACCCCGCTTTTTTGAACACATTCCATGGAATAATTGTAAGTTAAATTACACATTCCATGATATTTACAATTATATTTTTTTAACTTACAATTATTCCATTTTTAATTAATGTAGTTGACAATTTACAGATTCAATTTTTATAATCATCCAAAAAATCCGATTTTTAATTATTATTTTCATATTTATTTGTTTATTTTCATTACTTTGTAAATAAAACTTGATTTAGCATTTTTTTTATTACTTCATTCATTTTTTTTATATCATTCTTTTACACACGTCTATATATATTTTACTTTTATTTTTCCGGGTTCTCATCAATAAAAAATCAAAAAATGATAATTAAACTAAATTCATTTTTTAAATAAATTTTAATCTTAATTATCATTTTTCATACTTATTTATCTATATATCTTTTTATTGATTGTTTTTGGATTCTCATTCAATAAATTTTTTTTTCGGATTACTTTTACACTCTTTATATTTCCATATTTATTCCATTATACTTATTTTTTTCCGGATTCTCATTCATTTTTAAATAATATCAAATTGGAATAATTTGTCCATTGATATTGCTTTTAATATTATTGATATTATTATCATATTCAATTGATATTCTCTATTTTCATCATACAAACACAAGTATATAAACCCCTACAACTTCAATCCATTCCACCACTGCATTTCCTTCAAATTAAATGTATGACATTGCGCATTTTTTTGTTTTTTTATCGTCTATTTGTTGTATTTTCCGATTTTTTTCTGTTGTCGTCTTTATTTCTTTTCGTTTTTAATTGGTATATAATATTTTATATTTATAATCTATTAATATATATATATATATATATATATATATATTTCTTTTCCAGATGAATATGATGTCAACCTATGAACCGGAGATTTTGGTAAGAGACCATTCATTGATTATTGGTTTCAATATGATCCAATCATATCGTTTGCGGAAAGATTTATATGCTGAAACTTATAGATGAATGTCAGATGTGGTATTGAATGGAGAAATTAATAGTTATGATTTGGAAAAATTAATCGTATTGACTTCTTCTTTTGTGGTGAATCGCCGACTAAGTATCGATGTTACAAAACATAAGACAGTTTATTTTAAATAGTGTGTTCGCTTAGGAAATTTCATTAGAGCTTCAACAAGTTTATCATAGTTTATATATTTATTTGTTTTAGTTGTGTATCCCTTTTCTTCGGTATTCATGTTGAAGTCGTTGCTCCTTTGACAGAGTTTGTGTACAATGATTAAATAAATTCTTTAATTGTATTTGTGACTTCTAAAAATAAAATATTTATAATTTGTACATTAATTGATTTATTAATTATTTACCACATCGTCCACAAAATTCTTCTTTTATTCATAGTTTGATTGGTTATTTTGTACTGCATTTGAAGATTTCCATTTACTATCCACAAAATTCGACTTTTTAATTATTATTTTCACTCATATCATTGCGTAATAGATAAATCTTGAAAATATTGACAATTTACACATTAATCTGCAATCAATCGATCAATCCGTTCATTGGTCCACATTAATTACATATTTATATTAATACCAATAATAATATAATCTTCTAATTTATTTAAACCTAAAAGATATTGTTACCTTAACCACATCATAAATCCTATAAACACTCCCTCCATTGTTACACTTATTCGTTTGCTTTTTCATTATGACGTCCTTATATTTGTTTCAATGTTTTGTGGTTTGTAAATATTATGATACTTCATTTCCATTATTGTAATACACTGTTATTTGTTCTTATATTTTATTTTCATGTTATTCTTGATATTTTTTTTCCATGGTTTTTGTTTGTTATTTTTTATAAAGTCGTTCTTGATGTTCATTGTCCATTGTTGATAACTATGTATATCTTTTCCATTTTTTCTGTTTTTTTTGCGTACCATACTACACTTAATATGTTGACCCTACTGCAATCTTGCCTTAATATAGTTAAATTGTGCATAATTATGAAATAAATTGATAATATCCTCTAATCATGCACAATTAATACATATTATATGGAAATTTATATTCATGGTTATGGAATAATTAAGGAAAATTATATGAAAATTTGTATACGTAAGCTTTATAAGAAAAAAAGTGCAATTATGTTATATATGTGACTATACTATAATTATTCGATTCCAAAATTTCATAAACGAGATTTTATAATTATGGTAAAATGATAATTTATATTTTTTAAATGATTGTTTATTTAATTATTTTTATTATTTTGACAAACCCAAACCCACTTATTGGGATAAATTATTTATACAATATATGTTTTCCTACTAAATTTAGACAAAATATAATAGATAATTTTTTTTATACCAGTAAAATAATTTTTTTCATTTTTTAAGTTATATTTTGGTGAATTATGTCTGTTGAAATACTTAAATTGTTTCGAAAAACATAAAAAATATTTAAATATGGATAAATAATTTTTAAAATATATATACCGTTAGCACCACGGGATACAAGATTTAAAAAATTGGGTGAACGGCATTTGATAATGGTAAAATTAATAAGTTTCATTTTTTTCAAAGTTATGTTTTGGTGACTTATGTGCTTTGAATTATTTTAATATCTTACACGACGAACTTAAGCTCATTTAAATTACGAAAAATAATTTTTTAAATTTATATTTCATTAACACTACTATATACAATATTTAGTAATGAAAAATAGTAACTGTCATCTTTTTATTTATTGTTTGGTGAATTATATGGTTTGAACTTTGAACTATTTGAGTTTATTTAAAAGAAATTGTTTTGTCAACATTTATTTAAAAAAACTTAATGCATATAAATTCTGATATATAATTTATAAGATACCCATTTTGTTACCACCACCAAATAAAATATTTAATAATGGATAAATAAAATTTTATAATGGTAAATTATTTTTTGTGTTAGTTATTATTTGGTGAATTATGTATTGGCCTATTTTAATTATTTTAACTAATCACAAACTCATTTAAATTTGGATAAATAGTTTTATTTCTTTTTGAGGAAATTCGGTAAATAATTTTTAAAATACTTATTTCTTTACCACCATGAGATAAGAGATTTAAAAATTGGTAAAGGATATTTTTATAATGGTAAATTAATAATTTTTTATTGTAATTTATTGTTTGGTTACTATTTTAATATTCCGACACACATCTAAATAATTTTTAGAATATATATTTCGTTACAAGAACTAGAGTTAAATATTTAAGAAAATGGTAACAAAAAATTTTGAAATCTAAAATATTATTTTTTTAAGCTACAGTTTGGGGAATTATGTGTGTTGAATTAATTATTTTGATAAACCTAAATCCGTTTAAATTGGGATAAATAGATTTTAAAAAATTAATTCCGTTACTACAACTAGACAAAAGGTTCAAATCTGGGTAAATAAAATTTTATATATTACTAGTTCTTCACCCGTGCGTTGCACGGTTGTCAGCCATAAAAGTGAATAAAATATCTATATGTTATCTACATAACAACAATAAAAATAATTGAAGCATTGAGAAACGGAAAGTAAAAAGGAAAAAAAAGGATTCATCTCAAATTTAACCTAATAACATTCGAAATAAAACTGAGTCGTAGTAAATCAAAACGCTAAGCTTAAAACTTAAGTTTACTCAACAACGAATGACATAATAAAAAAAAAAGTTTAATAAACTAATTTACGGAAGCAATCTACTGCACCATGTGACTCTGCATCAAAATCAATAACTTGACAATGCGAACGACAATTCTGAACTGGAGCAATATGTTTTAAATAACCTGCAAAATTTCATTCACCAAGGCCAATCAGCATTGTACTATTAATTCTAAAATAAGTACAACTTAAAAAAAATGATATGTTAATAAGAGTTACATACCACTACCTCCGCATAACGATATTTTGAACACAATAGGAATCATACCACATCTGATAGATTTGGACGTGCATTAGATGAAAGATTTGTAAATAAACAACAAAGTACATGTAAATTGATTTACTAATATTGAAAATAGTTAGTAGGTACCTTCAAATACGTTGGAAGACCTCTTTGTAAACAACATTGTTAGTAATGTTGCACAGTTCACCAGATTCAGACTTGATCAATATCTTGATGCCACTCTTACTTTTTACCCTTGAGAGAGCCACGTATAACTGACCATGACTAAATACGGGTCTAGGTAGGTACAAACCAACATGTGAGAGTGTTTGACCTTGACTTTTGTTGATCGTCATGGCAAACGATCAATCACGGGAAACTGTCGCCTCTGGAACTTAATAGGCAGAGAAGAATTCGACGGGATTAAAGTCATTCGAGGAATGAAGACCATACCTCCAGCATTCTTACCAGTCAGAATCTTGCAATTAATAACGTGAGCCCCCATTTGTTGGACTTGAAGCCTCGTCCCGTTGCACAATCCTCTAGCTTGGTCAATATTCCTGATGAGCATAACGGGAACGCCCCTCTTGAATTTCAACTCGTGGGCAGGAAGTCCAGAGCACGATATGTTGTTGAGGAATTCAGTGGAATAAATTTCGACGTCTGCTTCAGAAGTTGCTTCATCTTTGCATACACTATCTGAGCTCAAATACACCTTCTCTTCTCCTGGCAGGAGCGACAACAAATAGTCGTTAACAAATCCAACACATTCATTAGTCGGTGCAAGGATTGCCCTACCCTGAAAGAAGTTTGGATCGTAGATGTGATCCAACATGTCTGGGTAAACAAACTGGATAAACTCCTCAAAGGCACTGTCAGAATCACGGATGAGCATTTCATCGGGAATTTTGATTGTGGCCTCACCGTCGTTTGTCTCTCCAGCTTCTCCGTTACCAATGCTCAAGATCCAATCGCCGAATTCTCTCATCTCTTGCACTCCAGCGGGTGAATCAGATGCCTGAAGCCTCATGTTCCTGTGCAATCTTAGAACCTTACAGTGACTCCACAATGGTGAAGAATTGATTGTGGCATGAACGATGTCCTGCCTGGATGCTTTAAGGACAACGGGTAATATTTGACTGAAGTCCCCTCCAAGGACAACAACCTTTCCACCGAAAGGTTCTTCGCAATGCATGATAGATTGCAATGTCTTACTCAATGCTTCAAAGCAGTATCTGTGCATCATAGGCGCCTCGTCCCATATGATAAGTTTTGCTCTAATCAGCAACTCAGCTTGGGGACTCTGTTGTGTAATCCTGCAAGTTGAGTTCTCATGTACAATGATGGGGAGTCCAAACCTAGAATGTGCGGTTCTACCCCCTGGAAGCAAATGAGATGCAATTCCACTCGAAGCAACGTTGATAACAATCTCACCCCTTGAACGTACAGCAGCAGATAAGATACTCCATATGAAAGTCTTTCCTGTGCCACCATGACCGTACAAAAAGTACATTCCACCCTTGTCGTTTGATACAACGCTCATAATTGTGTCGAAAACTTGTTTCTGCTCGAGAGTGATGGAAGAGAGATTTTTCTGAAGTTCCGCACGCATGGCGACTGGGTCATAATCCAACTCGTCGAGCACCAACCTATTTCCCAACTCTTCTATCGACGATATATCCGGAAATGGCATAGGCGCATAATCACGCAAAGTTTTTCCATTGCTCTGCATGTATCTCTCTATCTCAATAAGGGTATAATTCTTCAAAGTATCATCCGATAACTTTAACTCTGCAAGAATCAAGAACCCCATTTAGTAACATATTATTAGAATAACGAAATTATTTGAATTTATTTAACATTTATATGAAACGTTAGTTGGTACAATATAGATAAATACATAAGTACTACCTGAATTGTTGCGACGCTTTCCTTGTTGATATTCAATGCCCTCCGCCAACTCGGACCAACAACTATTCCACACATGCTCGGGTCTGCTCAAACTATCGAGACCAATGTAGCACCTTAAACAGATCGAAAATATCGAGACCAATGTAGCACCTTAAAATGAAATAGAAAAAACAAAAAAATGTCGTAATAAACGAAACGATTCGAATGTGATAGAACCAAATGGAATGTGTGCAATATTTTTAATACTGAGAGAATTTTGTCGGCCGTCCAGTAAACGAATTAGGCAGTATCATACGACCTTGTAACGGCAAAACATTCGCCTCTCCGTTCAAAACCGTGTATGACAATCCCTTACAATTCGCAAATACCAATTCTTTGTTATGCAAACCATCGTCTGTCAATCGGGACGATTCAATCATATTAAAAGTATAAGCGAGGTACATGTCTTTCCTAAACCCATCGAACGTAGCTTTCGAGAGGATATTCATCTGAAAAATATAATAAAATTTAAATATTAATTAGTAAGAAAAACAAAATAAAACATATTGGTAAAATCATGAGATAAAGATAATTCATTCATGTATTTATACGAACCTATATGATTCTTTCATAAAATAATTAAAAGTATAAACACAAAATTTGAGCATATAATATATTGAAATTATAATTACGAAATTTTAAAGATAATACAATATTATAAAATTAAAAATGAAAGAAAAATCATCAATACAAAATAACGAAAGAACTAAATAACAACATTTGCAAAAAATCAAGAAAACCTAATACCAAAAAGGAGCCGATTTTATCAAAACAAAATGCACATTAACCATACGTTTTTTATCGAATGAAAAATGATGGTGCAACAAAGTGAATCGGTAGGGGGTTTATATATCTATATATGATCAATGAAAAAAGAAACAATCCATTACATTTGGTAATAATATAAAAAACAATAATGAATAATTAATATGTGATACGCAAGATTCTATATTATATATATATATATATATATATATATATATATATATATATATATATATATATATATATATATATATATATATATATATATATATATATATATATATATATATATATATATATATATATATATATATATATATATATATATATATAATATGTGGGTAATACGCAAGAAAACCTAATTTGATATATATAATATGTGGGTAATACAGATTTTTCTAATTTAATATTGAAATAAGCGAGGTATATATATCATGGCCCATTATACACACGCATGATTCTATTTTATGTATTGATATCTATAAATATATATATATATCTCATACGATTTACTTTTTTATATGATAAATGTAAAATTATGATTTGATTGGTAATTTCTATATATGCAAATTAATGACATATACAATTATACAAATGATGACATGTTTTTTCTTAATTTTCTTAACCAATCAAATGGACACATGGGATGAAATTAAAGACATGTCATCATTTGAAATTGACAAATGTCAATCAATTAGGCATGCAATTCAACTTTTATATATTATATAGATGATGAAATAGTAATTATCATTTTTTATGTTATTGTATGGTGAATTATGTGAGTTGTACTATTTTAATTATTTTGACAATATTAAAACTCATTTAAATTGAGATAAATAATATTTCAAATTTTTATAATGTTGCAATCACTAGATACAAGATTTCAAGAAAAAGGTAAACGATATTTCATAAAGGGGAAATAACAATTTTTATTTTTTAAATTATTGGTTTGGTGAATTATTTACATTGAACTATTTTTATCTAATAGACTAATCTGAGATAGTTAAGTTTCAAAATTTATATTTCATTACCACAACTAGATATGAGACTGAAAAAATGGGTAGACAAAATATAGTAATTGCCAAATCATAATTTTTACAATTTATTATTTGGGGAATTATATGGGTTGAACTATTTTAGTGTCTTTAACTAACTAAACCCATCTAAATTTAAATAAATAATTTTTATAATACATATTGTGTAAGATGAAAGCTTTTAAACAAATGTGTGGACAAATTTATTTCATGCTAAAATAACAAATTTTGTAAGTTATTGTTAGGTGAATTATTTGTATTGAACTATTTCAATTACTTTGACTATTCTAAACTTATTTAAATTTCGGTAAATAATTTTTAAAATATTTATTTTGTTACCATTAGAAGATACAATATTTGAAGAATGGGTGAATGATTTTTTTATTATGGTCGAAATGATAATTTTATTTTTTTAAGTTATTTGTTTGTGAATTATGTGTATTTTATTATTTTATTTTCCAAAAAAAATAAACCCACTTAAATTGGGATAGACACATTAAAAAATCATATATTATTTTTATTTGTAAACTTATTGTTTGGTAAATTACATGCGTTGAACTATTTTAATTACTTTTACTAATTAAACTCATTTAAATCTAGGTAATAAATTCTAGGGGTAATATGCGAGGAGCCCCTCAAACGAAACTTAATTTGAATTAAATGACAAGTTCAAATCAAATCTTTTAATTAAATCCTTAGTTTGTAATAATATATGAGCCACATCCTTATTTTTTTTTATTATTCCCATCTTGCCCTTATGCCCTAAATTATATAACTTATATATTCACGTTTCTTTAATTCAGATTTATTTTTCTTCTTTTTATTTTTTATCTCTCACGTTCTCTCTGCCTCTCCATCTCCTCTCTCACGTTCTCTCTCCCTCTCCATCTTCTCTCTCACGTTCTCCCTCTCTATCGTTTTTTTCTCTTTAGATCTCTCTTTTTCTCCAGTAGAAGCACGAATCGAAGGCCGTCGCTGGCGGTGGCAGGAGAGGAACTAGCAATGGTGGTGGAGGCGCGATGGCAAGGGCTGTGCGGCGGTGGGTGGACCGGGGTCGTGGTGGAGGCGGGGGCTGCAGGGGCTGTGCGGCGTTGGGTGGGCCGGGGTCGTGGTGGAGGCGGGGGTTGTAGGAACTGTGCGACGGAGGTTTGCAGGGGCTGTGCGGCGTCGGTGTTGGGGTGGATCTAGGGTTAGTGGGGGCGGATTTAGGGTTTGGTGGGGCGAATCTAAGTTTTTTCGATTTTGATATCTATATATGTCTGTGAGTTTCTATGAGTGTCTGACGGCTGCCGGCTAGGATTCAAAGGAGGATTTAGGGTTTCAAATGAGGATTTAGGGTTTCAAGATGTCTGTGGATGACTACGGATTACTACGGTTTCTATGGGTGTCTGCAATGACTACGGCCGGAAATTTTTTTAAAAAGAATCATAAATTTCAATATTATGTAGAAAAAAATAGATTCTTAATGAGAAAAAAAAAATAGACGTATTCTACGTAAAAAAAAAGATAACAAAAATGCTAGATGCAAATTAAAAATGTTAAATAATACCATAGTACATCATAGAATATTTATAATCTGACTTAATTTTTGAATTTGTGAATGGAGGGGCATTTTAATGAATTTTGATAAAGGATGTGAAGCAAATTTTAATTAGGGTTGTCATTTAGTTCTAATCAGGTTTGTCACCAGGGACTTATACCTTAAGACCTCTAAATTCGATACTAGGTTTTTTTGTTAACAAGACTAGATATAATATTTAAAAATGGGTAGAAGAATATTAATAATGGTAAAAGATAACTTATTTGTTTCAAGTTATAATTTTTCAATTGAATTCCTCATCGCCATGTCGTGCTTCGAACTCCCTTCGCATATGTTGAAATTCAAGTTCGTTCATACGAATATCGATCATCCAACATGAATGTGGAATGAAACTAGGCTTCAAGTTAATCGAACGGACAATCACATTCTTCAAGTTAATGTTGATCCCATTGAACTTCACCTTGCTACAAAGTTCCAGAGACGATAATTGTTTTTTGTTAATCGTTTGCAATGACCATCAACAAAAGTTGGAATCAAATGCATGCAAGTTTATATTTTTTTCTTACCGGTATTCACCGAAATTAACAGGTATTTCTTGCTTAAAAAAATATAGGGTGAATATTTGTATTTATGCAAAATTTTAAACCCGGATACAAAGCAAAAAAGGTATGAGTGTACCCGCATCATACTCGCCCCGTATATATATATATATATATATATATATATATATATATATATATATATATATATATATATATATATATATATATATATATATATATTAGTTATTGATTTTAAAATACTTTAATTTGTAGTATGATAATTAATGATATTTGAAATTTTTGTATTGTCGTAAGAAATTTATTGGCAATTTTTCAAGGATAATTATAAAAAAGAAAAAAAAACACTATTTACATGTATTTTACGAGGTGGGTATGGCGATGTCAACTTAATAATTCGGGGATTTTGATGGGGAAGGGGAAATTTCTCGCGGGATGGGGATGTGGATTGCAAAATCCGCCCGATACTCACCCCATTGCCATTCCTATTGGAATACGTATCTGACGTATTATATTAATTATTTATTTTGGCGATTGCTAAGGCAAAGTTGGTGCGATGATATTTGTTCCAATATCTTATATTATACTAAGTTTATATTATCCTTTTTTTATCGTATTTTGTTGAATCAATTTTATATCTTGAATTTGACTCCCGTGCATCGCACGGGTGAGATACTAGTTATTTGTTACAATGCTATATCTTTTATAAATTAAATGCGACTAGTTCAATAATGTTCAAATAAAAACTTCAAAACATTATGGGCATATATATTGAAATTAAACATAAATAGTTCAACAAATAATAATAGTCCAAATATTTAGACTATATGTCTTAAAATTAAAATAGTTCAAATTAGATAATTAGGTTAGATTTAATTCTTTTAGGATTTTGGCTAATATTAAACAATTTAATAAATGTGATATTAAATAGAAATTTGAAATTAAAAATATTAAATATTTTAATTAAAATTAATAAATAATAAATTAATGAATAAAGTTGGTTGGCCGATATTAACCGACTAACCAACTTTTTAGCATATTAGCATTATCGACCCAACTATACATGGGTTGGTTGACATTATCGACCCAACTTAAATGGGTCGGTTGATGGTTGATTAACCATCACAAATTGTGGGTCGAAAATGGGTTGGTTGGTGGTTAAAACCGATCCATGCACAGCCCTAAGTACCGTTACTCAGGGCCGGTTCTGAGGAGAGGCCGGTTCTGAGGAGATGCGAAGTAGGCGGTCGCCTAGGGCCCCCGAATTTTTACGAAAATTTGAGGCCCCCAAATTATTTTATATACACTTTATATATTATTACTTATTTTTAAAATTTTATTATATAAAATATTTTGGAACATTGGTTCTAAAATAAATTTAAGCTAAATGATCAAGAGATATTTTTTCAATTTTCTTAACTTTAGGGCCCCTAAATATTAAATTTATAATGTCTTAATTACTTATGTTTATTGTAAAATAAGAATCATATATTTATTAGTGTATTCAAGTTTGTAAATATTTATTAAGTCTATTTGCTATAAAGATTATTGTCACGGGAGGAAGTGAACCAGCAAATCATATTGTTAATTTTGATTTTTTTTTTTTTTTTTTTTTTTTTTTTTTTTTTATATTTTTAGTTACTTTATACTCATACATTTCAAAAAATATTTTGGGTGCACTGCCCCCGAACCTCCACAATCTTTTATTTCATAATTTAAAAAAAAATATTATTTATATTTTTTAGTACATTCAATTTCGAACACCCATTAATAAAAAAAAGGGTTTATCAAATAGGGACCCCTGTTTTTAGTTGTTCGTTAAACCTCGCCTAGGGCCCCCAAATTCTCAGGAACGGGCCTGCGACGTTACTGTTACCGTATCAAGATATTTTAATATAATAAAGTACAGAACAATGATCATTCAATAAAGATACAATTGGTAAATAATTAGTATGGTTTAATAGGGCAATCGATTGAATGGATAATATAATAAAAATATTCTCTCTAAGTTTTGGACATGGATCGAGCATGCTGGCAATTTCATCATGAACTCTACCGATACATTATCAAAATATTATTCCATATATTTGCTTAATGAAGATATATAGCATGCAATAAAAAGGGTAAATAAACGTAACTAAGAGGGTGTTTGGCTTAACTTATAAGATGTTAAAAGAAGCTTATAAAATGTTTTAGAGCTTATAAGCTCTTCCAAAGTGTTTGGTATTTTTTTTTAAAAGATCTTATTTTTTAAGAAAATAAGCTGTTGGAAAGCAAATAAGATCTTTTTAAATAAGTACCTCTACCCCACCTTTTTATTTAAGATTTTATAATGAGTAAAAATAGGAAATAAGCTCATTATCCAAACACTCTAAACATTAATCCTAAAAATAAGATGTAACAACTTATCAGCTCTTAAAACATCTTATCAGACGTAAGAGCTTATCAGCTTTTTAAAATAAGCTTAGCCAAACACCCTCTAAGTCTAAAAGAGAGAAATGAAAAATAAATATAGGTGGAAAACACATCTTTTGATTAGTGAGATCCACAAAAGGTGATTCCCATGGGCACATACTTCTTGAAAAATATGCCCTACAATACCCTACTTCATCTCCATTATTAAGAACATAAAATAGTCATCCAAATTATAAGTCAAAAGAAATACTTAATTATGTTAAAGTAATTGTTCATTATTTCTTGAATTAGTATACACCAAGTCATACATGTATATAAATATATATTAAATTCAAGAGAAAATTAAGCAGTGTGATCAAATTACGAAAAAAAACTTATTTTGTTTGAATAATTACAGTCACCCATCAATCATTAATGCCTTACACGTCCACACTTACATTGTTAAATTTACCTAATGAAAGAAGAAGATTCACAAGACAATTACATAATAGAGAAAAGTGATTGTAATAATCCAAACAAGATGGATTTTTTTGTAATTTGACCATACCTCAGAGAAGTGGCCGTAATTTATCCTAAATTTATACATGTCCTTTTCTTTTCAATATCCACTATGGTTGTCTCCAAGACAAGAATTCTTGATGGATCACTTTGATACTCTCTTTTATTTTGCTTCCTAGTCATATCCACACACACACACACACACACATATATATATATATATATATATATATATATATATATATATATATATATATATATATATATATATATATATATATAATCCACATCCTTTGGGGGCATCTTAATGACAATTCAAAATGAGGAATTGAAGAATGTGGGGAGGATAGAGTATAAGAAGAAAAGGATAGCCTCCAAAAATTACATAAACAAAAAAAAAAATTGAAAATGGATCAAGAAAAGCTAGCGTACAAAAGAAGAATCATGGCCACAACCACGCAACCTATTTCACCTCTCTCATACCCAAAATACCCTCATACTAAAATGGAACGAAACAAAAAGAAGTAGGGGCATAAATGTCAAACAACTCAAACGGGGCTGGAAAAAGATAGAAGAAAAGCATAGCTTGAAACAAGCTCACAACTTCCCAAACCTTTTTTCCTCATCACTCTCTCTCTCTCTCTCTCTCTCTCTTCTTTCTCTCTCTACTTTTTCAAATACTTAGTGCCGAAGGCTTCTTCTTCCTCTCTCTCTCTCTTCATCTTTCCCATTTTCCTCATCTTTCCCATTTCCCTCTGTAATTCTTCTTCAATGGCGGACGAAGTTTCTCTCACTACCAAACCCCAAAAGCCAGCCCACGAAGAATTCTCATCATCGTCGAAAAATCAAAGTAAGTCCTTCAGCCAATTTCTCTACAAATCCGCCATTGTTACAGTTTTTCTAGTTCTGCTCCCATTCTTCCCTTCTTTAGCGCCTGATTTCATTAACCAAACCCTCCACGCTAGAAGCTGGGAGCTTATACAGCTAATCTTTGTTGGAATAGCTGTTTCTTATGGCTTGTTCAGCAAGAAAAATGATGAGAGAGAAAATGATATTCATAATGCACAATCATATGTTTCTAGAATTCTCCAGGTTTCGTCGGTTTTCGACGATGAACCCGAAAACCCTAGTAGTAGTACTGTAATAGAAGAGAACACGATTCAGACATCGAATTCCAAGTATTACAGAGGGGAACCCCTTGTTTTAGTTGCTGAAAAAACCCCTCTTGTTGGGGAAGATGATAATGGCAGTAATGTAATTACTTCTGAAATTAGCCGAAAGCCTCTTCTTTTACCCGTTCGGAGCCTCAAACAACGTGTCCCGGAGACGAATGAGGTCCATTTAGTCGATGGTTCGGTTAGTAGGTCGGGTTCGAAACGATTCACTAGCAATTCGAGAAAATCGAGGATTGGAGGGGGGTTGGATGTTCGAAAGATGGAGGAGAATGTAGAAGAAAACCTCGTTCTTCGTTCGCCGATTCCGTGGCGATCGAGATCGGGTAGGATGGAATTTAGGGAAAATGGGGATAGCCCTAATTTAGATGAACAAGATTTCAAAAAATTCGAATCTTTTAGGCCTAATAATTCATCTTCCAAGAATTTATCTCCGTCAAAATCTTTTTCGTCGGAATATTTTCCGGCCAAAAATAGTGGATCACCACCACCGCCGCCGCCGCCGCCACCGCCACCACCAGCCTCCCTTCGAAAGTCGGTGCTGATGAAGTCGAACTCTGTTTTTGCAAAGAATGAAGTCTCTTCGGATAAGGTATTGAGGCGAAGTGTGAGGAGTGTTCCTTCCGCGGAGGAGTTATCGAGTGATGGTTTGGCGAAATCGGTTCGAACGTTAAGATGTAATAGTGAATTGGAAAAAAACTCCATTGGTTATGAGCCGAATTATGTCGAGGAAATGGTGAACGGAAAAGTGCCTAATGAATCGACACAAACTTATGTCAAGTTCCTCAAGAAGGAGACGAACGAAAAAGTTGTGATGGAAACAAGTGACGAGGATTCGGAGGTTGAGAGCGAGGATGATTACTTTGATCAAGGAAGTTTAGGCAATAAAAATAATAGTTTGAAAAACGATGTAGGGCCGGATGTGGACAAGAAAGCCGATGAATTCATAGCAAAGTTTCGGGAGCAGATCAGGCTACAGAGAATCGAGTCGATTAGAAGATCGACCGAACAACGTGCCGGAAAGACTTTTAGGTGATAAATATATATTGGTTGGAATTTGAAGTTTTATGTTGTTTTTTTTTTTTTTTTTTTTTTTTTTTTAATTTTATATTTCAGTTTCTTGATTCTGCTGCTGTCTTAGCATTGAATGTTATAACTTATAACTATACTTTTCTTTCTTGTTTTTTTTTTTACATGCTGTTTCCCAAATTATGGGTAGTGGTATAGCTGTTGCATATTTCATGCAATAATCTAAATTATCTCCAGGGCATTTCAGACATTATTTGTGTAATAATGGAAAATATATATATCACTGAGTAGCTATATATCATCACTTTTGATTCATGAATACGTTACGTGGGATGTGTTTTAAATATTTGAAATTTATTATCAAATGAATCAATCCAGAAGAGTTTAATGAGCTTGATCTACTTAATTTGATTAGCATAAATGAATTAACTCAAGCGGCCCAACTAGGACCATGGGCCCTGAAGGCCCACGAAGAGGTAAAGCCCGGGATCGGAGCTGACGAATCACCGGGCGAGAGGAGAGGCGACCAACTTTTGTGCGAGGGTACCTCTTTTTTTCTCCTCATAAAAAATTGAAATGATTGAAGTTTTTCTATTTGGAATCGTGTTAGGTCTAATTCCTATTACTTTGGCTGGATTATTCGTAACTCTAATTCCTATTACTTTGGCTGGATTATTCGTAACTGCATATTTACAATACAAACGTGGTGATTAGTTGGACCTTTGATTAATTAACATTTTTTTTATTGACTTCCTCCTTTTTTTAATTCACGGGAGGGCCCATTTTAATTGTTGTGCAAGTGACTGACTCTCTATTTCAGTCTAATTCGATCAACGAAGAAAAAATCACGCTATGTAGGATTTGAACCTACGACATCAGGTTTTGGAGACCCACGTTCTACTGAACTGAACTAAGAGCGCTTTCTTATTTCTATTTCTTAGCAAAATTGAAAAAAACTGAAAAGAAAAAACTGTAAAGAAGGAAGGTTCTTTTTCTAACACTAATCCATTATTATTTATATATATATATATATATATATATATATATATATATATATATATATATATATATATATATATATATATATATATATATATATAATTGATTCCTCGTTACTGATCCTATGAGCAGTAATAAGTAGGGATGGCAGGATTTGAACCTGTGATATTTTGTACCCAAAACAAACGTGCTAACAAGTTGCGCCACATCCCTTCAATTGTTCTACAGTGTCATTGTAGAGAATTCCTGTCTTGTTTTCCACATCCCTATTTCCTCCATTGAGAGACACCCTTTTTCTGTCCATTTCGTATTTTTGGTCTCATTTAACATATAATAAGAAAAGAAAATGACTTATTATGTATATAGGAAATACAGAACACATGATAAAAAAAAATGAGCCTTTTTTGGAACTACTCGCTAGGACGTAGACATGGCCATGGGCCGGTTCGGGCCGATTCCGGACCGGTTCATTCCGGTTCGCGGTTCATTTTTTCCGGAACTGGAACCGGCCCGTACTACACACGGTTCGGCGGGCCGGGCCTGCCCGCCGGTTCACTCCGATTTCGGGCCTATCCGGACCGGCCCGATATATATATATATATATTGAAAATACTTGATAGAGAATTACTTTTAAATAGGAAAAAAACAAAATGAAATAAAGAAAAGGACTTAACTTAATTTTATAGGAAAAAATGTGGGGGGGAGGGGAAGGGGAGAATTCAAAAAAGAGAAAATAATGGCCGGTTAGTTGGGCCGTTTCAGCTTTTTTCAACTTTTTTGTAATTTTTAATTTTCTTTTAAATTCGGGTGAACCGCTGGGCCGGCCCGGCGGTTCACGGTTCACCTATTTCTAGAACCGGGCTTGTCCCAAGGTACATGGGCCGGTTCACAGTTTCGGGACAGGTTCACCTGTCAACGGGCCGGTCCGGGTCGATCGTCAACGGGCCGGTTCCGGGCAGAAAACTGGCCCATGGCCGTGTCTACTAGGAGGGGATGTATTTTTTTTTCTGTTTTAATTTTAAGAAAAGAAAGTTTTTATGGATCGTTGTACATTTCAATTTGAATTAGGGATTCCGTGTACAACTCTGAGTGGATCTAAGCGCCCTGGAACTGTTTTGCGACTTCACAAGAAACCAACATCTGTCTTTTCTGGAAATCATAGGGGCTTTCTTCTCTAAACCTTTAAAAATGGGGCTAAACTGAAGAACCTATCTCTTTATAGAAGCACTGGAACTTGAGTGCCGAACTGAACTACTGTTTTTTCTTCGAGTGCCGGCTTTCTTAGGTGACGCCTACCCGCTACCTCTTATCGCTGCCTATCCCGTTTCATCATTAGTTTCCTTCTCGCCACACCACTTGCTGAAGGCACATGGCAGCATTTAATGCACGTACAATCATCTCACAAGGTACAGGGAATATTCTCTACTTTTTACCTGTGCAGTCGTTCTCACTGGCTATTGAAATGACAGATTAAACTCTATTGGAGGTAATTTAAAATTCGTAATATTTACGGTGATTAGAATGTTAAACTGGAATGAAGGAAATGTTGGCGTCCATTTTTACCTATAAATATGGGCGGTGCCCGCTGGAGAAGGTAGGCTCTCGAAAAGCAATAGAACATTATTCACAAAAAAAGACTTTACAATCAAGAATAATTTAATGTATTAAATTCCAATACTTTAGAAAAGATCACTGACTTGGCCGATGGAGTCCTAACTCCGGCCTATATACGGATTTTTCGCTTTTGAACATTATATAATCAAGGCTCAGTCCAACCGCGAAGCCGACCTTGATGATGAAGACTCAGCCTAATAAAAATACTATCATGAATCAGGACTAAATGAATCAGGAATGATGAATATCCTTCAATCTAATTTCGAGAGAGAAAAGGTAAAAAGAAAAAAAAATGTCTCCTTAAATTACTTGAAAACTTGTATTTTCTAACCCAAAAAAAATGAGTTCTCATAAACTATTATCACTAAATTATTCAATTGGTAGAGTGTTTTATAGTAATGGTTGAAAATATTTGGTTGATTCGTTAATATAAACAAGCATAGTTATTAAGTAATTTGGTGAGAAATTATGGCCGAGGATAACATTAAAACTTTTAACTTTTAAGGTGATACTTTGCACCACAGAGATAAAAATATTTGAACCTTGAAAAATACCGTAATAGACTACACGTGATATTGGTTTTCTTTTTTCTCTTTAAGTGAATGAGAGTATTTTTAATTATCTTAGAGTTATTCTTTTTTCATGGTGTAATGTATAAATTAAGCATTTATTTAACATGCATCAACCATTCAACCATTTTATGATCATAAGATAAGTTACAAATTATAGTTTCTCATATATAAAGAACACTACCAATTTACTTTTACCAGTTTCAGTAAAAGATGAATAATATGGTGCTATAAGTTTTGTAAGACGAATATCCTTTTTTTTTTTTGCTACAAGTCTCAATGAGATAGTTTTCTATTTTTGTACTTTATAGCTTCGAAATTGGGTTGATTAGGTCGAGAGAAATAAAAAGTTTAATATGATAATTTGCATCTTGATAGAATTACAACTAAAAATATGAAATTTGCCGGCGTAATCCCATTTTGCACCCTTGAAATGGCGTTTTTTTGGCACCTTGCACCCTCAAAATACAATAAATCATTCACAATGCACCATTAATTGAATAATAAAAGATAATTCATTTTTTATTGGTTTTCTTTTTCCTGGTTGCAAAACAACAAATTAAGTTGTTATCTCCTTCAACATCCAACCTAATTTCGAGCGCACAAAGTGCGAAAAAATAAAAATCACCCGGGATAATTGAAAAAAATATATATTTTCTTAGAAAATAAAATCAAATAAACTTTTTATCATTAAATTATTTGATTGATAGATCTTTTATTGTAATTGGTGAAAATATTAGATAAATATTTGGAAGAAAATTTGTTTTTCAGATAACTTGATAAAGAAATAGCTGAAGGATTTTTTTTTCGTAAAATATATTTTTGTGATAAAAAATCTAATTTTAAATACCACTAAAAATATTGATTACCTTTATTAGCTTTCAAAACTCATGTGGGGTGCATTATGCCTGATATATTGTGTTTCGAGGGTGCAACGTGCTATTAATTTGTTTTGTGAGTGGAAAGTAATAAAATTGTATATTTCAAGGGTGTAAAGTGGAATTAAGCCAAATTTGCCTTATTAACTTTAAAAAATATTTGGGGTGCATTCTAAATGATTTATTATATTTCAATGGTGCAAAGTGCTATTAAATTTTTTCGAGGGTGAAAATGCCAAAAGTACTATTTTTAAGGGGTGCAGAAGTGGAATTAAGCGCTACTAATATACATCGAGTGTAATGATTTTGTAATGATTGAAATATATATTCGATGATTATTTGCTAAGTGTTGCCATATTTGAATGTAATCACTTCCGATTTTATATAATTGTTGTTTAGATGCAAGTAATATATAGGGCATATTACAAATAAGTCTATCAGTGAGTACTTATTTATAAAGAGATCTAGACAATAATCTCTTTTACCAATAAGTCCACACATGGTCCTGATTTTTGTAAAGGACTAAAATAACCCCTCTTACTTTAATATGCTCCAATTTCATCCTTAACTTAATTTAACTTCAATTTGACCCCGAATTTCACAAATTATTCAATTTTGACCCAAAACCATTTTTTTTCACAAATTTTTTTTTTCAAAAACTTTTTTTTTCCCGCCGGATTCCGGCGTTGACTTTTTTAATTTTTTTTTTCTTTCTTCCGGATTTTTTTTCCGGATTCCGCCGTTGATCGGCGGTCAACGCCGGTCTCCGGCGTTGACTTTTTATTTTTTATTTTTTATTTTTTATTTTTATTTTTATTTTTTCTGTAACTTTTTTTTTCCGTTTAAACAGCAATATTGCTGTGAATGACAGTAATATTAACTATATTATTGTTAAACACAGTAAAATTAACTAAACTATAGTTTAACACAGTGATATTGCTATATTAATCTCTAGCACATTAATATTTACACAACAAAACTCATTATTATTGTGTAATAAAGTAATATTACTATGTTGTCCGTTCAACAAATGTAAACATAATAAAAAAAACCAAAAGAATTAATATTACTGTGAGTGACAGTAATATTACTATAGCAACAGTAATATTACTATAGCAACAGTAATATTACAATAGTCACTACAAGAAAAACTAGTTTCAGTGACCAAATTCTCAGCGACCATCACTAAATGGTCACTGAATGTTTACATTTAGTGACCAAAAATAATTTTGTAGCAAAAGTGGGAAGGGTTAAATCTTGTTGCGACCAGCGAACATTTGGTAGCTATAAGTGGTCACTAATAGTTAGACATCTTGTAGCAACTAAAGTTAAAGTTTGTAGCGACAATTTTTATGGTCACTATAACTTAGTTTCAATAGTGACCAATTTAACTTCAATTTTTTTTACGGTTGCTACGAGTCTTTAATTTAATTATTAACAACCATTTAATTGGGTTGCTAGCAACCACCTGAATTTTGTTACTATGAAACTACTTACGGAAATCAAATCGATTTGGTCACTAGTTTAGTTTTTAAAGAAATCAAGAAAAGAAAAAAAAATAAAAGAAAAATGGGGGGCGAAAATGCAAATAATGAAAAAATACAGCCATATCTTTCTTTCGTTTCTTCATCACAAAACATTCTGTTCACTCTCTCCGCTCTCTTTCTCTCTCTACCAATTCTCTCATAATATTACAGAAAATCAAGAAAAAATTATCTCTTAATTTCTTCATTATGTGTGCACCAAAATCCCTCTTATCTTACCTCTTTTGTTTTCCCCAAAAGTATTCGCCTATTTCACCCAATTTGACGATTTGATTACAGGAAAAGAATTAGGGATTTGAAAAGAAATAGGGATTTGATTACAAGAAAATTGCTAACAACGTGGTGCTGAGGGAGAATGGGGATCGAAGCAATCAGGGCATACAGACTTTTGCCGGCGACACCATTATGCTCCGGGAGTCCGCCACCGAAGCCCAGAAGAAATTCGAGGAGAACCGTCACATGACCTCCCCTGCCAATCTCAGCCGCCATCTCGAGGAGGCGAATGAGGCCACCCGCTTCATCTCAACCATGATCATTCAGGCTAAGCTCAACGATCGCGGAGGTTACGGTATGACTAACAACAAACCCTCTTCTCCGAACTCCAACCCAATTCCCACCTCCCTTTTCCCTTTTCCTTTTTTCTTTTCTTCTTATGATGTAATTGTGCACGCCAGGTGTTTGTCAAAAGTTCTATTGGGCAAAACACTACTTATCATGGCTTATTATCTTAAAAAATGAACAAAAATTTGCACGCCGAAATTTGGTGTGAAATTCAGCCTGCTCGCCGGAAAGGGAAATAAAAATTGCTACCGCATCTGTTTTCGGAGCCAAAATCGAAGGGTTTGGAGTGTGAATTTGGGAATCATTCCTTCTCGAAACTCGTAGAGGACCTCGAAAACTGTGAGTCAGTGTTTAATTGTTTCCAATTCGAGCACGTGTTATAGCCTTTTAGGGGTCGGAATAAGACGACAGCGAATCTGTCAAAAAACAGGGCAGTTTTGCCTAATCATCATACGGAGCTATTTTTGTTATGTTGGAGTTATAATTTAGGCTATGTGTCTTCTGATGTTTTGTATATTGACTTGTGAGGTTTGATTTGGTATATTATTTGGTCGATTTGGATAACTCTACAAATTGTTATGATTTTTCAAATAAACTGTGACAGTTACAAGTTTGTCCAAAAAATTTCTGGCAGTTTTCTGTATTCAACTTTTCGTGCTGTTATTGATGTGTTATCTTAGTAATTGGGAGTTGGTATCTTCATCACAATTGTAGATAAAGTTGTGAACTTTTATTTGGTATATTGTTTTCCCAATTTGGATAAGTGTACGGCCTGCTACGATTTTTGGAAGAAAATGTGACAACAAATAACGTTGGTTTCTAGTTTAATGTCCATAGTTAGCATCTATCTGTGTCATTAGTTATTTGAGTCATTAGTTATTTGAAATTTGTTTTATGCATATTAAGCAAGAAGTTTAAAGTAATGTGATCGAAGGTGAAGCTTAAGAAACTAATGGATTCTTATTTCAGGTGTGTCATTCGTGGTTGTGTACCTAAGAAAATTTTGGTCTATGATGTTGCTTTTGGTGCTAACTCGAGGTGAGAAGACTTTGTTATTTGAGAAAGACTTTGTTAGTTATTTCTTCAATTTATATAACCAAATTTAACCCGACAGCTATGTTGGCGAAATTCTGAGAAATAGTAAACCTTCTGCCGCACCTGTTTTCGGAGCCGAAATCGAAGGGTTTGGAGTGAGATTTTCGAATCAGTCTCTTCACAAAAGTCGTCGAGGACCGTGATAATTATATGTAAGTGTTAAATTGCTTCTAATTTGAGCAAGTTTTATAGCCTTTTAGAGATGAGAATTTGACGGCAGTGAGTCTGCCAAAAACAGGGCAGTTTTGATGAATCATCTTCGTTGGGTTTTATTACCGTCTTAGGATAATAATTTGGGATATATTTCTTAAGTAAACTTTTAGATGAAGTTGTCAGCTTTGATTTGGTATATTGTTTGGCCAATTTGGATAACTTTGCAAATACTTATGAATTTTACAATAATCTGTACCAGAAAAGAGAATTTATCCGAAATTCTGGCAGTTTTCTGTAATCATCTTTTGGGCCTGTTTTGAATATGCTGGGATCATAATTTGTGATCAGAGTCTTCAGTGAACATGTAGATGCAGTTGTTAGCTTTCATTTGGCATATTACGTTCCCAATTTGGATAATCGTACCAATTGTTATGATTTTTCAAAGAAATTGTGGAAACAAATGTTTTAAACCTTTGTTTCGAGAATTCGTCAAACAAACACGAGTGAACTCCGTACCATGTGAATTGATGCCTGGAGTGTGTTGTATTTGGTAAATGGAACGCCATAGAAATTGTGTATTATGTTCGATTGTCAGTTATGGCATAAGATTTAAATTAGGATGTTTATATGAAATAGAACCGAATAGTAAACGATTATGTTAACATTCCATAACTTGTTTAATACTAATATTTGATAGGTGTTGAGTATATTTATGCTCTCATTAAAGACTTGAGTATGACTCCAAAGTAAGGTGTTTTTATAGCACTTGCATTGGACTTCAGGTGAGAATCTCTATTTCTTCACTATTATTTTTTAAATTTTGAGCGCAGATAAATTATTGACTTTTGAGTGCTACTAAGTGACAAATGATTGGAATTGATTCTATCATATGATTTCTTATTTTCTAATTGATTTTTTTCCCCTTTTCAGGTTGGGTTGGACTGTTTGATGAAGTGAAAGAACGTTATCGTGGAAGTCATATTTGTTGTCGCTTAACAATTTATGAAGTGGAATTTATTATGAAATAATTATAGTAATCTTTCTTATTATTTGAAATGATTGATTTATTATTGTATGTAGTATGATAGATTGAAATGTAATATTCATATTTGATTGATAATGTGTAAATTTGCAAGCTTTAGTTTTATTTTAATTTTTTTTACAGCCACTGTTGCAAATAAACATTAATGATTAATGCAACCAATTAATTATTGGTCTGAATTGGTCGGTAAATTTAATAATTGCCGCAATCGTGTAAAAACTATTGCAATCAATAATATGGTCACTCTATGTATATATTTTAGCAACCAACAGATATATTATTTATCAACCAATATATACCGTCACTATATGTATATTATGTAGCAACCAAAAAATGTGGTGGCCAAATATATATCCTATAGCAACAATAAAATATGGTCACTATACGTATATATCATTTAGCGACCAAAATTATATGGCCACTATATATGTTGCTATAGCAACCATGTTAATATTATTGCCACCATAAAATTTACATTAGCGAGTCAAAAACTGGTCGTTAATAATTATATTTTTAGTGACCACTATTAGTTCGCCACTAAATCTCATCTTTTAGCGACCAATTAATTTTCTTGTCACTGAGTACTTTTAGTAACTACCCTGTTGTGACCATCGGTGACCAACCTTAATTTGGTCGCTATAAGTTTTAGCTACCATTTTCTAACTTTTAGCGACCATACAAAATCGTCACTAAAACCAAAATTTCTTGTAGTGAGTAGACAGTAATATTATTACGTTACTCCGTGAATAACTCAAACAAACAAAAAATCCAAACAAAATAATAATATTGATGTGGTTGACATGAATATTACTATAACAACAGTAATATTACCGTCAACCACAGTAATATTATTGTGTTTACAGTAATATTAATACGTTACTCCGTGAATAACTCAAACAAAACAAAAACCCCAAAAAAATAATAATATTGATGTTGTTACCAGTAATATTATTGCGTTTACAGTTATTTTACTGTCAACGACAGCAATATAATTACGTTGACTTGTCAATAAATCAAACAAAATAAAAAAATAATAATAATAAATAAAAAATAATAATATTGCATTAATTTACTGTCAACGGCAGCACAATTACATAAATGTAATGTCAACGGCAGTACAATTACGTTAATTAACTATCATTGACAGTATAATTACGTTAATTTACTATCAGTGACAACACAATTACGGTCAACGTTTAGCGGCGGACGTGGAAAAACAAAACAAACCAAACAAAAAAAAAACTTAAAAAAACACTAAAAAAAGTCAACGCCGAAGACCGCCGGACACCGGCGAAAAAAATCCGGAACAAAAGAAAAGAAAAAAAAGAAAAAAGCAAAAAAAGAAAAAAAAAAAGTCAACGCTGGAAACCGGCGAAAAAATGCAGAACAAAGAAAAAAAAGAAAAAAAATTGAAAAGTCAACGCCGGAGACCGGCGGCAAAAAAAAATTTTTTGAATTTTTTTTTTTTTGAAAAAAAAAGTTTTGGGTCAAAATTGAGAAATTTGTGAAATTTGGGGTCAAATTGAGATTAAATTAAGTTAAGGATGAAATTGGAGCATATTAAATTATGCTCTAAAAAAAAGTCAAAATTGAATTTTTGTGGTCAAAATTGGATTTTTGTGGACAAAATTGATAAATTGGGGTTACAATTAAGAATTGGGTATAAATGGTTGAGGGTGATATTGGGATATACATGAATGTTTCCTTTAGTTATAATAAATATTAAAGGGATGGGCTTATTGGTGAAAGAGATATATCCCCTAAACCTAGAATAATAAACATGCTTGGTTGGGGACTTTTGCATAAAAATCCCTAATATATAATAGACTTATATGTATTTTAACATGTTATTTATAGTTAAACTTGGAATATATCATAATAATCGTCGAATTTAAAGGAGCTTTTTGATGTAACTCCCTCGAACATTTCATTAATAGGAAAATGCCCTAACCATAATTCACTCTTTGAGATAGGCCCATACTCCTTTCAAGGAGAGAGGAGTGAAAGGTCGAGATGGAAGGTTGATCGGAAATAGGCGGCGGCCATGAAGAGGTCACAGAGGTAGCCGCAGAGGGTAACGGCGGAGCGGGTGGTGCGCTCTAGGACGTATCACTTGCTGCAAACGAGGGCGGTGGAGTTGCGGCCGCGGACGTCAAGCACGGCGGCGATTTTGTTTTTTTTCTCGCGAAATTTGGATTAAACTAGACGCTACTCAATTATTTTGTTAGCATAGTCGATTAAGAAATTGACTATGCAAACAACATAGTCGATTAGCGTCCAGTTTAATCCAAATTTCACGAAAAAACACAAGGTAAATTAAAACTTGCGAAAAAACATATGGAGGAGTTTTCTCAAATTATATTTTTGAAGGGGTTTCCTCACATTATTTTTTTAAGAGGGTTCTACCTTACATGATTTTTTCGAGTTCGGGAATCGCTCTAATTTTCCCGAGTTTAATATATTCTTCTTCCCCTGATTTGCAGTTACATTTAATATCTCCGATGACCAAAGTCAAATATTTTTCTTTTAAATACATTACCCTAAATCATTCAACATATATAGGGGTGGAAATCGGACGGATCGGATCGGATTTGGGTGTTTCGGAAAATTTCCGATTTTTTTCGGAAGTCCAAAATGCCTTCCAATTCCGATTCCGATTTTTTCGGAATTCAAAAATTGATTCCGATTCCGATTTTTTCGGAATTTTCAGAAAATCGGAATTTTTCGGAATTTTTTCGGAATTTTCCCAAAAAAAAAAAAAAAAAAAAGGGGAAAACTATAATATATATTATAGTTTTGTGATCCAGCATAATCTGGTGCTCCATAATGTCACCATACGAAGAGAAGTACTCCCTCAAAAAAAATATTAGTAATATACTAATATATATTACTAGTAATTAGTACAGACTACGGATAGATAGACATATAGTATATATTATATATAGTAATAAATATTAATAATAATTGGAAAAATCGGAATAAATCGGATATAATCGGAATAATTTTGGATCGGAAATCGGAAATTCCGAAATTCTGTTATGTATTTCCGATTCCGATCCGATTCTTTTCGGAATTTTTTGGAAAGCGGAATTTCGGAATTCGGATTTGAAAAAGTCGTTCCAAAATCGGAATATTTCGGATCGGATTCGGCGGAAATCGGAATTTTCGTTCCAATTTCCACCCCTACACATATATATTGGTTGATTGTCTCATACTTAATACTAATACTTAAATGATTTGTTGTATGTTCATAATTTATAAAATATTTACTTATTGAGGGTATATTACTTAACAATAAAAATGTGGTCTAACGCAATTCATCACAACATACATTTCATTTCATTATGCTATATGTACACAAAAAATAAGTAGAGTAAGCATCTACCACTCGTGTATTAAGCTTTAATTTTACACCACGTGCCGGGGTTATAACGGAAACCCTATTACGAGATTTTGAGTTGACCGAAATGTTAGTAGTATCAGTGTCAATATCAATATTAGTATAATTATTAGTATTATCCCTTGGCCCGACAAGTATTTGATGGAGGAATATAAATCATGGTGACTCAACGGTCCGTTAAGGTAGCGGACATGGACCTCATGCCCACAAGGAACCAACCTCATTGGAGTTGAAATTCCCACACTGCGGCTGCCAGAATTCGATCCTAGGACCTTGTACCAACTTACCACCTCCGGAACCAGTTGAGCTGCACCCATACGGGCTAGAATTAATATTAGTATTAGTATTAGTATTAGTATTAACATTCGCATATTAATATAAGGATTAGTAATATTAGTATTGGTATTAGTATTAGAGCAACTCCAGTGCATAAATTAAATATTGTATTAAATAGTAATACAACATTACTATTACCTATTACCTTGCCCAAACCCAACGTTTTCCTATTACCGTTGCTGACGGACGACCAAAGTTGGAAACTGCTTCGTCAGACGGCATTTACTAGTGAGGACAAGTGCAGCCGGGAACTTGAAAAAATTGGGAAGAAGATTGCCAGAAACTGCGAAGAACTCCCTGCGGCAATTTTACAGGTTGGAGAGAACCTGCGCAGAAAATCTTTTCAAGAATGGAAGACATTATCGGAAAATGAAGATCCACTCGTCATCACAAGAGATGGCAATACACCCCTCTCAAAGGCACTATATTTCAGTAACATAATGTTGCCTCAGTATCTTAAGCTATGCTTTCTTTATATGGCCGTGTTCCCAAAACATTACGCGATTTTTCGATCCAAGCTCATCAAAATATGGGTTGCTGAGGGCTTTCTCGATCGACATGTTAGAAGTTCAAATGCAGAAGAAACTGCTGGAGAATATTTGGATCTACTTGCTAGCCGAAGTGTTGTTTTGAGCGAAAAACAAACGTCTATAGATATTGAGAAAACTAAGAAGTGTAGACTACATTTCACCTTTCAAAGTCTCTGTGTTAACGAAGCTAAAAATAAAAAGTTTTTCCATATCCTCAAAAAGTACGCCGATTGTACTCCAGAGAACTTGACAAGTCAGGAGCGTCTCTGCGTGCACAATAACGTGGTTCTTGCTTTCACACAAGTGCATGAATGGATGGAATCAGTTCCGGATGCACAATCTCTACTTTGTTTTGGTCCAAAACAATCATATCCAATAGTATTTCCTTTGCATTTTAGTTTGCTCAAGATATTAGATGCACTTGCAATTCGCTTCTACGAGGTTCCACATCAACTACTTGCATTAGTTCACTTGACGTACCTTGCCATCACCTGTGATGGAGAACTTCCCAAATCTATATCAAGACTTTCGAACCTTGAGGTCTTGAATTTTTGCCAGCATCATAACATAAAATTGTCGAATGGTCTGGTATTTTTGTTCTGTAGAGATTTGGCACATGCATAAACTGAAGCAACTTTATTGCATGGGCTTTGACGTACCACCTCCTCCTCCTCCGGATGATTCTCATCTTGAGAATTTTTTAACACTATCAGCTGTGAGTGCACACAGTTGTACCATGGAAGTGCTTTCAAGAATCCCCAACCTACAGAGAATAGGTGTTCGGATTGAGTCAGCACACGACTCAATGGAAACATTCAGTTTTTCCGGTCATTTTTCCTCTATCTATGAGGAACTTGAGTCGGTCAAATGCGTCATTGTAAATCCTAATCTGAGGTCTCAGGTTGTTCATTGCTTTCCATTATTTCTGGTTTACATTAAAAAGATATGTCTGAGTGGATGTGGATTTCCATGGAAGAAAATGGAAGTGATTGCACTATTACCGACCCTTAGAGTTCTCAAACTGCGATGGTATGCCTTTTGCGGCTCTGTGTGGAAAACGAATGACCCACAGTTCCCCGGGCTTGACTATGTGCTACTGGAAGACTTGGATATAGTGCACTGGGAATCCGTCGGTGAACAATTCCCATGTTTGAGCCATGTGATTATTAGACATTGCTACAAATTGGAAAACAACCCGGATCAATTGGAGTCCGTCACTCTAGTCGAGGTGGATGATTGCAGCCCATCCTTTGTGAAGAAGATGCGCGAGTGGCGATCCGTTGATGGTGATGAAGCTAAAATCCATTCTTCAAGTACTGATCTATAAAGGTAATCAATGGTCGTAAATTTCTATTTAAATGCATGTACACCGAGAAGATGTTCATCGGTCATTTCTTCGTATCATGTGTTTGGCACAAATTTTCTGCTTTTGTGAAACTTATTTTTGTGAGTATTGTTTCCTATTTGTGATTTTTGAATGAATTTGTTGGGGTTTTTAATATGCGGAAGTGTGGTGTTAAGAAAGAACACCAAGAATTGGTGTAGAGATTTTTATGATGTGAAGAACAATGGTATTACTTAAGAACAAGAGAGGTTTTTAGTGCTGGAAATTTTTAGTTTTTAGTTGTTATTATTGCTTTCTTGCTTACTTACAAATCTCATCTTGGGTACAATTTATAGGGTAGGAATGGATACAAAGAGACACTCCATTCCAAGTCCCAAGTTCTTAGGAAATGTAAAAGACTTAACAAATTACAAGAAACCTTCTTGACTTCTACAAGTCAAGTCTTCATCTTTGAATGATGTTCCAACTTCATTATTGAAAATATGAATTACTATTTTCAACACCCCCTCTTAATTCATAATTTTCAGCTTCTTCTTGAACTTTTCAAACTTCTCGATTGTCACGGCTTTGGTAAGAAAATCAGCAGCTTGATCATTGGTGTTAACAAATCTCATTGAGATTTCTTCTTCTTCAACAAGATCACGTATGAAGTGATGTCGAAGCTCGATATGCTTGGACCTTGCATGAAAGACTGGATTTTTAGTCATTGCAATTGTAGACATGTTATCACAAAAGATAGTCGTAGCATGCACTTGCTTTTCTTGCAAATCCGAAAGAATTCTCCTAAGCCACACGGCTTCACAAGCGGCATCCGCCGCGGCAATATACTCGGCTTCGCTTGAAGATAAAGCAACCGTCTTTTGCTTCTTTGAACTCCATGCAATCACCTTCGAACCAAGAGAGAAAACATAGCCCGAAGTGCTTTTTCGATCATCCAAACAACCTGCCCAATCACTATCCGTGAAACCGATCAAGGCATTATTTTCTTCCTTTTCGTACTTCAACCCTTGCTTCTTTGTTCCTTGAAGGTATCGAAGGATCCTCTTTGCCGCTGCAAAATGAAGCTTGCTTGGCTCACTCATGTACCGCGAAACATAGCTAACAGAGTGCACTATGTCGGGTCTTGTGTTTGTGAGATAGATAAGCGAACCAACAAGACTTCGATATATTTTTGAATCAATTTTTTCAGCGCCATCGTCTTGTCGCAACTTCTCATTCACCGCCAAAGGTGTTGCCACGGGTTTGCAATTTTCCATCTTGAACTTTTTTAACAAATCACCAACGTATTTTTCTTGAGAGATAAAAATCTCTCCCTCGGATTGTTTTACTTGAATTCCAAGAAAATATTTCATGAGTCCCAAATCGGACATCTCAAATTCTTGCATCATATTTTTCTTGAATTCCTTCACCATTTTCATGTTAGTACCAAGATAAATAAGATCATCAACGTAAAGACAAATGATCAAAAAATCTTGAGTACCTTCCTTTTTTACATAGAGTGAGGGCTCACTTGGACTTTTTTGAAATCCATTCTTGCAAAAATAGCCATCGATTTTGCTATTCCAAGCTCGTGGTGCTTGTTTTAATCCGTAGAGAGCTTTCTTCAAACGATAGACTTTTTCCTCCTTCTCGGCAACTTCAAAGCCTTGAGGTTGATGAACATAGACTTCTTCTTTAAGCTCTCCATTAAGGAATGCGGATTTGACATCCAATTGATAGACATTCAGCCCCAATTGAGCTCCGATTGCAAGAACACACCGAATTGTCTCCATTCGTGCTACCGGTGCAAAAGTCTCATTGAAGTCTATCCCGGGCTGCTGCGAATACCCTTTTGCAACTAATCTCGCCTTGTGTTTTTGGATAGAACCGTCTTCATTGAGTTTGGTTTTGAACACCCACTTTAAGCCGTTCACATTTTTGCCTTGTGGCAAATCCACAAGCTCCCAAGTTTTATTTTTTTTAATTGTTTCAATTTCGGCTTCCATGGCTTTTCTCCAAACTTCTTCTTTTGATGCTTCTTCAAAATTCTGAGGTTCACAACCAAAGAAAGCAATATCACATTGCTCATAAATATCTTTTAATGATCGTACCTTTCTTGGAGGATATTCGGAATCCGAACTCGAAGAACTTGAGGAACTTCTTTCAGGTGTTCTTTGAGGTGTTCCTTGAGGACTTGTTAATGGAGTTTCATTTCCATTTTGCTGCTGCCCTTACGGTACAAAAGATGACTCCAAGGAATCATTTGACACCAAGTTTGGTGAAGAATTGTCCTCTTTATTCCATTTGGCCATTTCGTCAAAAATCACATCTCTTGACACGATGAGTTTTTTAGTTTCGGGGTTATAAAGACGATAACCCTTTGACTCATCGCTGTAGCCAACAAGAATTAATTTTTCACCTTTTTCATCGTATTTGTCTCGGTTTGGAGTTGAGATATGAGAGTAGGCAATGCAGCCAAAAACTCTCAAGTGATCCACCGTTGGCTTCTTTTCATGCCAAGCTTCGTACGGTGTTTTATCTAGAACCGCCTTTGTCGGGGACCGGTTGAGTATGTAGATAGCCGTGTGAACAGCTTCAGCCCAAAATTGTTTTTGCAAGCTTTTTCCTTGAAGCATACTCCTCGCCATCTCGACAATGGTTTATTCTTCCTTTCGGCTACACCGTTTGTGGACTTCTACGAACGGTGAGTTGTCTTTGAATCCCGTTTTTCTTGCAATACTCCATGAATGGTGTGTAGAGAAACTCACCACCATGATCCGTTCGTAAAGACTTGATTTTTAATCCACTTTGATTTTCAACAAGAGCTTTGAATTGCAGAAAAATGGAAAAAGCTTCCGATTTTTCACTCAAAAAATATACGAAAGGGTGCCAGAACTGCCAATGCACCTTTTCATGAAAAATACAACCATTCGTGACCAATGCAACTTGTCGCATATTAATGCCTCACCAATGTCCAATGCACGAAATTTTGGTGAAAGAAGACTGAATCGAAGAATAATTATGAGGTTTTATATTATTTTCGATTCATAAATATTATTTAATATTTTTTTGTGGTTCCATTGTAGGTGCAAATTTACAGCACACCTATTCCAACTTCGAGGCTTATTTTGATCATGATCCAGTCCGAATCTCAGAAAATGTAAAAGATAAAAGTTGTATAAAATTTTGTTGTCTATTCGGATCATATTGAATCAACAAAATCGGACTTCAGACGGAAGAGATATGATTAAATCATTCAGCACTGCCATAATATTGACACGATTTGGTGCTACCCACAAAATTTGAATTGATGAACATATAATTTATCGGGTACGCTTTTTGATGATAAGATATCTATTTGTGCAATAAATTGATAATGCTATATGATATAATGGTGAATTATTGCATGATAGCTTAATTTTCATATTGGAAAGCATGGTAAACCATGTACAATATACATGCTTTAATGAATATTCATTATGTTTGTGTATCTACATTAATGATATAACTAATTTTATCCTAAATACAATAAAGTGATAGCGTATGTGCTAATTATTTGAATACGTTTATCATAAACCGCATGAAAAGTGCTATACTACATGACATTTCTCATGAAAATGCAATATTTATTTACATAAATTGCATATAGTTTTGATACGAGATTAGCTTTCTCCTAATTTTCATTTGATGTGGAACCGTCCAGTTGATTGATTTCCGAATATGTTATATGAAATTCGTGAGTACGTGATCTTATTAACGTTTTTATTATTGTCTATGAACGATTAGACTTGTCTCGTATATTAAGTATGAGTTACTTAGTAAGAGGAATATTAGTATACATATTATTATTTGCGTAAGCCATACTAATTCATTAGAATTGTGTTATTGCATGGACAAGCATTGATTACGTGCTTGAGAATTTATATCAATTCATTATGTTGGACATGAATTAATTTATGCCATGAAATATTACGTCCAAACTTGATGGTATTATATAATCGTGTGTACACTATGTATATGTTGATATAGTATGCTTGATCTATTGTTTCTTTCTATGATCAATTAGTATGAAAGTCGTGGTCACATATCAAATAATATGTTTATTATAATATTGATGTACATATGTTTTATATATGAATCATACTACATTGCAATTAAAAGCATGATTGAAATGAAATAGAAAGAAAAAGAAGCTCAATTCATGAGAACACATGAGTAGTTCTTGTCTCAAGAACATAAAAGAAGATCGAATCGTTGGTTCGATTTGATTTGATATCACATTTGCAAAATAATGATCTACAATGTGAATGGATGAGATCGGATTTTGATTTTTCTGAGATCCGAAATAGTTGTAAACAACAATGGATGTTTTGTTGAAATAAAATCCGAGCAGTTTACTTAAGAGCTCGTTTTGTAGAATTAAATCGTTGGATTTGGCTGAATTTTGAACAGCATATTTAGGAGATACAATCCTAAATTATGAATGATTAAGATTAGAATTTATATATTCTAACTTTAATGTTGAATAGTGGAGATAAACCACCATTTGAAGAGATTAATATTCTCTTGTTTATTGATAAGATTTAAGTATCTTGACGAATTTTCTCTTTTGAGGAAAAGGAAGAAATCTTACTATCTCATTTGTTGACAAGATTTAAGTATCTTGAGAAGATTTCTCTTTTTGTGATTTCTTGAAATACAATTTTTTTGTAATTAAATCATATTGGTGATCCAATATATTTTTCTAATTAAAGAAGATGTATTTTGTTATACGTTGTATCCTTATTAATAAAATAAAAATAAGGATTTCAAAGCATTTAAATGCTATCTATATAATATATAAAAGTTGAATTGCATAGCTAATTGATTGACATTTGTCAATTTCAATTGATGACATGTCCTTAATTTCATCCCAAGTGGCGAATTAATTGGTGGAAATAAATCATCAAAAAACATGTCATCATTTTCCAAAATTAAAGGTAATTAAATATATTTAATTATTTTATTAATATATTTATATCCTACCATTTATAAAATGCTCTAAATATATCAACTTTCTTAGAAACCCTAAATAAATTTATTTTTTAATTTAATTTTATAATTAATTTAATTTGAATTTATTTAAATTCGATTTAAAATCTTCCCTTATTATAATTGCATAATTGGTGGTGTTACGATTTTTTTAAATTTTAATTCATAAACTTGAATTTATTAACAAAAAATATTGCAGAATAAATTATTTGATATTATACATTTTAAATGAACATGACTAGAGAATATGTAATTTTTTACTAATTTAATATTATATATTAATATTATTTGTAAAAAAGTAAGATACATGTTTGAATTTACTATCTTGCGAAAACACTATTTGTTATGCCATGTGTAGAGTAATGTACTCCCAATTATTTACCATATTGAAAATTATACTACATGAATTTAATGTTATTATTTAAATAATTATTTTTCTTCACTGAGTCCAGTAACAATAAATTTTACGATTGATTTAACTTTTTAGATTATATACTAATTAAAATACAAATCTTATCATGATTATACTAATAAATTGAATAACTTAAGTTAAGTTTAATCAATTGATAAATAAACGAATTGATTTTATATATTTCAAAATATAATAAATTCTAAATCTTTGGTATTAAATTCGTTTATCCACTTTATTTAATGGCTAACATTAAGAATATCAATTGTTTTGTTTAAAATGTATAATGGTCGTATATACTATATAATGTATTCCACTAATAAGTATTTCATTATAACTCTAATAAATATAATTAAGTAAATATTTACAGCAACTCCAACCCAAAAGTATCAAAATGAGTTTGCAAATATTTATGTGCTATTTAATATTTTATTTTGATATTTATCTAAATGTATTTGCTCCAACCATAGTTATTAAATAGTTGTTAATTAAATATATTTTATTGCCACATGTTATTTTCTAAATGGACACTGATGTGATTAAATTCATAACTCATGTTTGATATTTTATTGTGCATGATTGCATAATGTATTTTTACATTCTGAAAGATGAAGTATCAAAATACCTCATTTCATAACTCTATTAGAATTAAAAATTACTATTTTGGAGTATAAAAATGGTGGTTAAATATTTTGATAGCTCCTTTAATAATCCCACTCGAAGTGCTCTTGCCATAAATAGTTTATATTAATAATTCCCCTAATGTTTGTTTCCGTCTTACATCGACCCCCTTATGGTATGATTTGTCAATGAATTTTTTTATTACGTGGTCCAATAATGCTTATTATACCATGCACACACGACATTTCTTTATGGTACTTTTTAAAAACAAAAATTACCCTCATGTGAACTTTACACGAAATCTTTATTCTTCTTAAATAACACTTTCACAAATTTTTATTATTACCATGACCACCCCTGAGAGTAATTTTTGAGTTTATAAATTACGATAAAAGAAATGTCACGTCTGTAAGGGTAGACTCCATATTTTTTGAGACATTACATAGAATAAAAAAGATTACGTAAAAAAATCACACCATAAGGGGTCGTGTAAGACAGAAACAAACATCAGGGAGATTTTGGTAATCACCGATAAGTGGGGGTGTTTTCTGTAATTTAGCCTAAGTTCATGAGGATTTTCATAATTTATCTTATTAACAATGATTATTGTTCTTTTACGTCTTAACGTTTGCTTATACCCTTATAATATTTTAAATAATTTTAATGTCAATTTGATAATATAATTAAATATTAAATGTTCGAGATTGAATTATACTAAATAATAGATCATTGCAAAAAAAAAAATATTGTTGCAAAATCAGAATTTGTGATTAATATTAGTATTAGAATTATAATTATAATTAAGATTCTTTGAATTAGTATTAGTATTAATACTAGAAATATGATTCATATTGTAATTAGGATTAATATAATATTAGGATTATGATTAATATTAGTATTAGAATTATAATTAAAATTATGATTATGCTTAGTACGATAATTAGTGACATGCATTAGTATTAGGATTATGATTAGCATTAGAATTGGGATTAGAATTATAATTAAGATTAAAATTAGAATTATAATTAATATTAGCATTAGCATTAGCATTATTAGTATTAACATTATTAGGCTTATGATTAGTGTTAGGAATAGGATTATGATTAGGATTACGATTAGAACTATGATTAGTGTTACGAATAAAATTAGTAATATAATAAGGATTTGGATAATATTAGAATTACAACTAATTAGCATTAGCATAATAATTAGCATATCTATATTAGCATTAGCATCAAAATTAGTATTAGCATTAACATTAACAATATTAACATATTAATATTAGTAATAGTATTAGTATTAATATTAGTATTAGTAGTAGTATTAGTGTTGATATTAGTATTAGTATTAATATTAGTATTAGTATTAGTATTAGTATTAGTATTAGTATTAGTATTAGTATTAGTATTAGTATTAATATTAGTATTAGTATTAGTATTAGTATTAGTATTAGTATTAGTATTAGTATTAGTATTAGTATTAGTATTAGTATTAGTACAAATATTAGTATTAACACAAGTATAAGTATTCGTATAAATATTATTATCGGAATCAGTATAAGTATCAGTATCAGTACCACAATATGTATCAGTACCAGTATCAATATCATTATTAGTTTCGCTATCAATATCGGTATCAGTGCAGTATCAATATAAGTATCAGTATCATTATCAATATCAGTATCAGAATCAGTATCAGTATTAGTATCAGTATCAGTATCGGTATCGGTATCATTATCAGTATTAGTATCAATATCGGTATCGGTATCAGTATCAGTATTTGTATATGTATTATGTATCATTAGCATTAGATCATTAGCATTAAAATTAGTTTTAGCATAGTATTAGTAATAGTATTAGTATCAATAGTAATATTAATATTACTATTTGTAATAGTATTAGTATTAGTACTAATATTAGTATTAATATCAGTATAAGTATCTTTATCAATATTAGTATCGATATCAGTACCTGTATCAGTATAAGTATCAGTATCGGTATCAATATCAATATCAGTATGAGTATCAGTATCGGTATCAGTTTCAGTATCAGTAACAGTATGAGTATCAATATTAATATCAATATCAGTATAGTAACAATATTTGTATCAATAGTAATATTAATATCAGTATTATTAGTATAATAATAGTATTAGTATTAGTATTTTTATCAACATTGTAGTATGAGTAACAATATTAATATCAGTATTATTAGTATAATAATAGTATTAGTATTAGTATTTTTATCAACATTGTAGTATGAGTAACAATATTAATATCAGTATTAGTATAAGTATCAATATTAATATTACTATGAGTATCAATATGACTATCAACATCAGTATCATTATTAACATCAGTATCAATATCAATATCAGTATCAGTATCAGTGTCAGTGTCAGTATCACTATCACTATTAGTATCAGTATCAGTATCAGTATCAGTATCAGTATCAGTATCAGTATCAGTATCAGTAAGTATTAGTAGTAGTATTAGTAGTAGTATTAGTTTAGTATTAGTATTAGTATTAGTATTAGTATTAGTATTAGTATTAGTATTAGTATTAGTATTAGTATTAGTATTAGTATTAGTATTAGTATTAGTATTAGTATTAGTATCACTATTAGTATCAGTATCAGTATCAGTATCAGTATTTGTATCAATATCAGTAAGTATTAGTAGTAGTATTAGTAGTAGTATTAGTTTAGTATCAGTATCAGTATCAGTATCAGTATCAGTATTAATATTAATATTAGTTTTAGTATCAGTATTAGTATTAGTATTAGAATTAGTATCAGTATAAGTACCCGTAGTACGAGTATCAATATTAGTATTAGTACCAATATTAATATCAGTATTACTATTATTATTACTATCAATACTAGCATTTTTTCCCCGTGTGATGCACGGGATATTATTTCAAAAGTTAAAAAAATAATCAATTTAATGCATAATAAGAAAATATAGTATACTAATATAGTAAAATTTAATAATATAGTATTATTCATATTTTATTTAACATTAGTTTCATTAGTTTTTTTTTTTTTTTAAATCTGACATATTAAGATTTATAATCCAAATATGTAGATCGAATTTCTATGTTTATTTCTTAAGATTTGAGATATATTGGTGAAAAATAGGAGATTAATAATTGTTGAAAATTATAGTTAGAAAAATTAGTAAATATTAAAAATAAATAGTTACAAAAGTACTGTTAGATAGGATTCTTCGGGATTTAGTTTCAATTTTGATAATTGTTAAAAATTAGTTAGAAATTAGTAGAGAAAAAAATATTAAAAATATTTAATTACAAAAAATACCATTAGGGTTTTTTAGGGTTGCCCAGCGTTTCTTTCTTTTATACATAAGATTAGTATTAGTATTAGTATTAGTATTAGTATTAGTATTAGTATTAGTATTAGTATTAGTATTAGTATTAGTATTAGTATTAGTATTAGTATTAGTATTAGTATTAGTATTAGTATTAGTATTAGTATTAGTATTAGTATTAGTATTAGTATTAGTATTAGTATTAGTATTAGTATTAGTATTAGTATTAGTATTAGTATTAGTATTAGTATTAGTATTAGTATTAGTATTACTATTACTATTAGTATTAGTATTAATATCATTATTAGTATCATTATTAGTATCAATATTGATATCAGTATTAGTATTATTATTGGTATTACATTTTATCTCTTTTGCAATATTTATAAGTTGTGTTGTTGTTTGATTAATGTGCATCACTAATTGAATGTTGTTAGTGATAAACTTGCAAGTTATTTGAATATCTGTTGTGTTACCTCCATGCTATTGTGTTTGTTGTTAAGTTAGTTATTTTGTAGAGGATTCACATGGTGTAGTAGATTGCATTCTATGAAATAGATTTATACCATATTTTTAAATTATTTCACTTAATCTTCATATCGTGCTTTGCGCCATTCGCGTATTTTTCTTTGTAATATTTAATTGAATTTCAAATGTTACAACTCTGAATTAAGAGATAATTTTTTTATTTCCTTCCATTTTGTTTTACTTAAATTGGTGTTGTTATAAAGAGATAATCGTTTAAATGTTATTATTTTTCTCATTTTGAAACTGATATCCGTGCAACGCACGGGTGAAGTACTAGTGTGAATGAAAGTTGGAAAGTGCCAACTTTGACAAATTGAATTAAGAAATGAGAACTAAAACTTTTGGAAAAAGTTTATGGATATCATATTGATAAATTCTAGAATACATACTCTAGAATTTGTGGGGGAAATTAGATATCCCGAGCTAACCACATTAATATTTAGAAATGTGGGGGTCTTTAGGCCCTAACCACATAAATTAGATATGCCAAGCTAACCACATTAATATTTAGAAATGTGGGGATCTTTAGGCCCTAACCACATTAATATTTAGAAATGTGGGGGTGTTTAGGCAAAGGTAAAAAAGTACCTAAGTTAATATATAATGCCTAGTATAGTTAAGTGGATAAAATACTTAAGCATATTCATTGAATATGCAAATAATGATTGTGCATAAGATAGTCATTCTTGATGCAAATTACATTATATTTTTCTTGTAAAATAAGAAAATAAATAAGTTCTAAATAAGAGAACTTATAAATGTCTAAGTGGTAAATCATCAAAGTGATGAAAAACCAAGTTAAAATATGTGTGATTGGTAAATCATCAAAGTGATGAACAACCAAGATACAACAAGAGGACAAAGAAAATCAATATGTTTGATTTTGATTTGATTTTATAATTTATGAGTTATAAAATGAACAAAGGACAATTATTGAAATATTGTCTACATTGGAAGAATGTACGTGGAAGTTAGTTTGTCTTCTTCCAAGTAGTAAACCATTAAGGTTTTGATGGACTATTCAAAGGAATGATTAAGGGTGGTCCTATAAAGCTAAATTAGTAGCTATTGAATTTTTTGATTATTTATAACAAGATATTGGAATCCCTTAAGTCCTTCTAAAGTAATATTTGATAAAATTGTGTTATCAAATAATTCTCGTAATAACGAGTTTGACCAGTGTGTTTATATTAAAAGCACATGGAAATATATGTCAATAGACTACATTATAATCATGAGATAATGATCATAATATTATTTTGAACTTTGAGAAAATAGAAAAATAAAAATTAAATGTTTGATGTAAAAGACGAGGGTCTAGACGATGTAATCTTAAAGATTAAATTCACTAAGACAAAGATAGTCTTATTGAAAGTCTCATGTTGAGACACTACTAGAAAATTGATCTAGTTGTCTAAAAACCAAGTCTTTACTTTGCCAAAAATAATGATGAACAATGGTTCAATTACAAATATTTTTGGATAATTTGACAGTATATTTTTTATATGTAATCCCAAAATAAATCATCATTCAATGATATTATAAGGGTTCTTAGGTAATCTAAGTATTGCCTTTAAATGAATTACATTAAAGAAAATATCCAATTGTATTAGCAAAGTACATTGGATATACGAGTCCACTAAGATTATGTATCTTGGAAATCCTCAAAGAAAAATGAATATCTCGATTCATGGTTGAATTCGAATATATAGCTTTAGATAAAGTTAGAAAATAAGTTGGATAAACTTCATAAACCTATTGGAGGATGTTCCATGTTGGACTAAGTCGGTGTCTACAATTATAAATAAATTGTGATAACCAATCAGTTACGTTAAGGGCACAAACGACATGTATAATGGCAAGTATCGACACACTCGTACACATAAGACCATTAGGCAATTGATCTCAAAATAAATAACATAACATTGATTATGTAAGTCAATGGTTAATAGCGGATCCGCGACTAAAAGTCAACTAAAGAGATCAAACATATTGCCTGTCTAGGGGAGTGAGATCAAAACCCACAAATTAAGAATTTCTATAGTGGAAACCCAACCATGATGACTGGAGATCCCAATAACTGGTTCAAAAGGGACAACTAAGTTATGGAAAATTCAGTGATGCACTAAGGAGTATATATTCCTATGGAATTATATATTTCCAACTCATTCCCGTGATAGACATTAATGCTGCCTGCAGAGAGGGTAAAGGATAAGCGAAACCTTTTAATGATTCCAAAACCTTGATAAAATGTGTGGTATTGGTAGGATACCTTTAATAGGACATCACCTATCTAAGTGTAGAAGTATGGGCCGCTTCAAAATGACAAACACTTATGAATCCAAGATGTGTTCCAGGGCAAAAATGGACGCAACCATGAGAACTGATGAAATGTGGGAAAACTATTGTGTGGATATCATTGTCTTGGTTTACACAAACGGCTGGCAGTTCAAGACATCGCGTTCACTAACTAGCCAAGTAAATCCGATGGTATACCGCTAAGGAAGGTTCAAAGCCAGAAGCTACCAATCCCCATTGCAATAGTATCCACTTGAACTATCGATAGAATCCATCGTTTTTCGTTAATTTCATTCATGTGGGGGATTGTTGGGAATTTTATTTTATAAAATAAAATAATTTTTGAATGGAAATTATAAAAAAAAAAAGGTTTTTAGGCACCTATTTGATCAAATAGGTGTGACAATATGAAGAGGTGTGGCCACACCTCTTCACTTGTTTAATTTCCTAAGGGTTGTGCTCGTTAATCACAACCATTAGAAACTTATAAATAGAAACTCCACATGTTTGATTACAAGAACATAAAAAATCAATTCAATTCTATAATTTTGTTCTATGGAATTCTTCCTTCTTTAGCCCGGAAATATTCTTCGTAGAATATTTTCTTCCGTATTCGATTCGAGAGTTTGAGACACAAAGTAACGTTCGTTGTACTCGGGATTTTGAGTGCTCATATGCCGAGTTAGCCGTTGTATCTTGGGAGACAATTGCCAAGTAACCGTAAGCACCGTAGCGGGGCAATATTGTCTTAAGGAAAGAGTATTCTCGCATCGGCTAATCTTTTCGTATTTTTCACTAATTAATTTGTTCGACCATTTTACTAAATTCACTACCTGTTTTATATACCGGGAACAACAGATTTGACAAGGAACCGAATCGAGTTCAAACGAACTTTAATCCAGCCGAATAAGAATCGAACTCGAGTATTAGTTTGATTTCTTTTACATATTTTATCATTTTCTCCTAATCGAACTTGAACGAAAATACATGTTCAAGTTTCATCCGTTATGTTAATCCATCTATTTGTTTTTATAAGTCTATTAGCGAATTATGGTTCATACACACACAATAAAATAAAACACTCTTAAGCCAACTATGGATGAACAACTTTTTGTTGAGTTTTGAAAAGACAACAATATAAGGTAGCAGTTATTACATTATGCAGTTTTTGGGCATAAATCCCTCACCAACCATTTTTATTATTCTAGATTCAGGGGCTATATTTATTTCGTCAATAAACTCATTCATTTAATACGTATTATAAATATAAAGGAAAAATTAATGTATGTGAATAAATTACCCCCAACTCTTTGCACCCAATCGTTAATTGTAACCCCAATTTTGACCACAAAAATCCAATTTTGATTTTTTTTTTTTTAAATTTTTTTTTGTCAGAAATTATTTTTTTGCCGCCGGTTTCCGGCATTGACTTTTTGATTTTTTTTCTGGTCTGTTTTTCCGCCGCCAGTTTCCGGCATTGACTTTTTCAATTTTTTTTTGATATGTTTTTTCTGCCGCCGATTTTCGACGTTTACTTTTTTTTTTATTCATTTTTTTACGTCCGCCGCTAAAAGTTGACCGTAATTCTGTTATTAAAAGTAATTATACTGTCACTGACAGTACATTAACGTAATTATACTGTCGTTGACAGTAAATTAGCGTAATATACTTTCGTTGACAGTACATTTATGTAATTGTACTGTCGTTGAGAGTACAATTAGAGTCAACGATAATATTATTATTTTTTTGGCTTTTTTTTTTATTTGTTGACAAGTCAACGTAATTATATTACTGTCATTGACAATAAAATAACTGTAAATACAATAGTATTATTCTCAACCACATCAATATTACTATTTTTTTGGTTTTTTGTTTTGTTTGAGTTGTTGACGGAGTAACGTAAATTATTGTCTAATATTGTAATATTAGTGTAAACACAATAATATTACTGTGGTTGACGGTAATATTACTAGAACGGTCAACATATTAATATTACTCTATTACACAATAATAATGTCTTTTGTTGTGTTAATATTATTGTGCTAGAGATTAATATAGCAATATTACTGTGCTAAACTGTGCAGTATAGTTATTTTTACTGTGTTTAACCGCCCGCCACATCATCACCGCGCCACGCATCTGGTCATCAGCGATTTTTTTTTTTCCGTTTTTTTTCCGTTTTTTTTTCTATATCAATTTATTAATCAACTATGAAGCATAGTCGATTAAGAAAATTCTTTAATTTTTTTTTCATTTTTTGTAACTTTTTTTGTTTTTTAATTTTTTTTTCTATATGAAGTATATTAATCGACTATGATGAAGCATAGTCAATTAAGAGTCTGCTACTAAAAATAACAAATCAAAAATGCAAAAAAAATGCAAAAATCAACTATATTTTACAAAAACAAAAAAATATAAGAACATTATAATTGATTTATACAATTGGAATCAATAAACAAAAAATCAAAAGAAAAAAAATTCAATTGGAGTCGATCAACCTTAATCGACTACTAGAGCACAGTCGATTAAGAATCTGCTAATAAAAATAACAAATCACAACTACAAAAAAATGCAAAATCAACTACATTTTACAAAAACAAAAAATATACCAACATTATAATTGATTTATAGAATTGGAATCAATAAACAAAAAATCCAAAAAAAAATTAAAAAAACTTGAGTTTATCAACCTTAATCGACTACCAGAGCATAGCCGATTAGCTTAATTGACTATTGAACAAGTACATAGTCGATTAAGATTCTAACCTGCGCGAATCTCTCTACACGAGCCGTCCTCCGCCCGATCCACAAAAAAACCCTAAATCTGCCTCCCCATTGTCACCACACCCACCGCCACACCAGACCATTTTAACCAATCCTTAACAAGGATAAAATAAATAATTCATACAAAAAAACACAAATTAGCATTTCAATGTCCAAAAAAAAAAAAAAATTGAAATGATTCAAGGTATTGACAAGTGACAACCAACTGCGTCCTCGACGACGAGGGCTAGTCATCAGCTTCAACGTCGTCGGTGGAAACCACCGCCGCCAACTACAGATCCGTCACCATCATTCACGCGGCGGGGGGAGGCGGCGACAAACACTCTTCCACCACCACCACCGTCGGTCGACGTCTTGCTTTTCCTTCAAATTTCAGTCGATAAGAGAAGAGAGAAGAGAGAAGATGAGAAGATGAGAAAAGGAGAAGAAAGAACGACAACTGAAATGGGTTAGAGTTTTGAAACGTAAAAAAGAAATTTAATATTAATAAGGGTGATTTGGGAACTATTAAAATAACATTGGGGTGGGATATTAGATAAGGGGGTTTTCTCTAATTATTTTTGGGAGGAGGTGCTTCCTTAACTCACTTTCCTAGATGAGGGGGTTCTTGCTAATTATCCCAATTAAGGGAAAATTTGAAAAACACCCCCATTTTATTTTCTATTTCTTCATTGTAGCAATTTATACACAATTAAAAAATTATTTTTTTCTCTTCATAATATTGAAGATTACGAAGAAAAAAAATATTTTTTTAATTCAATTTCCATATTTTTAAATATTGGTTTTTTGATTTTATCTGTTGTTAATACTGTAGTAGACTATAGTATACTACTGTCTATTGTAGCATACTACGTGGTACAATAGTATACTTGTGCTATAGCATACTACGGTGTACTATAATTTACTACGGTCTACTGTTCTAAACCCTATCCGCAAAACAACTCTCAGCCGTCGCCAAACCCTAGCCTCCAACAACTCGCAGCCGCCGCCAACTTCTATCCACTAAACCCTAGCCGCCAACTAAAACCCTAGCACCATCAAAAGAGGCCTAGCTTGATGCAACCACCTCCCTCCGTAAATTAACCTCACACCACCGTCTCCAATAGCCATCTACCACCATAACCATCCGCTCTAATACACGACAATTGTTGCCGCTCTCGATCTCAACCGTCATAAGCCATGAATCACCGCTGTCATTTGCAGATCTGTAATTCTCCGACCGCCATCCACCATAGCCACCATAATTGAGTGAGCGAGAGAGAGGGATACAGAGAGCGAGAGGGAGAAGATGAGGGAGAGTGAGAGGCAAGAAACAGAGGGGAGAGGCGAGAAAAAGAGGCGAGAGGTGAGAGAGAAAAGAAGAAAAAATCTGATTAGTTGAATAAACGTGAGATATTATATTTAGGGTATAAGGGCAAACTATGGATAAAATAAAAATTAGGGATGTGGGTCATATATTATTTCAAAATAGGGATTTAATTAAAAGATTGAATTTAAGGTTGTCATTTAGTTCAAATTAGGTTTCATTTAAGGGACTCTTAGCATATTATCCCTTATTTTATTGATGTCGTATGCTTTGGAAGAAGCTTGTACAGTTTGGGAAGGGGTTTTTATTGATCAAAAAGAGGAATCTACTTCAACCGATATGCCCTTAGGCACGGCCATACATAACATAGAAATCACAATTGGAAAGGGTGGACAATTAGTTAGAGCAGCGGGTGCTGTAGCGAAACTGATTGCAAAAGAGGGGAAATTGGCCACATTAAAATTACCTTCTGGGGAGGTCCGTTTGATATCCAAAAACTGCTCAGCAACAGTCGGACAAGTGGGGAATGTTGGGGCGAACCAGAAAAGTTCTGTATTATATACATAAATATATTGCCAAAACTAATGCAAAGAATTTAGGGATAATTAGTGAAAATCTCTTTTTACTTATATTAAGGTGGATATCACCTCCTTTTTATTATTAGTGAGACCCCCACCTTATATTAAATAATTTTTTTTTTAATTAATATTGTATTTGATATGACTAATATATCTAATTTGCCCTTCTATGTTATATCCAAAATAATCAAACTTATTTCACGTTCTCTTTGTTTCTCTTATTTCCTTCTCTTTTTTCTCTCTACATACGTACCGCCGCCTCCAACCCTCTTCAATCTCTACACCGCCGCCGCCTCCAACACTCTTCTATCTCTGCACTGCCACAGCCATTCGCCGCTACCTTCTTCGCCATGTTGTTGCCCGACTAATGTTGCTCCTTGCAGTCACCAAAGATGTTGATCCGATATTCAGGTTGTCATGCCTAGGGTTCCGAGCGATTCTAAAACACCGGTACGTACAACAACGGCACCAACATCTTTATTCGTTGATCATCGCCATTCATATTCAAATCTGATATAGACGGATTTAAATTTTGGAATTATAGTGGTGGAATTAATATTTTACAAAAGTGTGATTTGTTGAGTTGCTTGAAGGGTGATGAGAGAGAGTCATTCTAATTTGCTTTGTGTTAATAATTCTTATTCTTCTTTTGATGCTTTTGATATTGCTAATTGATGAACATCCTTTGAATTTTTTTATTACAGATTGTATATTTCTTTTTTATGTTTTTTCGATTTAAATACGTAGTTGATCATAGGCTAACTTAGGAACTGTTTAATTGTTGATTTTGATATGTTATAGTTGTTTTCGATATGTTATAGTTGTTTTTGATAATTTTGTAATTGATTTCAATACAATTTGGAGTTGATTTTGACAATTTGATATATAATTAATTTCAACAATTTTATATGTAGTTGATTTTCACACTTTTACTGTTGATTTAATTTTTTCATAGTTGATTTCGTACTTCGTAGTTGATTTTATTGGAAAAAATAAAAACAAAAGAAAAGAAATAGTTGATTTAAAAAATGCTTGAATAGTTGTATTGTAGTTGATTATTTTTTTATAAGCCTGTAACTGTAAATAACTATTTTTTGTAAAAAAATATTTTGTTTAGTTGTTTTACAGTTTTCATATAGTTGATTATGGGAAAACGAACAAAAAAATAGTTATTTTCAGCAATTTAATAGTTAATTATAGAAAAAAAAAAATCGAACAAACTGAATATTTAAATAAATATGAGAAACTGATTTTTTAACCTTTCTAAATAAATAAACGAAAAATAACTGATTTTTTATAACCTTTTTTAATAAATAAATGAAAAAAAGGGGGAAAAATAAGAAAAAAAAAAAAAAGCACTAAAATGGTGGGTAATAGAAAAGGAACAAAGAGATGGTAAATTTTGGGAATAAAGGAAGGGTGGGTCTCTCACTAATAAGTGAAAAATGGCTGGACCCATTCTTATTTAAAAAATGTTAGAGGGGTTTCACTAATAGACCCAATAATTTAATACAAAATAGTTTACATTAAACAGAAAATGATTTGCAGTTTTTCCGGGGAGATTATATGGTATGATTGGTTGGAGTAATCACTGGGAAATGATTGTCAGATTTGGTTGAACCGTAACTGATGGTTTATCATATGTTTTCACTCTATTTATGCGTAAACAACATATAGAGGACTAAGAAAAACGCGCGCAAAATTCATCAACTTTTATTTTATTGTGTAAAATTGTTATGTACTTTATTTTCTTTGCACAAAATTCTTCTCTCCTTCTTTGTTTTAATTAGTAGCTATGTATCACGGACACAAGAATACTGATAATGCAATACACGGATACGGCCATAGGATATTTTCAAAATACTAAATAATATAATTAAGGGTATATTTATAAATTGTAAATAATATATAATTGTAGTGAAACTTTGAGTTGTGAAGCAATAATCAAAACACATAAATTAAACATGTAATGAACACATATATAACGTTGTTTGGCTTAGAAGAATCTTACATCCACGAAGCAGAAGTAGCTGAATCTATTCAAGGATCAAAGAGGCGAAATCTTACAGCACACAACACATACACTCAAGCTCTCAAAAATCCTAACAATGGCAGCTATGGTTTTAAGTCTTTGTATTATCTCTCCCTCACATTTTTAGTATTTGCAGAATACCACAATAACGCCCTAACTCATATATACATAAATTTGAGTGTATACACTATGGCAATACACATTTTCCACATGTACAATCGTTTCACTCTCTTAAATTAGTTGTGCGTATGACCGGCATTGGTGAAACTACTCTTGTTAAACAAGTTTACAACGACCCACGTATTGTAAATGAGTTCCAAACACGTTTATTTGTGCACATCAGCCCGATGTATAATCGATTCGCGGATATTCAGTTGCTTGTTCTCAATCAACTTGACGTCATCCACTATGAGAAGCTACTTTACAAAAACTGCGATTACTTGGATCATCAATTGTCGGAGGCATTATCTTTTAAAAATTATCTCACTGTGTTAGACGATGTATGGATTGGTATAATCAATTTACAAGATAATGGAAAAGGAAGTCGCTTCATCATCATATCTCATATCCAAAGCTTAGGTCGCTCTGTGCTCAACACCGATGTTTTCTTATTACCATTGATGAAGGACGATCAAAGTTGGAAACTACTTCGTCAAACAACATTTACTAGTGAAGAAAAGTGCAAGAACTTGAGAAAATTAGGAAGAAGATTGCAAGAAACTGTGAAGGACTCCCAGCGGCAATCATACAGGTATGAGATAACCTGCGTGGAAAACTGTTTGAAGAATGGAAGACACTATTTGAAAACAAAGATCCACTCGTCGTCACAAGAGATGACGAGACACCACTCTCAAAGGCACGCTATTTTAGTTACATGATGTTGCCTCAATATCTAAAGGCATTATTTATGTACATGGGTGTGTTCCCAAAAAAAATATGGGATATCACGATCCAAGCTCATCAAATTATGGGTTTCTTAAGGCTTTCTCAATCAATACTGGAGTATTTAGTACGCGGAAAATACTGTCAAAAGCTACTTAGATGTACTTATTGGCCAAATTGTTGTTTTGATAGAAAATGAATCATCTAGATATTGTTGTTTTTGTGCCCTAAAAAAGTACAATGTTTGTCCTCCAGAGAACAATATAAGCCAACAGCTTATGTGCATCCACAATAACATTGTTACGTTCTTGCTTTTGAACAAGTGCATGAATGGATGGAATTAGTTCAGAATGCACGATCTATTCTTTTGTAACTGTCCAAAACAACCATATCGGGAGTGCTGCCCTTACATTTTAGATTGCTTAAGAAACTAGATTCACTTGCAATCCGCTTGTACGAGTTTCCACATCAAATACTTTCATTCATTCACTTAAGGTACCTTGCCATCACATGTGACGGAGAGCTCCCCGACTCCATATCGGAACCTCAAAGCCTTGAATTTTTGTCGACATCTAAACATCAAATTGTCGAATAATGGTACGGATTATCTGCATATAGAGATTTGGAATCTGCGTAAACTGAAGCAACTTTGTTGTATGGGCTTTGACCTGCCACATCCCCATTTGAATGGTTATCATCTTGTCCTTGAGAATCTCTTAAAAATTTCAGGTGAGACTGTTTACAGTTGTCTGATAAAAGTTCTTTTAAAGATCCCCAACCTAAACAGAATAGCCGACCAGATTGAATCAACACACGACTCAATGGAAACCTTCAGTCTTTTCAGTCATTTTACCTCTATCTATGAGGAATTTGAGTCATTTCTAATGCGTCGTTGTAAATCCTAATCTCAGTTCTCAGGTTGTTTCTTGCGTTTTGAATTTTCCAATGGACATAAAGAAGATATGTCTAAGTGGATGTGGACTGCTGTGGAAAATATGGAAATGATTGCATCATTATCGACACTTCGATGCACAAACTGCAATGGTGGGCTTTTTGTGCAGCCCTGTGTTCCCCAAACTTGAGTTTTTGCTGCTGGAAGACATAGATATAGAGCACTTGGAATCCGACGGTGCGGAATTCTCAAATATGTACCATGTGATTGTTAGACATTGCTACAAATTGGAAAGCATCCTCGAACAACTGGAGTCCGTAGAGATGCTAGAGTTGGATGATTGTAGCCCATCCTTTGTGAAGAAAATGCGCAAGCGCTGATCTACTTTTGGTACTTAAACTAAAATATATTGTAATACCCCACATTTTCTAATCCCAAAATACAAATTTAAATTATTGCCTCAAAAATTTTATATTACGTGAGTTAAATTGATAAGTTACATGAATATTTTAGGTACGTTGATGTGCTATATTTAATTGGTAGATTTATTGTTTTTATGTGTCTAATAGATATGTGAATTTGTGATTACATGAAATATATGATTTACGTAAATTTTCTTATTTAATGGCTTAATTAAATTAATAAAGTGAACTTGCATTATCCTATGCGTGCTATGTGTACATGCATATATATATATATATATATATATATATATATATATATATATATATATATATATATATATATATATATATATATAAACCACCATGAAAATTCCCTATTTAACCATGGCTCTAGAGTATGCAAAGAACACCATAAGAAATACTTGTCCATTCACTGGAAAAAACAACACATCCATCTTAGAAGCATGCACTATATCTTTCACTATAAATGTGGCTTGGCTCGAATTTGGCATCAACCGCTGAAGGTTCTCTCTTTTGTTTGTTCTTCATTTGCTTTTTGATGATTTAGGTAAGAAATTTTCAGTTTCTTGCTGCAATCAGAAGATATCATATTATTTAAAAGAATTTTCAAGATTACCTAAAGGATTTCTAAATATTTCGAAATATAGGGATTTTTTGGGGAAAATGGAAATAGTGTGTTAATTTTTAATTTCCTTTTCTTTCATATTTACTATGTTTAAAATCGGTAAGTACTACTATTTCTTGACTAAAGATTAAAAAATTTCAAAATTTAAAATATTTTTACAAGAAAAATGGAGTTTTTCATTTCTTGTGGCTTGCATGTACAAATCTAAAAGGTTTAAGGACTAAACTACAAATTCTCAAAATTTCCAGCTTTGAATAAGTTTTGGAACTATCTTTTAGTAGATCTTTAGTAAGAAAATATTTGATTTAGGGGTTTTCAACGATTTATTGAATATTTGGAAGAAAAATCAATTTTTGGTAAAGAAATGAGTTTTCTAGCTCTTTTTATTATTTAAAATTAAAAAGAATTGTAAATATGTAAATCGGAATCTCGAAATTTATATAATTAGAAGTCTTAGGATTAAACTTGAGAATTTTTAAAGACCATTTATTATTATTTCGAATTTTAAGGGTTTATGTGCTAATTATGAAGATTTTGTGCTTTAATTGATGTGTCTTAGAATTGTGACATTTAAATTATAAGACATGATTATGAACCTGGATTTACAGCAGAGGCATGTTTATGGGGCTGTTGATATTTATTAAGGTGAAATAAATGAGTAAAAGTGGTGAAAAATTCATTAAATGATGGAATAAAAGTGTCTTTACTTTATAAGCATCATTGGGCTTTGTATGTGGTATTGATATACGTGTTGGTTTAATTGTGCAATTAAGTAGTTACATTTTTTTACCTAGTTATGTGATTGTGTTGATGCAAACTTGATTGATATTTGTGATGTTTAAAATGAGGAATGATTTTACACTTTGATATAAATACTTGCAAATTTTGAAGTAATTCCATGACAAACATTTTTTTCACAAAATTTAAAGAATAATGGAATCTTTGGGTAATAAACAAATTTGATACGGTTGGCCGGTATCCAACTAGGTTTGAGAGGAGTGATACAAGTGATATAAGTGGTATTGGGTCCATTCGACGGACTCAAAATGGTTTATTATCCGAATATAGAAATTAATCTTTCACGGATCCGATAAATGAAAAGTGGATTTTTACACAGATTGCATTTATAAGCATTTTTGTGACTTGTATGTTTTATTTGGTTCTTGTTTGATGTTTGTCTGACTCAATGAAGGTGATTGAAGTGTTATATAATATATATATATATATATATATATATATATATATATATATATATATATATATATATATAACCTGTTTTCGACTCGCGGCAATTCCTCGGATTTCTTATTGAGCTTATTAGCTGATGTAGATATTTTATAATTGCAGGTAGAGCTAGTGGTAACCCTCCCCCGGAATTGACTGGGTAGTGGATCAAAGTCTTGCCCGGAGTTTTTGGAAGTTCGAACAAGAGTACTATAAGTGTGGCTAAGTACTATTTTGGTGATGTAATCTAAGACAATTTCCGTTTTCGTTTATTATATTATCGTACTCCTCTTTAAAGGATGGGACTTTAATCGGTAACGGATCATATTTTGAACTTTGTAATATATTGATCCGTTTATATTTATGAATAGTTCTTTGTGTTATGACTTTATCGTTTATCGCCAAAAATATTTTTAAACTCTGAATTTTATTTTGAACCTATGTTTTACGATAGTGTAGCACTCGAATAAACTCCTTCTCAAAAAGGTTATTTTAAAACGCGAAGAAAGAAATTAAATTGACTAAAACTCTTCAAAGCATGTTCTCGAAAATTACTAGGATTCTAAATGTTCAAGTATGGTTTTAAAATCGCAAAGTTTTGATTCTTCTAAGTTTTAAAAGAGATCCTATAAGTTGCTTTCGATAAATAAAATATAATTCCAATAAACTGGTTCGATTTATCGCCTATATAAGAGGGGGTGCTACATCTATTCTTCAAGTACTGGCCTATACAGGTGATCAACATATGTGTGTATGGAATAAATTGTATTCAATTAGGTTTTGTTTTCGATAACTTATTGTTGGAGATGTTTTTGTTGGGGAGTTTCATATGACTTGTGTCAAAGATTGGCATGTTTTATTGAACTCATTTCAGTCTTTTAATGTCATCGACATTTAATTTATGTTTAAATTATAGAATCCATTTGGAGAAGTTGTTTACTACATGTTTCATTCGTTGATGATTTCAAGCTTGTTTGAATATTCTCCGGCCGCATTCGAGTTTCAAGTGGTGGTGGTGGTGACCGCCGCAGCACCACCATGCTCCGCCTCAGTGTCGCCACTCTTTTTTACTATACGCCATTTCTTCTGCAGATACGGAACAACATACTTCTTCGTGTCAACATCCGACACTTCTATATGAGTGCCTGGCACTTTTATAAACTTAACTCTTCCCGCTTTGTCCAATGCTTTCAAACCAATCCAATCCTCAATGTACAGTTTTGTCTGCAAAACATAATTTAATTTGATGTTAATTAAACTAAAATTCGTTATATTACGATAAGAATTATATGGTACGTACTTGTCGTGGCTGCAATATTTTTTTCGTGATTCCTTCTTCGTAATATCCAAACCATGAGCTTTCCTTGGGCTTGATTACTGTCTCATTTTCACTCTGTTGGTTCGGTGAGTGATTCAGTGAAATATTTAAAATTCTTCCGAATGTGAATCTTTTAATGATTGATAAAAAATCAAGAAATATATATATATATATATATTTTATATTTATTTATTTATTTATTTACCATTATAAGTATAAGATTCTTGAGGCTGGTAAACCTTTTCTTGTAAACAGGGTTTCTATCATTAGGACGTTCATTGTTGAGCTTTGGTAGAAACTTGCAGCTTTTTAAGTACCCTTTCATATTCTGCCAAAATCATATGTACAATTTTATAAAGTTAAGGTAAATTACGGCCACTTCCAAGGAAATGTCAAATTACGAGAAAAAAAAAAACCTTCTGTTTGGATAGTTACAACCACCCCTCAACTATGAAACTACTTACACGTCCACTTTTGCGGTGTCAAATTTAGTAGAATCTTCTAAATTAGGTGGAATATCCTCCAGTTTGTACCCCTTTTATCCTATTCGAGCTCTACATTTTGAAACAGGATGTTATAAGATGTGTCTCTTGGCTTGTATATATCAGATTGTGGTGCATACAAACTAGAAAACATTCCGTAGAATCTAGAAATTATGTTGAATTTGACATTATAAGGGTGGACGTGTAAGAAGACTCATAGTTGAAGAAGCTGGTTGTAATCATCCAAACAGGAGAAATTTTTCGTAATTTGACATTACCTCCTCGAAAGTTACCCTAGAGTTAAATAAGAAAAGAATGTTGTGGCTAAAGCCATTTGAATTTACCTCTGGTATCTTGGTATAGCCACTTGGAGCAAACTGATTCTGCAATATGTATAGTAAATAAATCAAATTGTTAAATATTTTTGTTTCTTGAATTTAGTAAAAGAAAAAAAGAAAAAAGTTATGTAAAAATAAATACTTGGGCATAGTCAGAATACACTCCAGCTCTTAGTATGTTATTAGCTATAGCACGTACGGCTGAAATGTTTGTCTGCAAAGCTTACATAAAGGATAAGAGCTCTGAAAAATATAATTCTTTTTATAATTAATTTATTATTTTAAAGTAGTTTTAATTATCTTACCCCTTCGACTTGCAATTTATTTTAGTATTTGAATTCCAAAACGAGTTTTAATCGAGAAGAAAACGAATCAAACTGGAGGGCATGTTTTAGTATTTTTTTCTAACCAAGTTCAAGCTCGAGCTGAACTTCATAACTTATGTAACGAAAATATATGTTCAAGTTTGGTTTTTTATGTTAACAAACTGAGTTCGAAACGAACTTTTAACAAATGATCTTGAATCGAGTATCGAGTAGTTTGATTCGATTTTCAACGCGAGCTATGTAATTGTCATAATCTTTTATCATACACTTAAGAAATTGTTTTTAAACTAGGATATGATATCTTATAAACTTTAATATATAGATATTTTAAATAAACTTAGACAAATACCTAGAAGCACACTTACATAAGTGTGAGTAGGTACTGAAGCAATGCCAGCTTGTGGCCCACCTATAGATATAAAATTGTTTACCTGATACATTTGAAAAAATGAATGACAAATATATATATATATATATATATATATATATATATAAAAGATTAATTAGTAATCAAAATCACAAGTTTCACATTTTGCAAAAAGAAATATATATGTAACAATTAATTGTCCTCAAATTATTATAATATTACCGGTGGTGCTCCTTCACAAAACTCCACAATTCCTCGACCAATCAGAGTCCCCTAAAAGTATATTAAAATAATTAATATTATGTGTACAAATCAATCAATGTATTTGTTTTTATTGGCTATCGGCTACTTATTCATATCCCAAACATCTTTCATAAAAAAATGCAGATAAAAACCAGATGTGTGTAAACAATTAAAATACTTCATCGCATTTTTATATGCTACAGTTTTATTTCTTTAACCCTACCTTTTTTTTCTTAATTTTCTTATTCCTAAACACTTTTTGCTCGGTAATAGTACTATGGTTGACAGTAGTATTTTTTTTATAAAATTACTCTCTCTATATAGAAGATTATCTCAACATTCATTTTAACGTGATACAGTACTTTAATATCATTTCTATTATTTCATCTCCTTATTATATAATGAGGATAAAAGAATAAATAAACTTGCATGGATTAAATAGTTTATATTATAAATTAAATAAACGTGACACTATAGGAAAAAGGTGGGGATTAATTAGGGAAAATGAGATAATAAATAGAGTAAATTATGGAATACACCTGGGAAAGACCAACAATGTTGTACCCCTTTTTCAGTTCCTTCATTGCCTTCACCTGTACAGTACTCAAATCAACATCATCATAAACTGAAATAAATAAATATTTCTTCAATTTGTTTCTTTTTTTAATGTTTTTCTTTTAATTGTTAAAAAGAAAAAAATAATAATTAAGTTGAAACAAGACAAGAGTTTTCCCACTTTCTTGCAAGCTTCTTCAACCTGTTGAAGAGGGAAAATTAAAAGAAAAAGAAAAAAAAAATTAAAATTCACCATCTAATTAATTAATAGTAATAAATGCTAAGTCATAAATTGTAATTGTTAGAAGGGACAAAAACACCTGTTTCTCAAGGGGAACAACCCATGAACTCCAAATCCCATTTCCTATTTCTCTGCAAAATTATGAAAAATCATATTCAAGGCAAATAAGAAACATATATGTTTTTACTATATTTATGGGTAAAAAACATATGGTGCCAGGATTTGAAGTTCGCGGGGCGGGATAAATTAAAAAAGTTATGCGGAAGGAGGAAGGGGCGTTGATGTTAGTATACAATATGATTTTTTATTTATTTATTTCTATATAAAATAATATGAGAACTGAGAAGGGATCAATGGTCCCCGTAGCCCTATGCTGGTTCCGCCACTGTATAGAGGACTAAGAAAAGCTCGCACAAAATTCATCAACTTTTATTTTATTGTGTATTTTGTCCTATACTTCCTCTTCTTTGCACGAAATTCTTCTAATTGTTTTTGCTCGTTAGTAGCTATATAGCACGAACAGGGAACGCCAATAAGACAATACGCGTACACGGACAAGGCCATACAATATTTTGAAAATACAAAAAATATAAGGGTATATTTATAAATTGCAAAACATAGATCAGTGTATATTTGTAAATTATAAATTAAAAAAATACATATATACATATATATAACTCTACGGGTCTCTACTTATGTATATCTAATATGTCTACTTACATTATATTCCAAAAGAAATTCTTGAAATTTGGAAAAAATGGCCATATTCAGCGAATAGAAACATTATTAGAACTGCTAACAAAAAATGTTTAAAAACAAACATATTTATAAATGGTAAAACATATTTGGGTATACTTATAAATTATAAACAATTAAAATATATAGCTCGCTCCCCCCGCCATCATCGCTTCCAGTTCCAATGGGCGGGGGCCGATCCAGACCACTTTGTAAGGGGCGCGAACTTTTTTGGAAATAAAACATCTAAAGATAAGGGTAAATTATTTCGGGACTCGGGGCACGGCCCCCAAATGGTTTTTACATGTATAAATTCAAAAATAAAATAAAGAAGAAGTAATAACTAATAATTGAAGAAAGTAAGAATGAAGAAATAATTGAAGATAATACATACAAGCAGTATCCTGTGGTGTTGGACCATTCGCTCAGGCGATTAACGTACCCTGCGATTTCGGAACTCGAACACTGACTATTTATCCCTATATTTATTGAAAATAAATTCAAAGATTTAATTAATTAGGACTACCATAAAATAATTAAATAAATAAAATTTGAATTGAGAAAAAAAAAGGGTAAAATACCGTGAAGCAAAATGAAAGGGAGAGGGGCAGAAAATGGGCGCCAACAGGAAGCATGGACGATCAACACTGTGAACGTGAAGATCACTACTATATGTGATCTCGTTTCTGATTGGTCAACCATTATTTAATTAATTTCTGATAGAGAAGTTTATTTTTCCTTATTGAATAACAATGTATATATATGTAAAAGATATTGTTTTTTTTTTTTTTTTAAATATATAATTTGATGGTCGCGCGGTGGAGTAATGGCGGCGACGCGACGGTGGTGGTGGATTTTGCAACCCTTTAAATCAAATTCAACAAAGCCTAGCTAATAAGATATATAAATGCATGTGTGCTTTGTTCGTTGAAGATATGTCAATATATATATATATGCAGATAATACGTGAAATAATTTCATGTTTTGCTTTTCTTTTCCACTACTTTGACTTTCTTTGACTTTACATCGAAACTTATTGCAAAAGTAAGCTCTTTAAGTTTCGGGAGGAATCAAATCATGAAAACTATCTATATGTAGTAATTGGTAATTAATATGACTAACCTTAAAAGAATATTAAAAATCTTAAAAATAAATGAACGTGTACTTTTAAGGACAAAATAGTCTTTTTGTTTAGTCGCTCCCTACAAAATTCATCTTAGAGGGAGACGGAGGGGTGCTACTAATTTAATTGCAGGTTTTAACTTTTGTAGAGAATTTGAGTGAGTAAGAATCTTCTCAACCGATTGTTTGTACTATTTAATCACTTGAACCTAATGAGTAAGTACGAATCTTGTCAATCGATTGTTTGTATTATTTAATCACTTGAACCTAATAATGATAACCGAACGAGCTCTAAGGTTGCTTGGCTGGCGGGATAAAACCAATTTGTAAGTGATGATCAAAAAAGCAACCTTAATGGCAATCCTAGAATATATTTAAATTTATAGATTTTTTTTGGCACGTGCAGAGGTGTAAATCGGACTGATTGGATAGAAATTAGCGATTTCGAAAAAATCCAATTTTTTTTTCCGAAGTGAAAAACTAGTTTCAATTCCGTTCCAAAAAATGGAAAAAAAACGGAAATCGAAATTTCGGAAATTTGAATGAAAAAACTTGTTCCAAAATTGAAAAATTTTGTATCGGAATCGGACAAATTCGGAATTATCCAATTCTTGCTCACCTTAAATATAAAATGCATAATAATATTTGTATTTGAATTGTAATAATCGGGAAAAAAATTCAAATTTTCGGAATTATTTTCGGAACTTTAATCGGATCAAAAATAGGAATCGCATATGTATTCCAATTCAGATCCAAATAATTTCAAAAAAATTGAAAGTCGGAATTTCGGAATTCGGATTGAAAAATATTGTTCCAAATCGGAAAATTTCGAATCGGAATCGGCGGAAATCAAAATTTCGTTCCAATTTCCACCCCTAGGCACGTGGTTGCGCAAAATATAGCACTACCAAATTTCTCTTTAGAAAGGTCCCCTTAGGCGCCTCCGAGATTTCTTTGATGAGGAATTCTTGTAAGGAAAAATTACCAACACCCTCCTCATTTGGAAAAATGATGTGAGGTAGACCTCCCTCAAATAAACAATTTGAGAGAACTCCCTTAGTTACTACGTTGGGTGATTAATAGAAATAAACTTTCAATTGTACCCTTAATGATTTATATCTTCTTTGACCATAATTTTTCATCTATATTTTCTACGCCGTGTTTTTCTTCTCTTCAATATGAAATTTCTCTTTTTCACTTTCTCTTCTTCTCCTTCTCTCAAGCTCCTTAATAATCTGAGGGGGCAAGATGTCGTCGTTGTGATTTCGGAGTCACTGAGCTTGGGGGTGTTACAACGGTAATTAACGACAGATCTATGATGTGAGACGGGAGAAAACGACGGCAGAGCGGCGTACAATGGACAACATCAGTTGTGATATGTGCCAACAAGTTGGCAATATTTCAAAAAGTATGAACTACCCTTGAACATCGTGAATGCAGTTGAGGTTTTCTACGTATGGGGTATTAATTTTATCAGACCCTTGGTCTCTTCTTTAAATAACCTATATATACATCTTAGTAGTTGTTGGCTACGTATCGAAATAAGTAGATGCAACCACTTTTCCTACTAATGATGCATCTACTGTCTATAAATTTCTCACAAAAAGAAAAACGGATTTTTCACGCGATTCGAAGAGCCGAGAGAAATCATCTTTGATGGAAAACGCGGTTATACAATATAAGAGCAACTCCAATGGGAGAACCAAATGGAGTATTAAATTACAAAACTACCATTTTGATTCCCTAAAGTGAAAATATTTCACTCCAGTGGAGGCATTAAAGTGGTAGTTAATTTGATATTCAATCTTCTAGAGGTGCAAAAATGCACCCAAAAAAAAGAGGAACTAAATATTCCTTAAAAATAGCTCTAGCAAATTCAACGGAAAAAAAAATCTCAATAAATTTCAATGAAAAATGGATAATAATTTATTTAATGCCTATGGGTTGGAGCATGTAGCAACTCCAATGGGGAGATATCAAAATGAAGCATTAAACATTCATTTGATACTTGATATAATACTTTGATACTTCTAAAAAAAATTCACTCCAACCACAAATATCAAATAGATTATCAAATTTTAAATATATGAATAATTATATTTTTAAATGCCTCATGTCAAATAGTGATAGGTTAATGGGGTGGTTATATTTTTGATACTTCATTTTCCAGGGAGTATTTTTGCACCTCAGGGTGGTTGAGTATCAAAATAATTTTCACTTTAATGCCTCCATTGGAGGAGGATTTTTTAATTTTGGAGTATCGAAGTGGTAGTTTTTTAGATTGATACTTCATTTAGTTCCTCCATTGGAGTTGCTCCAATTGAGTGTTTGATGCTTCATTTTAATACCTCTCCATTGGAGTTGCTCTAATATGATTCAATGATGTTAAAGTACAGAATCAAGCACAAGGTGTCGTTAAACTATCTTCTACAAACGAAGCATCAAGCCGATGTATATAATACTAAAATCAAAGAAATTTAGGAAAAGGTCGTGATCCGACTCGTAACGGTTGGTCGATGAAACTTGATGACGCACTTTGGACACATAGAACGATGTACAAAATGCCTCCGTGGATGACCTTGTTGCGCATCGTCAATGGAAAAGCGTGTTGATTGGGTCAATTTGCCATATCGGGTCACGATCATACAAGCTATTTTGTGCGACACAATAGCGAAGCCCAATTCTTGAAGGATTCGTTAGGTTAGTAGATCAAATAGGGAACTACAATTTTTTTTATGATTTATGAAAGACAAGGATTTCTGGTATTGTGGGACAAGTATGATAATGCCTTGGAAGTAGAATAGATAAGGATATGGGTGGATTGGTTACCATATTGCCCTACTAACCGATTGACCTATCGAATCATACCAATTCTACAGAAATGTTTCTACTGAATAATTGTCGTGTCATATTGTACCGTAATAGAATATTTTTTAGGACACAACAGGTCTCTGTATTATTACAATTGTATTATTGCATCGTACCGTACCAAAATATTATCAATAAATAAATTAAATTTTACTTTATTTTAATAATTTATTAATTTTACATAAAGAGCGAAAATACTATGCTAAGTAACTATTATTAGTTAAAATTAGTTTTACTTATTGTGAGAGAGAGAGGCTATAAATTATTGTGGCTCAAGCCCAAAGGTCCATATTGACTCGCTAGCATAAATTCTACTTTTGGAAATATCCTTTCTTGTTTAAGAAATGCAACAATTAGAAGATACAACTCGGAGAAAGATACATTCGATATTCTGCACCATTGCCATTCCGCAAACTATGATGTCGGAAATTGTGGAGGAGAAACAACAAAAAAATGTAAAGACAATAGCTTGAAACCATACTGTAATCAATCAGTATTATGTTTGTTGTAAGATTGATTTATCGGCTAACGATCTCGACTTTACAAATTTCCTTTAACATGTGAAAAGTTCTCATGCCGCAAACTATCATGCCGGACATTATAGAGGAGAGCTAACAACAGAAAAAGGTAAAGACAAATGCTTGAAGCCCACAGTAATCAATCGGTATTATGTTTGTTGTATGATTGATTTCTTGGCTAATGAATCTCGACTTTAAAATGTGTCTTTCTTTTTTTGGCCAAAAAGGGTTTTATTATTCCATTATGATAAAGTGTTTGGGGCCTCGTTAAAACCCTGTAGGCCTATCTGATCACATGGAAAAAGAAAAGTACCCCTACAATGGCAATAAAAAATCGTAGACGACCCTATCGAGTCTATAACAATGAAACACCAAAATAGAGTAAAATGAGAAAAAAAAAAACTTCTATTCCTATGGCAGTTTTGATATTTCTAAAAAAGACCCCAGGCAGGGGTTAATCTGCAATTCCGCCCACTTGAATATACTCTCCACATGACTCCATGGAGCAGATTTTGAACTTGAACATCAGTCCTCATAATGGGGCATCTATGCAATATCAAAAATTCAGCCCACCATATTCATTATCGTAACTCCCATAAACCCAACTGATTGCAACGATACATACCCCAAACAGAGCTTGGAAGATCCCCGAGTTTGAAAAAAATCTTGATAATCCTTGTGATTGTATGCCCAAGCCGCTAGCCGATCCGCCACAATATTCTTTTGCCGAAAAATATGACTAATTGAATAACCTGACTTAAACATTTCACTACATTGGCGAAGTAAATATGTAAGGTCCCAACTAATTGACGATCTCCCATGAATAGCATTGACTACAATCATAGAATCACTCTCGATAAGTATGTTACTCAGCTGCAAGGCTTGACAGACATGTAATCCATCTAAGAGATCCGATAATTCACCTTTATTATTCGAACCATGGCGATAAAAAGAAGAGAAAACGGCCACTAATCTCCCATGATCATCTCGGATTATTCCTCCACCCGCACACAACCCCTCCATATACGACCCGTTCACATTCAGCTTATAATAACCTAACGGAGGCTTCTCCCATTGGAACCACCGGCGAACCGGTTCGCGCACCGGAGCACTCGGCAGTCTCAAACTTCCAAGAATGTTATCTTGGAGCGCAGAGTTCTTCTTTTTCGGGTTTAGCTGCATCGCCACCAATCCAGTTGATGCATGATTCTCCGAATAATCGATAAAGGATTTATAGTTTCTTCGTCAAACCGAGCACTACACCTGGATTTCCATATCCCATGCATAACTAATACACAAGTCGACAATTTAATTGCCGCAAACGAGGTATAGTCCTTCGTTTGGTAAGACCATAAAATCAAGTTGTACACAATAGAGTTTTTTTAACACGTAAAAAGTTGTTATTCTGCAAACTTTAATGCCGAACATTTTGGAGGAGAGCGAACAACAAAAAAGGTAAAAGACAATTGCTTGAAACAACATAATAATCAATCATTATTACGTTTGTTGTAAGATTGATTTATTGGCTAATAATCTTGACTTTACAAATTGCATTTAACATGTAAAAAGAAGTTGGGATACTAACAAAGCCTGGTCCATTTGCCTTATTTCAAGTTGCATTGTATACTATTGTAGTGTATTACATTATTATACTTTGCTAAAGGCTTGCTTTTTCATTTCTTTTGTTCCCTCATAAATATTCTCATCCTCGAACAAATAACTAAAAGGACGTCGTAAGTAATAATAATGTCATATAGTATGGAGGCAGGGAATAAAATTGGCCTACTATGTATGATGAGTAATTGTTAGTAGATGTGATATGTGCCAACAAGTAGGCAATATTTCAAAAGGCATGAACTACCCTTGAACATCATGAATGAAATCGAGGTTTTCTACGTATGGAGTATTGATTTGATCGGACCCTTTGTTTCTTCTTTCAATAACCTATATATATACATCTTACTAGTTGTTGACTACATATCGAAATAGGTAGAAGCAACCATGCCTACTAATGATGCATCTATTGTTTATAAGTTTCTCAACAAAAAAAATGGGTAAATTACACCCACACTCCTGAGGTATGCTTTAATAGTTTTAAGGTCCCTATGGTATCGATAATTATACTCACCCCCTGAAACGTAGTTAGAAACTCTAATGGGATAATGCATTGGATACATTATTCCGATACGGTTCTAATGGACTATTACTTTTAGCTAGTAGTGGAGATAACATAGAGTTATGGGGAATTATGAGGTGACATGGCTCCCTCAATATTTCTTAAATCACCCATAACTCTTTGTTGTCTCCACCAGTTCATGAAACCAATAGTCCGTAAGAACTCTATCGTAATAACGTATCCAATGCATTATCCCATTAGAGTTTATAACTACGTTTCAAGGGGAACCACATGGGCCTTAAAGTTATTTAAGCATACCTCAGGGGTGTGGGTGTAATTTACCCAAAAAATAGACTTTCGCGCGATTCAGAGTGTCGAAAGAAATTATCATTGATGGAGGAACGCGGTTCTACAGTAGGTGGGACGGCCGTCCCAAAATATGCCTAAAATGTGGGATGGCCGTCCCAAAACCAGTAAGGCTTAGCAACTTTCGGACGGCCGTCCGAAAATCAGCACAAAAACCGAGACGGCCGTCCGACTATTTTCAGGGCGTTTTAACTTTAAAAAATTAGATTTTTTCCCCCATTATTTCCTAAACCCTCCTCTTTCCTTCTCTCAAACTCTCACACACAAAAGGAAGCTAGAGAATCAAACCAAATTCTCCAAAGTCTACTCTTTCAAGGCACGCCCACAAGGTGTTCGATAATTTGCTCCAACCAAATTTTGAGTTCGATTGTCAACCAATTCTTACCGAATCTATTCCAACCTCTCTCCCAACTTTCTTGTCCAACAAAAGAAGCCGCACGAGTGAAGCTTCATCTTCTAAAGGCAAAGGAAAAGGCAAAAAAAGTGCCACCAAAACGACGATTCCTCTTCCAAAGCTGCTCCTCAAGCCCGAGACGACCCCGAAGCCTCAAGCTCCCGTGCCGATCGACGATTCCGAATGAAGATGGAGCGAGAGAGCTTTCCGATGATGAGGAGCATGAGAGAGCTAGGGAGGAGCATCTCGATCACATCGACTCCGACTAAATCATGTGTTTTCTATCCTTAAACTTTGTGCTAATTTCGTTGAGGGCAACGAAAATTTTAAGTTTGGGGGTGAAAAACATGTTATTTTTTTGTGCTTATTTGTTTTAGTTTGCATGCATTAGGTTTTATTCGTTTTTATTGTTTTTATCGTTTTTCCGGAATATATATAAAAAAAAAAATATTTGCTTGAGTCGAATGCATCGATGATTTATGATGATGAGAGATGATCAATGTTTGATGATGATATTGCTTGTTTTGTGTGATAAGGATTTGATGTTTGTTTAGCTTTCGATTCAACGGGACTTAGAAGTGAATTATTGCTAGGAATCACATTTTGTGCATTGCTTTGGTTGAATGTTTTGTATTTTAAATTTGGAATTAATTTGTGCTAGATCATGATATGTTCGGTTTTAAGACTCACCTTAGGAAATTTATGATACGAAGTATTGAGTAGTGAGTGATTTGGGATATGATTTGGGCCTTCTTTGAACCGTTTGAGCCTTTCAAGCCGACCTTTTTATCGAAATTATCCTTAGAACCTTGATTTGAGCCTCGGAGAAAAGGTGTTCTTTCTTTTAGCCAATGAGTAAGGTAGAATAGGTGGAGATTCTTGAAAATTACCCCTTGGAGTTCGGTCGAAAATTTTATAAGGTCCTTCTTCTTCTCTAAAAAAAAAAAAGTAAAAGAAGAAGAAGAAGAGACTAGAAGGGAGAAATAAGGACTAGTTGTTGAATTATTTTTGAAAACTCAATCCATTGCCTCAAAAGCAAAAGTGGAGACTTTTGAACTTTTGAGAATCGAGTTTACTAAAGTCCGTAGAGGTGAATTCATTGTTTCAAACGCCACGCATTTTGGCGTAATCACCTAAATTCAAGAAGAATAGCCACACATACCCATATTTCCTACCTCGAACCAAAGAGCCTAACAATTGAAAGCCACAAAGCCCCAATGATCCCAATAGCTTAATGTTCGATATTAGTAGAGTAGAATAATTTGGTGAGTATTTGGAGTCAAGCATATGCATGTAAGTATAAATTTTTTCTATCTTTAATTTGCAAATATTGGATGCTTGAAGCAATTTTATGAATTGTGGTTTTTGGTAATGGTGAGTGACTAACTGTTGTTGAATTTTGAGCTTGCGAATGCCTAAGAATTGTCATTATAATTACAAGTTCTGAAAACGTGAAGTTGATCATTGATCTATGTGATGAGATGTAATAGTTGAGTTATTTGCTTATTGGTAGATTTTGCTTGAGGACAAGCAAAAGTTCAAGTTTGGGGGTGTGTTAAGTGTATATTTTTACACTTTATCGTATCTTTTTATTTGAGCTTTTGGTGTGTTTTAACGATAATTGGTGCTTAAAAAGTTGATTTATTGTATTTTAGGTACAAATTGAAGAATTGGAAAAGTATGGGGTCAAAACTGCAATTTTGGCAAAAATATGGGTCAAAAGTGAAAATATCAAAATTGTGAAGATTTAAAGCTCGGACACCCGTCCCAGTTTTAGTGCAAATTGTGGGACCCCCGTCCGAGACTCCGAAGTTGCGCAGTAAAAGGATTTTAATTGCACAAAGAAACTGCCTTCTTCCCCAAGTTCTTCACCCTATATAAGACCAAGCCAAGCACACAATTGAGGATCTTTCGGACGCAATTTGAAGAGCAACAAAGCAATAACAAAGACGAAGAATTCGAAGACTCTAAGCATAGATTTATCGTTTATGACTTATTTTATTTGTGTTTTTCCTTTAATCATGAGTAGCTAATTTTCTTATTTCTAGGATTTTATTTGGAACCCTATGTGGGATTTATGAACCCAATTCTATGATTTTATGCAAGTTTTAATTCCGGATTATTTCTTCTACTTGTTTTATTAAGTGCATGAACTTGATCAACTTATGTGCTTTTATGTTATTGTTAATCGCATGAATCGGAAGATCGGGTTAATAATTAGAACTGTGGTAGAAGAGCCTTTGTGGTATTAACATAGGAATATAGTTAATCTCTTAGGTAGCCATTATTGAGATTTGTGCTTAATGCTGTGTTCTAGAATTAATTGCATAGGAATATAGTAATTGAATCTAGAGTATTAGAATCGTAATACACGCGGAAGCGGGTTATAATTATTTTAGCGTCTCAGGTTAATAATCCGGGTTAATTGCTTGCATAATTGAAGGAATTGGGGGAATAATAATCACATAGGGGGAAGAATAAAATCCTAGGCTCGTTTACTCTGATAAATCTTCGTGTTTAATTTGCTTTCTTGCTTTGTCGTTTTAATTTGCCTTTTAATTTAATTTAGTTAATTCTCTCTAAAATTCGACTGTGTAAGGTGGGCTTGATAATAGTTGGTTGAATTTAGTCCACTATATTACTTGTACGATACGTGCACTTGCGTGTAGGTTTTCGGCCAACAATCAACATATATCATTATTTAGGATTCATTTAATATTTTTGGTTTTTTTTTTTTATATTTTCTTCTTTAAAGAAAATAATTTTTTTTTTTTTTTTGATTCTTTTTTCCCGAACAATTTACTACTTTGAATATGACTATATACGACTATAGTACTATTATTGCTTCATATTACCCTTTTTTACATTTTTCAACTTATAATTGTATATTTCCGATTATATAGTGTAGTATAGTCATATTAATCAACTTATATTCTAAAAAAAAAAAAAAAAAAAAAAAAAAAAAAAAAAAAAAAAAAGAGACTATCATTTACGAAAAAAAAATCTAATCAACATTCACAAAAAAAATAATAATTTGATTCTTATTATTACCAGCCAACTTGTATCCCACAATATATATCCAAAAATTTATATGTTTAATTACTCAACCAAAACAACCATCAACAGTATTGTATATTAAAAAAATCTACAAATCTCTTATATATATGACCACATATGACTATAGAGTGTTGAACTATAGCTTGGCAGAGAAGTGCAAAATATGTAATAAAGAGAAGAAAATGAAAATACTTATAAACTGGAAATTGGCTACGAATTGAATTAATTATTATATGCTAATATGCTGCCTTATATAGGCATACACACATAGAATTCCACTAACAAACTAATCTCTAAAAAATAGGAGATATAACTGACTTGCTAATGACTTGGTAAAAAACAATTATTAAACTAAGACTCGGTAAAAGACTAACAAACTCTAGACTTAGTCAAAATGCATGTGCTGAATGTTGTAATTTAACACTTCCCCTCAACATCAGCACTCATTTTCATCAAACCGAGCTGATGACATAAGCTTGTAAGCTGGTTGCTATTCAAGCCTTTTGTGAACAAGTCTGCCACTTGATTCTTTGTCTCTATATATTCCAACTTAATTTCTTCTTGAAGAACTTTCTCCCTGATGAAATTATACTGTACCGCTACGTGCTTCGTTCTAGCATGAAAGACTGGATTTTCCGCCAAACGTATTGCCGACTGATTATCGCACAATAAAGAAACCATATAATCTAAGGGTTGATGCAGATCATTCAATAAATATATGAGCCAAGTACTCTCTTGTGCCGCCATTGCCGCAGCCCGATATTCCGCTTCGGTTGTCGACAAAGAAACAGTGGGCTGCCTTTTGCTACACCAAGAAATTGCTCTGGACCCAAGCATAAAGACGTATCCAGTAGTTGAGCGTCGAGTATCATGGTCCCCAGCATAGTCGGCATCACAGTAACCAAATAACTTGCAATCTCCACCTTTCTTATATAAAATACCATGACCAAGTGTGGTTTTCACGTACCTCATAATTCGCCGAACAGCTTCGAGATGGGGTTTCTTTGGATTTTGCATGTACCGACTCATCACGCCAACTGCAAAAGAGATATCGGGCCTTGTTATAGTTAAGTTAATCAGGCTACCCACCAATTTCCGATACATCGTTGTATCTTCCAAATCACTTCCTTCGTGAGCACACATTTTGGCATTTGGCTCCATAGGTGTCGAAATTGGCTTACTATTAACCATTCCAAATTTCTGCAGCAAATCCCTAGAATATTTTTGTTGGTGGAGAAATATTCCTTCTTGAGAATACTCAATCTCTAAACCAAGAAAATGCTTGAGTTTGCCAAGTTCCTTCATTTGGAAACGAATGGATAGGTTCTCCTTTGTTCGTTGAATTTCTTCTTCGCAATCACCTGTTACAATTAAATCATCCACGTATACTAGCACAATAGCTAGTCTCGATCCACTAACTTTAACGAATAAATTAGAATCAGCCGATGTTACCGAATAGCCACTATGAGTAAGAAATTCAGCAATCTTACCATACCAAGCTCTTGGAGCTTGTTTCAAACCGTAGAGCGCTTTACGTAGTTTGCACACATATTCTGGATGATCCCGACTTTGGAAACCCAATGGTTGATTCATGTATATCTCCCGATCCAACTCCCCGTGCAAAAATGCATTCTTTACATCCATCTGCCTAGCTCCAATTTTTATTTGCAGCAAGTGCAAGTAAGACTCGAACGGTTGTAAGCTTTGCGACTGGACTAAACGTTTCATCATAGTCTAGTCCATATTGTTGAGAGAATCCTCGAGCTACCAATCGAGCCTTGTACCTCTCGATCGATCCATTTGCGCACCGTTTTATTTTGTACACCCACTTGCAAGAAATAGGCTGCACTTCTCTTGGTTTTGGTACGAGCTCCCAAGTTTGATTGCGTTCTAAAGCACCAATTTCTTCTTTCATAGCTTTATTCCATTCGAGGTTTTGAGATGCTTCCTCAAACGTCTCAGGTTCTTTAGCATCTTTTTCTTCTACAATGGCAGCAGTGGCATATTTAGGATTCGTCTTTCTAGCTCGTGTTGATCTTCTTAGCGAAATTGGCGTTTCTCCTCCGCTAGATTCAACCTCTTCTCTTGGTTGTTCATAAACACCAATTTGCCAAGGATTTTGAGCTACGTCTTCTTCACCATCACCATCATCATTCGAAGCATCATCTACACTAAGTTGAATCTGGGTTGATTCCAACTTATCTTCAAAATTATTTGAATCGGGTAATATTTCCTTTTCCGAAGACCACCAAGAAGAAGCTTCGTCAAACACCACATTTCGAGATGTGTAGCATTTTCTTGTTGTAGGATCACAACATTTCCACCCTTTTCGTTGACTATCATAACCGACAAAAATACACCTGACTGCTTTCTTGTCCATCTTGTTACGTAAATGATTAGGAACAAATACATAACACACGCAACAAAAAACTCGAAAATAGCTAACTGTAGGTTTCATATTCCATAGTTTTTCAAAAGGTGAAAGAAAGTATAACCTTTGTTGGGGCAGCCGATTAATTACAAATGCAGCCGTCGCCATTGCTTCTGCCCAAAATTGACCAGGAACATTTTTCGCGTGAAGCATGCTTCTACAAATTTCCGCCAAGTGTCGGTTCTTTCTTTCGGCTACGCCGTTTTGCTGTGGAGTATTGGGGCACGTGAAGTGATGGCGTATTTGAAACTCCCTAAGAAAATCAGAGAACTCATGTGACGTATATTCTCCCCCGTTGTCCGATCGCAAACATCGAACCTTCCTACCAATTTCCGATTCTGCAATCTTTTTAAACTCTTTGAATTTTGAGAAAGTTTCGGATTTTTCCTTGAGGAAATAGACCCATACGAACCTGGAGAAATCATCAATAAAAGTTACCATATACCTCATTCCGCCGATCGAGGCTAGCTTGACAGGTCCAAACACATCAGAGTGAATTAACTCTAATGGTTCCTTTGCTTTGAACTTTGATTCTTCATATGGCAGCTGATGCGATTTCCCGTATTTGCATCCTGCACAAATTGTGTCGGTTCATACTTCAAGGTTGGGAAGACCCTTTAACATCGTCTTTTTCATCATCACATTCAGCTTAGAATAGCTAACGTGGCTTAGTCGCATATGCCATAGATCTGCGGTTTCATTTTTCCTCGTTTTGTCAACGTATGTTGTCTCGGCACTCATCACATAGATGGACTCTAGCTTCTTTCCCTTCATTATCGGCTCTTCCACAATCTCCAGGTGATGGTATATCCTTACATCCTCCGGGCCAAATAATACATATTTGCCCGATTTCGTAATTTGTGCTACGGATAAAAGATTTTTCCTCATTCCTGGAACGTGATATACATTTTGCAGCGGTTCTTCATTTGCATTATATTGAGGAGAGATCAGAGTATTACCAACGTGAGCTATTGGTAATTTTGAGTTGTCGGCTGTCACGACCACTCGATTTCCCTTATATTCATAGATATTTTTCAGCTTCTCCTTGTCGCCTGTCATATGATTTGAGCAGCCCGAGTCAACTATCCAATCATTCTCATAATCGATTTGAGATGACATTGTTGTTGCTAGAGCTAGCTCGTCTTCGTCTATCGCAAGAAATGCCTCGGCATCCCATTCCTCTTCACATTTGGAAGTAGCAGCATTACTTTCGACGGGCGCCTTTTTCCTCGCCCAACAAACGCTTTCCATGTGGCCCTTCTTCCCATAATTATGGCACTTCCCGTCAAACTTTTTGTAGTTGCCATAATTCTTCGAAGCTCCCCCTGCACGAGTGCTCCATTCCTTTTGATAATGAGTTTTTCCATTATCCTCATTTCTCTTAAATCCACCAGCATGGCGTTGTTTGGTATTCCATTTGCTTTTGTTGGCGTAGAGAGCTTCCTCTTCACCTTTAAGCGAAACTCCTCCCATTTGCTTCGCTAGAGCTTCTTGACCAGCGAGCAAATTCTCGAACTCGACAAGTGATGGCTGATTTGGCCAACCCTGTATTGCAGCAACAAAGCCTCTATACTCAGGCCTCAAACCATGAATAATTATTCTCTTTATTCTGGTTTCTCCGATCGGCGCTTCTGGGTCTAGCTCAGAAATTTCCCGACATAGTGACTTCACTTTATGAAAATATTGAGCGATCGTCATATTACATTGTGCTACGGACAATAACTGGCTCTCGAGAAGTTGAAGCCTCGTGTCATTCTTCTTTGAAAACAGCTTGGCGAACGTATCCCAAGCTTCTTTCGGGGTTTTGGTATCTCGAATGTGCTCCAGCACATCATCTTCAATCGTAGTCTTCAAAGCGAACATCGCTTTGCCTGCCTTTATCTTCCATTTTCGCAATACACCATTTGCATCTTCTACCTCTGGTTGCGTAACTTCACTTCCATTAACAACCTCCCACAAGTCTTGGCCTTGCATGTAAGACATCATGCAAGTAGACCAAGAATTGTAGTTTTGATTGTTAAGCTTTCTGATTCCGCCAACAACTTGGAGATCGCCCATTCTCGCAATTGATACTTTGTTACGAAATCAAATGCCGGCCTGTCCGCCTTGCTCTGATACCATGTTGGAAAAACCGATAAACGGTGTTTTTCATTTAACATAATCAGAATGTTACAACTTAAATAGAAAACTAATTAACAAATTTATCCTAATTTTAAGGAACACTAACCCACTACTAACAACTAACTAAGTATCCTACAATCACGGGATACTATTTTGACTAATTATTTTACTAAATTAATATTAATTATTTAATTAAATAAACAATAAATCTCATATTTTAACACCCTCCCTTAAACTGATTTCCGCGGAAAACAGTTTACCATGAGATTTATTCTTCTGCTTCGATATATTCTTTTGCGAAAGAACATATATCAAATTCCTCACAACGAGAACCAATGCCTCAAACACTCCAACTGGGGTGATCGCCAATTTTTTTCGAACGCCTCCGTCAATCCTCACTGATTGACACTCCATCCATCAAACACGAGAACTTCTAATTTCTTTTGCGAAAGAAATACATTAGCTGCTGCTAATCGAACACTTCTACTTCAATGAAGTATTCCACCATATTCTCGTACTAAAGATGGACACATCAGCTACGGCTGATTTCACCTCATTCTTGAGGCAACATTAATCCTCTCGTTGTACCAAATCGTCTTGAAGATTTCACTTATCTTCACATTGTTTAACAACAGTTCCTTTCAAGATTTCAACATTCATTCACCTCTTCAGCATTCCCATCAATTGTTCGGGATTTTTGTCACCCTTCAAGATTTTCTTGAATGCCTAACCAGCCGCACCACCGAACATGCTTTCCTATGCCGAAAATATTTGCATCTCCTCATATCTGTCGGATCTGGGCTGCAACTTTCACCTTCGACGTAGCCTCCTTCGGAACTTTTTCCACTGTAAGATTGGTGTTGTCTCAAATCTTCTAATTTTCGCGCCGAGTTTGCCAAACTTGCTCTCCGTTGCCGAGTGCCGTCTCGTATGTGTCGGATTTGGCCTTGGCTGCCTCGACGGTGTCACAAATGGGCTGATTCATCTTGCCCTCGCCAACGTCATCAATCATTCGCGTCTTTGGCATGGATTTCAACATCCACGGCTCTATTTTGTACGGCCTCGTAGTTGTCGAATCTAGCTTGCCTCTGCCCCATGGATATTAAGAAAACCGCGTCACTTGGATAACCGAGTGTTCGCCGCAGAGATCGAGCTAGGTTTAGCAGGCAGCTGCATCTCAATATTCAAGAACCTTACTTTTCTTTGAATAAGTTCCCCAGGTCCTTCATTCACGTATGAAAGATTCAATAGCATCTCCTATAAACCTTCTGCTTTGTTCTTCATATGGGGAAGCTTCTGCAAACTCTGTCTATTTACTCACAAAAAAATGTGACTCTCTCGATTCTTCTCTATTCGCTCTCCTTTTTTTTTTTTTTTTTTTTAAATACACCTTTCACACACTAGAATAGAAAAGTGAAGTATCGAGACATCTCCTCTAACGAGGAATATGTGAACCCTTTCACAATAAAAGAGTCGGATCACAGGTCAGGATCCAAGCTCTGATACCAGATTGTTGAACTATAGCTTGGCAGAGAAGTGCAAAATATGTAATAAAGAGAAGAAAATGAAAATACTTATAAACTGGAAATTGGCTACGAATTGAATTAATTATTATATGCTAATATGCTGCCTTATATAGGCATACACACATAGAATTCCACTAACAAACTAATCTCTAAAAAATAGGAGATATAACTGACTTGCTAATGACTTGGTAAAAAACAATTATTAAACTAAGACTCGGTAAAAGACTAACAAACTCTAGACTTAGTCAAAATGCATGTGCTGAATGTTGTAATTTAACATAGAGTTATTCTCTTTAATTGGCTTATTGTTTGTCTATCTTCTTGAACATCATCGGCTTGAGATAGAAAGAAATCGTATGTCTTCACATCTGGAAGAGAAAATAAAAAGAGAAAAATCCAAACGTAGATAGAAGACAACAAAAGAGAGATAGAGGAGGCAACGACGGCGGCGGTGAACGAAAGAGAAGGTGGGGGAGGAGGCGACGATGGCAGTGGTGTACAGATCTGGAGAGAGAGAGAGAGAGAGAGATTATGTGGAGACGAAGGCGGCAGCAATAGCGGCGGAGGAAGGTTGGATTTTTTTGCAGCGGCATGAATGGGGTCGGTGGGAGAGTGGAAAAATTTAGATGAAAAGATGAAAGTGATAGAGATGAAGCAAATAATTATTATGATTTAGAATTACAGTGATTAAGGATATTTTTATGTACAGGGGTTTCACAAATTTAAATTTGAAATAAGATATAGGTATGTGGAAAAGTTAATAAAGTCAATGATATTTTTGTTAAAAACATTTTCAAAACTAGGAGTATTGCACATTTCATCTTGATTAATTTGCACCCTGATGAAATAGGGATAGTCAAATAACATACAAGTTACTTCTACTACACTTGATTCTTAAATGTTAATAACATATATCCATAAACAAAACAAAAAAATTCACCATCAAAAGCAGCAAATTTACACCAAATATCGGTACTAATCAACGATCAATCTATAAATATCACTAATTAAAAAGGGATAATGACAAACAAAATACAGAGAGAATCTTTCAGATATCCCTCCTAAATATCAATCATCATTACAATTATGCATTTCTTTCAAGTAATTAAAAACTCCCTAAAAACCCGAAAAAGATCAATCAAGAATCATATCATCTCGAATGCATAATAGCATCGAACGGCCGGTGCAGCTGCTGCTGCTGCTGACTAGGCATGACGGCAGCCCACGGATTGAATGTGATCGGCCGCGGCTGAACTGCCACGGCAGCGGACGCAGCTGGTGGTGCTCGGCCGCCGTTCGACGGTGGGCCCCCCATTGTCGGCACCGCGACTCTCTCGCAAGAAGGGCACATGGTGAGAGTGGTTGGAGGAGTCATCTGCATGTAGAACTGTGGGGATAGCTTAAGTGCCCTTAGTTCTTGGACCTCTTTTTGCAGCCTTCTGTTCTCTTCTGTTAGGTTTTCGCAGCATCTCTTTAGGAACTCGCAATCAACCTCTGTTTGCTTCAGTTTTGTCCTGTAATTTGATAAATCATTTCATGTTAATTAGTGAGTGTAAGAAGAATTAATTAATTAGTACTAATAAACCACCATTAGTAAATTAAATAAAAGATGAATAATTAACTGACCTAGCCCTTCTGTTTTGGAACCAGACTTCAACTTGTCTTGGCCTCAGCCCTAATCTTTTAGCCAAAGCCATCTTTTGCTTCTGCAGAACAAAACAAAAAACGTCAACACATTTCATCAAACACTTGGTGTGCGTGTGTTTGTGTGTGTGTGTGTGTATTTGACTTACGGGATTGAGTGTGTTGTGTTCTTTGAAGCTTTCTTCGAGAGTGGCGGACTGGTCTTTGGAGAGGCGGAGCTTTTTCCGGGCGTTCTCAGCGTCTTCTTCGTCGCTGATGCCGCGGGAGCAAGCTCTCTCGCCGTCGAGCTCCTCCATGGCATCTTCCCTCTCGCTCCGCTTTCCGCTCACGCTTGAGATCGTGCTGTTGGGGGAGGAGACGCCGCCGCCTTCCTCCTCCTCTTCCTCCTCCGCCGCTGTCGCCGCCGTCGCCGACGGGAGGCAGTTGACATCGATTCCTTTCAGAAAAGACCTCGTCGTCTCCACTCTGCATGTCTCCGAGCTCCGATCTGCATGGAGTTAGGTCAAATCAAACACTGGATCTACCGATTAACAGAGAAACAAAACAAAATTAGAGATCTGGATTTTGGAGGAATCAAACGAACCTGAGAAGGGAAAAGCAGCAGCAGCTTGTTGCGTCGACGTCCAATTGAAATTATTGTTGAAAATGGTGAAATTGGGAGAAGGTGAAGAAGGCATGAGATTGAGGTGGAGCGAACTCGGAATATTCGAAACGGACTTCTTCTCCGGCGGGAAGGTTAGGCTCAAACTCAGCCCCAAATCTTCTTTTCCGGCCGCCATCATATTCTAAATTTTCTCTCTCTAGAAATGCGAGAAAAACCAGTTCAATTTGTTGCTCTGATGATTTTACTTTTCCTTTCTCTCTCTCTACGAAAGAGGAGAATATAATCAGCAGAAAAGAGGAGTGGACTTTGATTTGATAGAGAGAGAGAGAGAGAGAAAAAGTAGAGAGAGAAAGAAGAGAGAGAGAGAGAAGCGTGGTGGTGCTTTACAGAATGTAGGAATGGGGCGTGCTGGGATGCAACTATGGAGGGAGGACTGTTATATATATATAAAGAAAAATGATCATAAAGATGTGTGTGCGTGTGTTTGTGTGTGAGAGAGAAAAGGAGTACTGTGTGTATTTGTGTGTATGTGTGTGTGTGTGGGGTTGGAGATTGAGATAATGATGAGCATGACCATTTGGGACTGGGACTACTCTGTCTATTACATAATGTGTTTTCAATCATGGCTTCTCACTCTCTTTTTCTTTCTTTTTTCTTTTTTATTTTTATTTATTTTCTATTAATCAGCCAATAATATGGTTCCACTCATAGATATCATCTATTATTTTATTTTTTTTAATACATTCTAAATTATGGTCTATTTTATTAGACAAAATGATATATCAATCTGTTTATAATCTGATTTTTACAAAATTCAGAATATAAAATTGTAGTTAGCTATCTAGTCCTACTTGAATCAACTAGATTCAGTGTCCAGTTCCAAAATTATATATAAATAAGTTCGTTTTTAAATTTTAGATAAACTAAACATAATAAATATTATAGACAATGTTCGTTCACTGATATATATATATATATATATATATATATATATATATATATATATATATATATATATATATATATATATATTTCTGATTGAATTTGTTATTCAAATTTCTTTAAAAACAAACTAAAATATTGACTCAAAATCAATTTTGAAATGATTAAAAACGCTTTAAAATTAAAATGGTATTATTAGAAGTTAAACGAAATTTATATGCTGGAAGGTGATTACTATACGATTTATACTGTGGAGTGTGCTGGAATATTAAATAAAATATAAAATAACATTTTTGAATATAGAATTCAATTTAGAATATAGAATCTAGTCGGGTTAATCAAATAAAAATATTTCAAATTCAATTGTTTTAAAAATAAAATATTTAAATCAATAAATTGCTAACAATGATTGAAGTCGTTGCTTCATGTCATTCGCAAATCTGGCGCTTGTTCTGGCTGAGCTTGGAAAACCGGCTTCAAGCCGAAGCCGAATAAGAAAATTTTAATATTTTGTATATTATCTTTTATTAAATGTTGATTACGACCCCCAAACAAACCATAATTTCTGTTTGGCCACATTTTGCAAAAACATTACTTTTTCTTTTATTTATGGTTAATTTGCTTTTTGTTTCCTTCCCTTTCTTGCAAAACTAGCTATTGTACCACGGGAGATGGATGTAATTGTTTATAGTTGTCTTTTAAATCATATTGATTATATATAGGCCTTGTTTGGCTTGAAATATTTATCATGATTAATCGATTACTTGGATTTTATTTGATATTTTGTAAATTCACTGATATTTTTGGTTGACCCATAAATAATATTTTATCATATTTATCTTGCAGCCGTAGCCGGTTCTGACTATAGACGAGAGAAGTGGTCGTCTCGAGCTCCCGATTTTAAAAGAAAAATAGGGGCCCCAAATAATATTTTATATTCTTTATATATACTAATCATAGTATTAAATGATATTTAAAATTTATAAATAGTTAAAACAATTTAAATTACATAGCTATATTATTTCACATAGTTTTAGTATTTATTGGAAATTTTACACTAATTCTAGCATTTTATGTGAATGAAATGTCTTAGATCAATTACATTTAGTTAGATATTGAGTTCTATATCAAATTTTTATAACTTTTATTTTGAACAATCTTTGCATTTTTTTAATAACTTCAAAGGATTTTGGCAAGTTGAAATATACTATATTTTATTTTACTATATTTAAACATAGGTTTTATATATTTACTTGTTCAATAATATTTTTATACTAGTTTGAAAAGAAAAATTATATAACTTAACTTTGTCAATATTTTAGTCCATTTTTTCCCAAAATTCTTAACTGCTAATCAAAAAAAATTGTTAAGCTGTGCTCGTTATAATGAATTAATGTGTATATTACAATACAAATAGAGACCCATTTTTTACAAATTCTTAAAACTCGCTTAGGGCCCCCATTTTCTCAGGAACCGCTCTACTTGCAGTGTGTGAGATGTTACACCATCGGGAAGTTTTGCACCATAGTTCTTACAAGTAACCACCTACCAAACACATATACATATGGGTGTATGTTATTATATATAGATTAATGGTGTAAGATCACTCGATGTATTTCATGGACTGTAGGATCTACGAAATATTTATATTGCCTTTAAAAAACAATTATTTAATGGATATACATGTTATCTACACTATGATTAGGTAAGAAACATTATGAATGATTGACCAATCTTTTGGTGTACTATAGGACAAAGCTAATGTTAGGATTTACTTTATTGAAGAAGATGATGCTTCATAAAATTGAATCTTGAGTATCCACGTTGTGGGGCATATATATACACTGCCCAATCTTTGAAAATCTTCAATCCAACGGCTAAGATTAATTCCAATAAAAAACAAATGAACTTTCCCAAAATCCCCACTTTCATTTTGTCCTAACCCCCTAAAAAAAAATATAAAAAATAAATAAATGGTTGTCTAGTAAGAGAACCTAGCAGATGGACCAAGTGAGCTTTTGTTAATTGAATGAAGTTCAAATTCTCTTGTCAACGGTGGTCGTTAGGTCGAGTTTGCCACACATAGTTAACCTAGTACAGTTTACGTCTTATACGAAAGTGTAAATATATTCAGTGCACATATATGATTAGTTGCGAGTTCTTTCATTAAAAAAAAAAAAAAAAAAAAAAAAAAGATAGAAGAAGAAAAGATAAGAGAAAAAAAGTCCAATCCTCACTTTTATCTTTGAATTTTTTTCTTACATGGAGACTTTGAACAAAGTTGTCACTTTCTTAACCTTTTTTATTTATTTTATTGGTGTGTCCTATTTTTCTTTGATGGCATCCTAGGCGTGCTTTATTTTTCTTAGTTGTACAATCTTTAGTTTCGATGGATAAAACTACAAGACTTTGTGGGTTCATAAATTTTAGATTTATAATTTTACTTTTTATTAATAAATTAAAAAAATATCTTTTTTGTTGGTGTATAATTTCATTTAAATGATTTTAAATTCTTGGAATCACATTTTTGTACTTTGAAACTAGCATTTTCCATGATATTATTTTAATTTTTAGATTTAAATCGACATTGCGATATCATTTTATCTTTGAGTCGTAATTCCAGTGACCTAACTATGAAAATTAGCATCTAATGATCCAAAAATAATTTGGTAAAAGAAAAAAAATGTTTGGTTTTGTTTTTCAAGAAAGATTTATAAATTTGTCATGCTTTGGAAATTAATTCTTTATGATATGATTAAAAAACAATTTAAGAAATATTTATAGAGTTTAAAGGTGAAACTAAATATTTGCAAAGGTCAAAATGCAAAAAGTAATTGGAGCTAGCCGAGCCAAATTAAAAAGAAAAAAGGAGCGGCTGAAAAAAAAGGAAGAAGCCAAAAAATATGTAACATCATGAATATTATGATAATGGAATAATAATAGAGATAAAATAATATGTTTGAGACAGAGGAGAGTGGAGTTCACGTGGGACTACAATTTCATAAACAAACTTTTCTTCTTTTCCATTAAAAGCAATTTGGTTTAGCAGGACTTCACGTGGACCATCCATGTCATGCTCCCACGCACGTGGCCTTCCATATCTTTGTCTCCTCTCTCTCTCTCTCCCTACTTTCTCTCTCTCCAAATACTTCTTTTACATTTCACATATTATTATTACTTGTGGATTATTAAAAATTCTCACATTGATGTTAACATCAAATTACGATTGCACTCCCTTTTACTCTATCCTTCTCATTTTATTTATCTTGCTACAGAATTTTTTTTTTTTTATTTTAAAATAATTGTTACTTTAGGATTTCAATAAAGTATTTATTGTATTTTTCTCAATTATGCCCTTAATACTCTTAAGAGAATTAATGGTAAAACATTTATAAAAGTAGTTTTTTAGTCATTTTATTATAATTTTTCTAGAATCTATTCACATTTATTAATTTTTTTTAATACGTGTAAATTAGCCTACAACAACAATTAAAATGGGAAGGATGGAGTATCTAATAAAACATCACAATATATTAATTTATATTGGTTTAATACATAGTGCATTTATTAGTTATTACTAGGCAATAAATGATTCAATTGTTATTTTTCTTCTTCATCAAATTTCATTTATTTTATTTTATTATCATACTCAGTGATAGAGTCAGAATTTTACATTCGTGAAAAGTCGAGCGCATTAAAAAGTTTCTGAAGGGGGCCTATTAATGCTATTTTCACAAAAAAAAATTATATTTCCATAAAAGTTAATAGAGATTTGGAAAATATTGGCTGACCATGACCCTCTTTGCTCCTATGCTAGCTCCGGCAACTGAACATAAATAATCACTTTTGTTGTAATTCTATCATATCAACAAAAAATTATTCATGTCATTATTTTCTTAATAACTTTGAAAAAAAAAGGATGTGACTCTACCATAATAAATTTCATCATCTTTATTTCATTATTTTATCATCATTCAACGATTCATATTTATTTTACAGATTAATATGTATTATTTTGTCAATTATTTAATCTTAGTTTTATTAATATATAGAGATTATATATGTAGTGAGGAAAGATAATTATTTCCATCCAAATCTTGAATTCGATCAAAAATGAAGAAAAAAAATTGAAAATGTGTGATTGTCATTTGTCAACATCTATTTCTTTTAATTTTCAGTAGGTAGGGATTTTTTTTTCTATTTTGTTTTTACACCTGAACTATTATTAAGTAATAATATGCATGGTAATGAATTAATGATAGGAACATGACAAAAAAAAAAAAAAAATAGAAATAATAAAATAGGAGCAGCGTGGTGTGTCGTGTCGCGTGTAGTTGCATCAAAAATAGCGGGCGTGCGTGTGATGTTTGTCTGTTGCTCGGCCGACAGCCATACTTCCTACAATCATTTGAACTCATTCATACTCTCTCTCCAGCTATATTTTATATCCCATTCTTTTTACACTTGGAAATTATTTTTGCCACTTGAAAATTGTTGGAACCACGGCTGCAATTTGACGATTGACCACGAAACTTGTGGATGAGGCTTAGACTCCATTTGTTCTCTAATTTTATAGGTAACAAGTTGCTGCAATAAAAACCACGATAATATGGAGATAGGCAATGTGAGGCGCGGACTAGGTCGCTTTCTTAAGACGAATTTCACGACCCCTTCTCTAATGAGGTGCAAAAAGGTTCCAATCGTGTCGCCTATGGGATACAACAGCCCAGCCTATCTCTCCGCTGTAACTTCACCGAAATTGCACGTTCGAGTGAAGTAGAAGCTTACACCCGACACCCAACAAGAGCTCAACATGTGTATACAATATATAGGATATATGATCTTTAGAAATATAATTTTCTCTCTACTCTCATCCTTCTACAAAGACACCAAAACCCCCTTTATGTAGTATAAAATATAACAACCATAAAATCTCTATTTAATATATAATTAAAGAAAATATGGAGGTTTTATTAGGCAAAATAATAATTTTGTAGGTTTCAAAATAGTGGTCTAAATGACCTCATAAATGTGGTCAAAGACAATATTTATATTTTATAATAAAATATATATTTTTATTAAAATATTCCAACAATCCCCCACTTATTTTAATAAAAATAAGAAGAAGAATAATCCTTGAGCTCTTGCGGAATATTATGCATAATGAAAGTGAGCAATGCCTTGAAACCTTCACTTAGTACAATATGTTTCCCGTACTAGAATCAAAGTGGACTTAGCCTTGAAACAGTGACACTTGGGGCACGTAGAATCATATTGCACACATAATACTCAAAGTGTCCCGATCGAAGCTTCTAAAGCCAGCACATTAACGGCCATGTGCTTTACCCCATTTCTCGTGAGAGCTCTAGAGAATAGCCTATAATTCTCATAGGAAGCGGCCCCACTTCCACACTCACAAGGTGAATTCTATCAAGGATGTTTACGTAACTCCAACACCCCACCCATACGGGCTATAAAATTCATTAAGAGATCAAAGTCTCAACCTCACAATTCGTTACGAGCTTTATTAGTGCACACGCACCATAGGGATGGATAATAAAAGTGTGCACTTTTATCACTATCAAGTTGCTTTCAGATTCGTTTTTCTTCGCCTAGTTCGTAGGATCTCTAGCCCCTAGGCGGTAGTATCCTCATCAACAACTTTACAAAATATAATAGGCTTTAATCCAATCCCCCTCGATGCATTTCAGATTATTTCTGAAATAATGTGAAATATAATTTCACAAATTTAATAGTGCTTATCCGACATTTAGTCTAAAAAACTCAATGGTTTATTAACCATTCTCAAATAATTTTACATGTAATATCTCATAGATTTTCACGTGAATATTCACATAAATTCACAGTACTGTATTTACTTTTAATGGTTCCGGATTCCATTAAAAGATTCTCGCAATATGCCAACTGTAGTTTTTCAATCTCATTTATCAAAGCACGAAGCATTTGATTTTTCTCAATCATATTTATCAAAGCACAAAGCATTTGATTTATTCTCACTAAGATCTTATGTATCACATTCGGTATCAATCGGCCTCTTCACAGGCTAATGTCAAAACAATCAATCAAAATTGATATGAATTTTGACTTATAAATTATCGATATAGCTCATTCACACAAGGAAAACATGTAATCAAGTAGGAATATAATTCCTCTTATTTAGATTTTCAATAACCAACAATATTGAAAACTTACAAAAACGTTTTACTTCACACATCACAAATCACAAATTTATTCTCGCAAATCAATATCCACTTTTAGCCATTCGTAAATAAAATCTATGTCACGTATATGCAAAATTAGGCCTTTACTAATTACTTGCATATTCAAGATTGCAAATAAAGCATAATGTATCACATTATCACTATAAATAATTTGCGATCATAAAATAAGCAATTAGGCATATACCACATTAAAATCAATTAAAACATACTCATACAAGTAGACACTAAAAAACCCCCACTATTTCTTAATACTCAAAGCATACCAATGAATCATGAATCAAGATAAAATGTATTGACTCTGATATGCTCATTTTCGCAATTAAAATTTAGTACTAATACCCTCACTATTTCTCAATATTAAAAGCATATTGAGCAATTCATAAAATGTTTAAACATATGCAACAGTGCCTCTACCAAATGAATTATGATTAAAGTTAAGATACCAATTATAATCATGCTTATTTCTCAAATAGAGGCAATAGCCATAATCTCTTTATACTTTAAAAAATTATGTTAAAAAAGAAATAATTTATCAAAGTTATTTTCTGAATTTAAAAACCTTGGACTCTCATTAGTCATTACTGCCACAATAAAGACAAATTACGTGTCTTTTAAAATTACTTCTACAAGCATGCTTATTCAAATTAATTTATATAAACTACTGGCATAATCGTGCATTAAATATTACTTTATTTTAGCAAATATAACCGATTACTCAGGCAAATAAATACAAGCAAAACATTTCAATATTTTTTTTTTTTTTTTTTTTTAACGGTCCATCACTAATAATATGCATTAGTAGCCAATGTAATTGGAGAAATTAAATAATAATAATAAATGCATTATTTGAGATGTGTGTATCAATTTTTCATGCTGCTAATATTTGACACTAAAAGCAATTCAATCTCTCATGCATCATCGTACGGGACTCATGCAATTTATGCATTGTTCATAAAGGTCAATTAACAAGCATTAAAATTAGACCACTAAGAATTTTCTATCTTAGTTCCAGAAATATATATTATTCTATCGCAGAAAATAATCATAGAAGATGAACATACCAGATTTGATAATTCGCACTTAGATACCTCAATATTCTATGGATTCCTCAAAAATCGCACAATTTGACAGCTCTAGCCGTGATCAGTATTTGGAGTATATCTCTCTCGTTCGGTGTCCGATTTCAATGATTCAAGATGTTTCGAACAGCCAACAAAAATGCCTACAACTTTCGTGTTTTACGCATTCTCAGAATATGATTATATCAGGTCCGAAATTTGACTCAAAGTCTGCCCTCGTGAATTGTACGAAAATTCACCTATACAAAAAATAAGATCGTTAATTTTTTTTTCGTCAAATCAAAATACAATAAAATATAATTTATCATCTCCCTTTTTATCATCAAGAGCCTATTTTGGATCATCGTCAAAGCTCATCTTTATGGGATCAAAGTTCGTCTTAAATTGTTGGAACCACGGCTGCAATTTGACGATTGACCACGAAACTTGTGGATGAGGCTTAGACTCCATTTGTTCTCTAATTTTATAGGTAACAAGTTGCTGCAATAAAAACCACGATAATATGGAGATAGGCAAGGTGAGGCGCGGACTAGGTCGCTTTCTTAAGACGAATTTCACGACCCCTTCTCTAATGAGGTGCAAAAAGGTTCCAATCGTGTCGCCTATGGGATACAACAGCCCAGCCTATCTCTCCGCTGTAACTTCACCGAAATTGCACGTTCGAGTGAAGTAGAAGCTTACACCCGACACCCAACAAGAGCTCAACATGTGTATACAATATATAGGATATATGATCTTTAGAAATATAATTTTCTCTCTACTCTCATCCTTCTACAAAGACACCAAAACCCCCTTTATGTAGTATAAAATATAACAACCATAAAATCTCTATTTAATATATAATTAAAGAAAATATGGAGGTTTTATTAGGCAAAATAATAATTTTGTAGGTTTCAAAATAGTGGTCTAAATGACCTCATAAATGTGGTCAAAGACAATATTTATATTTTATAATAAAATATATATTTTTATTAAAATATTCCAACAAAAATTCTATACCGGATCACTTCTGATTTAAATGAAGTTTTGGGTTATTGTGCATATATGAAAAGAATTAATAAATGTGCATAGACTATAGTAAAAGATATAGAATTACTAATATATCATTCACATTAATTGTTTTAGAAATAATTAATTATAAGCGATAAAGGGTAAAATTGAAAATAATGTAATTAATAATTCATTTAAAATCTGAAATGACAAATAATTTGGGATAAAAAAAATTCTCTAAGAAGACAAATAATATGGGACATAGGGAGTATTTATTTTCGAAGACTCTATTGTAGTTTTGGAATTCATTTACATTTTCTGAAATATGATTTTGAAAAGAATTTTTGAAAATAAAAGTAGTATTTGTTTATATTTTGGAGAGACATAAAATATTGAAACAGTGTAATTATCGTTAAAAGAACAAGAGAAAAGATGTTGAAAAAATTGGAAAATAAAGTGATGTTTAGTCATTTTATAAAGGGACAACTCTTACTGTGGCAGACAAATCTTGTTCGAAGAAAAGAAAAAAATGGGAATTTTTTGGAGAAGAAAATTGAAAACCTTAACAAATATGAATTTGTTTAGCGGAAAGAGTGATAACAAAATGAAAACGGTGCCAAACATTCATCAATGCTTCAGGCGAGAATAAATTACCGCCATGAGGAGAGTAGTGAAGAATGTAACAGTTATTCACGGGAGGCTTGTTGGGTATCGATGGCGCGATGAGCTAATTAATCAGGCAGATAGTTTGCGTATCTAGGAACCCATCGTGAGAGGAGCGTGGATACTATCTCCACTCTTCCCTTTCCCCTTTTATGTTGTTGCCTAATCGGGGCTGACGATTCTGGTTTGATGGTGGTGGTCATTCATGAACTGACTATTCGGTGGAGCAATGTACTTCATGTTCATTGTGGATGACTGCTCAAGAAAGGTATGGATCTACTTACTCAAAGTTCAAGGATGAAGATTTTATCACCTTAAAAATTGGTTGACATTAGTTGAAAATCAGACTGACTGAAATGGAATTCGGTAATGAACAATTCAATAACTTTTGTCATGAACAATAAATTGCAAGGCATAAGACTGTTAAAGGGAATCCTCAACAAATGGATTAACTGAAAGAATGAATAGAACAGGTGAGGCAGTCAAGACAACTACTTATCTCATAAACAAAAGTTCATCAATTGCATTAAATTTCAATTGTCATCAAGAAAAATAAACCTCCCATTGGAAATTTAAGACTGTTTGACTGCACAACATCTGCACACTTAAAGCATGTAAACTTCAACCAAAGGCAAATAAGTGTATCATGCTAGGCTGTCCAGAAGGAGTCAAGAGTTACAAACTGTGGAGCATTGAAGAAGGCTCGTAGAAATGCATCATAAGCAGAGATCTGTTGTTCAATGAGACTGAAATGCCTTTTCGGAAGCCAAAAGTTTATGTATCTCAAGTCAAAAGGGACTATCAGCTTAAGGTGGAGCTTGATCAAAACTCAACAACAAAAACCACTACAAGCATCGAAGAAGAGGCTGAAGGAGAAGCACAATCACACGAAGGTGATCCTATCTGATCTTCAAAAGAAGAAGATGATCCCATCTCTAATTATCAGTTGGTAAGGAAAAAAGATAGGAGAGTTAAGAAACATATATTATGCATTATATGTAAGTGAAGATAGGCTCTCGGTATGGAACGAGAAACGTATCAAAAAATAAGAAGTTGTAGTGAGAAAGACAGTTGGTTGCAAGTAATGATATAAGAAATGAAGTCTCTTGAGAAGAATAAGACCTACAAAAATGTTACTAAGTCTGAAAAATAAGAAGTTGGTTGGCTGCAAATGGATATTCAAAAGAATGATGGAATTTCTAAAGTAGAGATCAAGCCAAAATACAAGGACAAACTAGTTGCAAAGGGTTTCACACAAAATGAAGCAATAGACTATAATGAGATATTCTCACAATGGTCAACCAAACCTCTATTAGAGAGATTATGTCACTAGTTGCCAAATTTGATCCGAAACTAGATCAAATGGATGTTATAACACATTTTATGCATGGTGAGTTGAAAAGGACAATTTACATGAAACAACCACATGGTTTTAAAGAAACAAACAGTGAGAAAGTGTGTAGTTGAACAAGAGATTTGACACGTTCATGTTGTCAATTGGCTTCCACAGAAGCATCTACGACAGGTGCGTGTACTTCAATGGAGAAACACATTGATCAAACAAATAATATTACTACTATATGTTGATGATATTTTGATTGCTGGAATGATAGGAAAGAGATTGATATCTAACGACCGGTCTTGGAGGAGAATTTGAAACGATGAATATGAGAAAAGCAAAAGGATTTTGGGGATTGACATCATGAGAAACAGACTGAAAGCTATTATATTCTTGTCTCATATGGAGTAGCTACTAAAGATACTTCAGAAGTATAGGATTGCTGAAGCAAGCAAATATCTACTCGCTTGAGTATTCATTTCAAACTAAGTGTCACTAAATTTCCAAGTACATAATAAGAAGATAAGAGCTGTTTAGAGATAAAATTTATGCATTCAATGATTTGCAGTAGACCTGATCTTGCCTATGCTATAAGCATGTCGAGCTGATTTATGGAAAATTTAGGAAAACTACATTGGAAGGTTTTGAATGGCTCATGGGTACTTAAAGGGATCACAACCTAGGCTTATGCTACAGTCAAGGTGATGAAGGTTTTGAGATGCTAAGAGGGTTTATAGATTCTGATTATGCGGGTTACATTGACACCAGAAAATAAATCTCTAGTTATGTCTGTACAGTATTTTGTAGAATGGTCAGTTGGAAAACTAGTTAGCGAAATGTAGTGGTATTATCATCTGCAGAAGCTAAATACATAGTTTCCACGGAAGCAATCAATGAGGAAATTTTGGCTCAAGGGAATAATTAATGATCTAAATCGGACGAGAACTGATGTCACTGTCTATTGTGACAATCAAACTGATATGCACTTCATAGAATTCCTGTGTTCCATGAAAGGTCAAATCATGTGGACATCAAGCTATACTTCACTAGGGATGTTATAGCTAATGATCAAGTGAGTTCGCAAAGTTCATAACATAATCATGCAGATGCATTAACTAAATTTCTAACGGTCACTAAGCTGACGTATTGTACATTGTAGAATGAGATGTTTGGGGAAACGAATTGAAGCAACTCAAAAAATCTACTCTATTGGGTATTCATTTCAAACTAAGTTCACTCAAGCTCCAAGTACATAAGAAAATAAGAGCTACATGAGAGATAAACCTTATGCGCTCAATGATATGCACTAAACTTGATCTTGCCTATGCTATAAGCATGTTGAGCTGATTTATGAAAATTCAGGAAAGCTACATTGGAAGGTTTTGGAATGGCTCATGAGGTACTTGGGATTACAACCTAGGCTTATGCTATAGTCAAGATGATGAAGGTTCTGAGATACTAAGATGGTCTGATTATGTTGGTTACATTGACACCACAAAATCAATCTCTATTTGCTCAATGTGTCTCTCAAATGATGTACACACACATGTCGTAGTGCTTCTGTTGAAGTCAATTGACAATGTGAAGAACCAATGTGGAGAATTATTGGAATATTTGGTTCAATAGGTGGTTCTTGTTGGGATTGATCAAGAGAGGAATAAGCTCTACATGCCACATGCCATGCACGAGGAAAAATGGTGAAATAGTGAAATCTGTTACGGAGCTCTAAAAAATTTCTAGTGAAGGCACCTGATCTGCACACTTCCCCTACATGTCACTAATTTTAATTATTTCATTTTTGCAAACATTGTATCAAAATTATAATAATTGGATAATGTATTTTGTCTCCATAAATTTCTAATATTGACTTTAAGGCTGTGTTATGTAGCATGAGTTTGATTAGTCTAAATATTGACTAACTAATTATTTAATTGCTAACATATTATATTTCTCATATTTATTTTGTTAGATTCTAAGAAATGGTTTTCCACAAAACGGTCATACTTGGGGATGCAATTATCGTTTTCTTTTATAGTAATCACCTACAAAATTAATCCCATAGTGAGATCACTACTATTTGTTGCATGGTGACATTTAGTTATCAACTTCAAAAATTTATGCGGGTCCAATTGACTTTTAGAACTCGTTTTCAGCACCTATTAATAAAAATTGATAAATTCTTACATCTGATAAGATGTTTTAACAGTTAATATGTTGCTAAATCTTATATTTACACTTACCTTTCAAAGATCTTTATAATCTTTGAGATTTTAATAGGAAAAAATGTGGGATATAGTAATAATGAATATACAGGTAATCCTTAAAATAAAAACTTAGGCAATGTTTGGAAGTGTTTTCATTTTGTTTTCATTGATTTTCCAAAACAAAATTGTATTATTACACTTCTCAAATAATTTTCTCAAAACAATATCGAAAGTTTCTCCCTCTCTCTCTTTCAAACATGATGTGACTGCTACAGTAAAATGATTTGACTGCTACAGTGAAAAATGTTTTCACTAAAAAACAAATAAACATCACTTCATCTTTCAATTTTTTTCTTCTAAAATACATTTTTCTAACACATTTAAACATGATTTGACTGCTACAGTGTATTTTGTCTCCTTCCAAAATATAAACAAACATTACTTTCATTCTCAAATTCTTCCCACAAAACATATTTTCTCAAAATGAAATCAAAATAAGTTTCAAAACGCTCCCAAAAAATATTGAATTAAGAAAAAAAAATATTAAAGGAGCTCATATAAAAATACTAATTTTTCCATATTTGGGGAGATAATTTGTAAAATAATCCCCATCATCAATTAGTGGTGTGAAATGTGAGTTGTGATGATGATAGATATGATTGTAGAATAGATGCCAATTATGAAGTGGTCCGACAAGATGTCGGGTTATGATTGAGTGCGGCAGCGTGCTAGCTGTCCCACGTGTCCCCCCTTCCAATTATGATCCACATTTCCATACCCGACAATAACCCGCCCGGACCGGTACGAGGCTCCTTTCTCCCACGTGACCTGCGCGTGGGTGTGGGGTCCCAATCCCAATCCCAATTGAAATTGATTTGATTACTCATCAATTTTCCAATCCCTGACCAACCATACATCCTGGCCTCTCTTCACATGCTCTTCGCTTTCATCACAATTTCCATACACAAACCCAATCATCATTACCTTATTTAATTAATAGGAAACCTAATTACTTTTGGAGATCTTATATAAAAAAAGAAAAAAAAAAATTTAATTTTGGAGATAAAATATATTTGAGAAGTTTTTTTTTTTAATAAATGAGACTAAGGTTATGTTTCACAGAATTAAACAGAGAACACTGATTACTGAACACGTGACTAATTTGCGTTAAGAGCAGTGTCTGAATACTGAATGTTGAATGTTTAAGCTTGTTTGGTAAAATATAAATGATTGTATCAGAATAATGTAGTTTTACTATATTAACCCTCTATATTTATGTACTACAATTATCATTAATATTTAAATAAAAAATTAACTATGTACTTTTTAATTGTAAATCTAAATTCTATCATTCTAATAGATAAATAAAAATAAAAATTTCAAAATAATTTAATTATATTTAACTATATTAACCCTCTATATTTATTTACTACAATTATCATTAATATCTAAATAAAAAATTAACTATGTACCTTTTAATTGTAAATCTAAATTCTATCATTCTAATAGATAAATAAAAATAAAAAATTCAAAATAATTTAATTATATTTAGCAAACAGCCCTAATCGATAAAACGTGTTCAATTGAATAGTTGGTGTTAAATAATTGTCCAACTAGAGAAAGTTGAAGTTGTTAATTGAAGAAGACAAAGCTATCATTATCAACAATAATTCACCATGACTTCTTTTTCAACCAATTTTCTGATTTTCCTTTTTCTATATTATCTATTATTTTAAATTTCAATGACATATTAAATATAGGGTAATTTCATATATTTATAAATTTGCATATAAGGGTATGTAGAACAATAAAAAAAATTAAAGGGATTAGAATCTTTATTTACAAAAGGTTTGGGGGCAAAATCTAATTTACAAAATATTACTAATAATTCCTTTTTTTTCATCTCCAAAATATTTTATGAGACATTTTTTGTCTTAAAAGGTTATGAAATGAGTGGATATGGTTAAAAAAAAAAGTTGACATTTATTTTAGTTTTTGTATGAAAATATATTTTTTTAATGTAATTTGGTGAATTTTGTTTGAAGAGTGGAAAAATTAAAATTTTAACACTTTGCACCAAGAAAGGAAATACTTTGATTCATTGAGGTATTTTAATCTTTGCATATATATATATATATATATACAGTGGCGGAGCCAGGAATTCGAGACAGGGTGGGCTTAATATTAACGGGGGTTCGGGGGCAGCGCCCCCGATTTTTTTTTTTTGATTCATTCACATAAAAATATAGCACAAAATAACTACAAATTTATAAACTTAAACTAATGGGGCAGCGCCCCCGATTTTTTTTTTATTCATTAACATAAAATAGCATAAAATAACAACAAATTATAAACTTCAACTAATATAACATAAAGTTTTTAATAGATAAGCTAAACTAAATTACTTGGGTGGGCTAAATTAAACTATTTGGGGGGCTAATTATATATAGATATAATATATGGTATAAATTTTTAAATAATGAGAGTGGGCTGGAGCCCACCCTTGCCAAAGGGTGGCTCCGCCACTATATATATATATATATATATATATATATATATATATATATATATATATATATATATATATATATATATATATATATATATATATATGTATGTATATTGTGGTGGAAAGTGTCTTAAATTGTTTGTTTTCCTCCACTATTAAATATCATTTTCTCACTAAATTACTTTATATAATGTCCACATGTTGTTTTATCAAATGCCTATCAAACAAATAATTTACCGAGAGAATTTTATTAAAATTTCAATTAGGTGCAATGGGAATAAATTATTATCTTTTAAGGGTGCAAAGTGCTATTATTTTTTTTCGAGAGTGCAGAGTGTCAAAATACTATATTGTCAATGTAAAAAGTGAAGTTTAGGCCAATAATTTGAAGCAGAAAGAGATTTTGTATACATTTATTTCGTATTCTTTCACGTGCCTCTCAATCTATATAGGATTTCAAATATGGTCTGAGAAAGCTTCATCGTAGTAACGCGAAATGAACTATCTCGCATATATATAGATCTTGTTTGGCTGCTAAGGTAGAAGTAACTAATATAAAACTAAATAATTTAGTGAATTCCAATTGTATTATTAGATGGTAGAATGTCGAATAAAATTTTCCTTGGATAATTTATGGAATATACTAAATAAAATAACTATAAACATCAGTCAGAAATAAGGGTTGAGAAATAATGGACATAAAACCTAGTCACATGCACTTATGGTCAACATAGTAATTCTGACCATGACCGGCTACCTCAACAATATTGATGTGATACCATTGGGGAAAGATATATGTAGTTTTTTTTAGCAATTTTGATTTTGTTTTTTCTTAAGTGGAAAATTAATCGAAAATTTAGCAAATCGGGATCTTTTGAATCGGAGCTGACGGAAATTTGAACTGTTACTCCCCTATAATATAAAAATATAATAATATGATATTATACGTGTAATTTTTGCAAGAAAAAAAATTGAATTTTCGGAAATTAAGATTACGATCGAGAATCGAAATTTCATATGTATTCCAATTCGATAAATAAACAAATAAAAATCCCTGAAATCGGACTGTACACGGCTGGTATGGGTTAATCAACATGAAGTGGCTTAAATTTATTTATTTTTTCCTTAATTTTGTTGATTATGTAATTATAAACCACTAAACGAGTACGATATTCCAAACTATTATACTAAATTAAAAAATCAGATTAAATATTCAGTATGAAGCCCAGACACAACGGATCTTTCAACCATAATAAATTCTTAATTTTTTTTTTGATATATTTTAACAAAATCAGATATAAATTAATTTAATTATTAATAATTAGCCCTAATGATATGCAAAATTTTTGGGGTAGCTAAACAAAGTTGTAATGTAACATCAATAATTAGGAATCATGTGCGTCCTAGGTGGTTCCACCAGCATTCCAAGAACAGCCCAACTACAGCAAGGCGCACGTGTACCCCCACACGTGCACATCTGGTCAAACCCACTTTGTCTTTGCTGGATCTGGTCAAACCCCAAATTCTACAATATTAGTATTATTATATGGTTGTCAATTTGTAATTTTTATCATAAATTCGTTGAACATATTTTAATCATAATTCATTGCACATATTAACATTTTTTTAAATCCATTTTCTTATATTATTTGTTATTTTAGGAGTCTAAAGAAGAATACACGGTGACATTACAGTGTTACAATTTTAATCGTCGCTAAAACTATCTTGTAAATGTAGGGCAATTTACGAAATTCTAATGGCATTTTTTGTAATTTTTTTTATCTCCAAATTTTTGTTTATTATCTCATATTTTAAAGTCATTTGAATTTAATTTCACCCCCTAGCAAATCTAGCTTCATTTTTCTTGTAATTTTGCAATAATTTTAATTATTTTTACCTAATGTCATTTTTGTAATTATTTTTGTAATTATTTTTGTTTTTATGTTGTTTATTTACTAAATTTCTAATTTATTTGTTGTTCCGCTTTCTTTGAATTGATTTATATGAATATTGATGCTCTGTAAATATAACTAGTAAATTTATTAATATAGTGTACTATGTTTTGTTTATTTATTGTTACATTCAGGTATTAAAATTAATCTTTTTTTTTATATTTTTAAAATGATATCATGTGCATTGCACGAGAAAAAAATACTAGTCTTATATATAAAAGAGAGAAACACTATAATAACCCTAGCAACCCTAATAGTATTTTTTTGTAATTTTTTTTCTCTATTAATTTCTAATATAAATAGTTCAAAATTCAAACCAAACAGTGTAGAATCTTTTTAATATCAATTTCTTTTTTACCATATACATGTTTAATTTGTCTACAAGTTTCTTTTCTTCTAAGTTTTGCTTCGTAATTATTTCATTTCTTTAACGATCAATTTCATTTTATAATAATTAAGTTTAAATAATCTTTAGCTGAGTGATTTTGTATTATCATATTTGTATGAATATTGTAATTTAAATATCACTAACAAATTTTATTATAATTTTTATTTTTAATTATTTAAATAACCATTTTTTCATATTTTTAAATGTTATCTCGTGCATTACACGTAGTGTAGTGCTAGTAAAATTAAAAGGCTATTTAACAAGTTTCGCCATCTATTCGTCTAAACCTAAAACAACTAATAGAAGTACAACTTTAATATGTTAAACTGAAATTGAAATTGAAATCGGATTAACCAATAAATTTATAATTTACTTCAAAAAAAAAACACCAAAACATAATTTAAATCTTCAAAATCAATTCCGTGATAAAAATAATTCAGACAATGAAGCAAGAACCGGTCAACGATACAAGTCTACACACACGTGCAAAGTAGCACGTGCTCAGAAATATGTAAAGAAAAACAAATAAAAAAAAAGAAAAAGAAAAAAGAAAAGGAGAATGTTATTGGGCATTCGTGTGAAAATACTTGCCTAGATATCTGGCCCATGTGAAATCCCAGCTGTTCACCATGTGAGATTATACTACTAATTAAAAACCTTAAACCTTGTAATTAAGAGAATCTTTACTTCTAATCTCCTCATTAACTCTTAACCAAAAACTACAGCTCGTTAGGCGTTGGTTTGCACGTGCGATGGTACGGATTGTTCCCCGTATCTATGTGCATGGACAATTTTACCCCTATCCGAACCGGAGCCAGCCCACTCGAATAGGGGCAAGTTTGTACAATCACATTATTGTGATGGTGGAAGGTGGGAGCTTGCACGAAAAAACATGTTTGATGGGTTGGAATGTAAGTATGATTGCAGGAATCATTAACATAATTAGATATGATTAATTAATTATTTTAGGTTTAGTTTATGGCTAATTGGCATTAATTAACATTAATGAATGTCATTATTGGATTCTTGGATTTTAACGACCTAATGATTTCATTGTCCAATTGATGATGAGAAGCAATCTCTCAATTGTAATTATTTATCAAGCACTTCCACAGATTCTATTCTTGTTATTCTTTTAACTAATTATTGACCATCTTTAAAATTTAAATATATTGCGTAGATTTGGTTCAATACATTCAATTCGCTTGTTGATTTGGAATTACAAGATGGTGTTTATAATCGTATGTAGGGCAGACAATCGGGCCATGTGAGTCGAGTTTGGGTTGACTCAATCTTATATATTATTGAACCTTATTACTAAAAGCTCAAGCTCATATACCATTGAGCCATAGACTCAAGCTTGACTCATGTACTTTTTCGGGTTTGCGATTTAGATCGGACTTATATCGAAAAATATATAAAATACATACTCTACAAAAAAACCTATGCAACTAAAGAACAAAATTTAGAGTATTTATGAAGAACAAAATAAGATAAAAATCAAGTCGCAAAACAAGATGAAAATCGTAGTCTATTCCTAAAAACAAAGAAGTTTAATGTTGCAAATGTTTAATCTTTAAGTAATTATATGAAAAAAAAAAAAAAAGCACTAGTGTCTAAAATGAAGACACATAAAACGAATAGAAGTAATTCTAGACGTACTACTAACTCCTTTTGACTATTGTTACAAACACCACTTAATTCCCTTTTTTTCTTTTGATTTTTTTTGCAAAATAAAATAATATAATATGGGCCGTAGGCCCGTAACTTATAAATTGAATGTTGAGCTATATCATTAAGATAATAAATATATTTTTATTTAATTATTAACCTAATCGGGGACCTTATTCTGGTTGAGCTATAATAAGCTCAAATTCGGCTCATAAATGAACATAGTTTAATAAAACGGCTCAAACTCGGCCGACTCACTAAATATTAGGCTCGACTCAAATACATGGCAGGTTCTGACTATAGGCGAAAGAGGCGGTCGCCTCGGACCAATAACTTTTAGAAAGAAATTAGGGGCCCCTAAATAATGTTTTGTACTCTTTTTATATACTAGTCATAGTGTTAAATGATATATTTTTAATGTATGGATAGTTCAACAATTTGAATAATCATAACTATATTATTTTAGATAGTTTAAGTATTTATTGAATTTTTTTACAATTATTAGTGCATTTAATGTGAATGAAATGTGTTAGATCAATTATAATAAGTTGAATATTGGATTCTTCCATCAAATTTTTATTTATTTTAAGATTTAATTTTTTTTTCTAGCAATCTTTACATTTTCTAATAATCTACATTGCTTATTTCTAACTTCAATGGCTTTCGTCAAATTAAAAATATACTTTACATTTGTTTATTGTATTTAAACAAATGTTTCATATATTTATTTAATTACTTGTTCAATGATATTTCTATGACTATTTAAAAAAAAAATCGGGGCTCTGCTCTGAACCGCGTTAACTTTTAATTTATCTTAACTTTGTCAACATTTCAGTCATAGTTTCTCCAAATTCGTAACTGCTAATCAAAAAATTCTTGTCCAGCTGTGCTCGTTAAAATAAATTAATGTGTACATTATACAACATAAATGGATGTCATTTTTACAAATTCTTAAAACTCGCATAGGGCCCCTAATTTCTCAGGAGCGACCATGCTCAAATATAGTCGAGCCGAGGCATCGACTTCGGTTAGGCCCAACTCAATTGTCGGTCCTAATAGTACGACCATTTTGATCTCACAGTTGAGAATTTCATAGTAAGATACCATGGTTAAAAATGCCCTAAACCAAATAAAAATTGTAACTTTTATTGTTTTATTTTATCTTAGTTTATAGAAAATGAAAAAAAAATTAAGAGATTAAGATGAAGAGAAAAACATTACTACACGATTAAGAAACATTTTGCATAGTGAACTATAGTTGTCAATAATCCTGAAAGTGGATTGTTAACTAAGCGTAGGGTTGAGCACGATTTGGTTCGGCTAGATTTTTTGTTAAAATCATATGTATCAATTTTTTCGTAAGACCTAAAACCAAATATGTCGGTTTATAATGGTTCAATTTTCATCGGTTTGAGATAAGTTTTTTTCGGGTCAAGATCGACCGCTTGTTTCATTTGTATAACAAAAAAAAAAAAAAAAAAAAAATTAGTTTGATTATTTATTTGAACTTAACTTACATAATGCAATGAGGCATACAAAACTCAGAATAAAAAATTGCATAACATAATAATAATTAAAAGATGCATGTACTCCGTTTTACTTTCATCAATCTAATAACTGAAATCATTGTAATGATTTCGTTTTGTTTTTCGACTTTTCGGTTATATTCTCAGCCCTAACTAAAGGCCTAATTTGTATCTTTACACATTCTGGACCTTAACCACTATAAAAGAAGGCCCATGTAAAATATGGAGTTAGTTAACAAATTTTTATCATATGGGTCAAAGGAGTCCATTTGATTAAACTTATTTTAAACATGGATAAACTTTTACAGCTGATAAGTTGTTTTAAGAGTTGATAAACAGTTATGTCTTATTTTTAAAATCAATTCTTAAACTGTTTCGATAATGAACTTATAAATTATTGGGCAAATTATGGTCACCCCTTGAGATATGACCAAATTACGAAAAAACCCCTCATGTTTGGGTAATTACAGCCACCCCCTCCTTTTAAATATTTTTACATAAAATTTATGTAGTTCAGTTATTTACCGACCAAATTGTATATTCAGTTCGGTAAACAGTATGAAATGTTGGCGTACCGAAATTTTGGTTTGGTTTTTACCGATTTAACATCCATAAGTTTACCTCTGGAGGGGTATTTTCGTAAGATAATACATAATTGAGGGTGGCTGTAATTACCCAAACAGCAAACATGAGGGAGTTTCATAATTTGACCATACCTCAGGGTGGATAAATGTATTTTTTTTTAAATCTTAAAAATTCTCCAACAATCGGTTTCATGGATCTTAAAAGTATTATTGCAACCGCCACTTCGTAGAATATGAACAATTTTGGTGGCGGAGCTGGGCCATCAATTGATGATGATGCGTTCTTTGCTCAACCGGCGATGCATGGGATGATGACGTTAGGGATCGAGGATACTGATGTTGCATATGCTGATACCTCAGGCCTTGGGGATGTCGTCGATTTAGGCAGACTTGCCCCGAGATAGCGGTCTTCCCGGGGCCTATTGAGGTAGTAGACTAACGCCTCGTTTATCGAATTATATAAGATGATATTAGATCAATTTTCCACCGCCTAACTAAATATTGAGTCAATATGACGACGTTTGGTTCCTTAGATTAAATTTTCTGTTAAATTTGTTAAACTATAATATTAAATTTGAATTGTCTAAAAAGTTTTTTAATTGACAAAATTAAGACATTTTTAGGGGAAAAAAAAAAAATCTTCTCCTTTAGACACCATATAGAAAATTAATCACGGGGAGGGGCAGTGGCGAGGCCAGAAAGTTTGTTGAGGGGTGGCTTAAACACACGGGGGGGGGGGGGGGGGGGGGGGGGGGGGGGGGGGGCGGGCAGAGCCCCCGAAATTTTTTTTGCTACAAAAGAAATTTGAGATGAAAATTCAATATGTATTTTTTTTCCTTCACTTTCAGAAGATAATACCAAAACGAATTGCGAAAGCTAAATTTCTATGAAAATTTAAAAAACATGAATATCAAGTCGATTATCAAATTGACACAGAGAAGTTGTCAAATGCTAAAACGATCGTCGGTGGGTGGCAATTTAACCACTATTAGTGTGACTGTGAGAGAGAACACAGTTTTTTTTTTTTCAAGAAACGTAATGAAGTTGAGAAATAGAAGATGAGAGCAAGTCATACATGAGGGCTTTGAGTAAGTGGACTAAAAATAAGTGGGCTTAAATAATATAATTAAATAGACTAAAAAATTAAATAGAATATATATATATATATATATATATATATATATATATATATATATATATATATATATATATATATATATATATATATATATATATATATATATATATATATATATTATCAATAGGATCACATCTCGAAAATATGAGACTTTGATATGTAACCTCTTAGTAGCTTACGAGTTCGGCTCAATAGATTTTATATCCAACATCTTCAAATAAGTTAAGTAGGTAAGACAGATGAATATTTGTAAATTTAATTTATTTACCAACGATAAACTAATTGAGGTTATTGGATAGAGTATATTTTTTATGAAAAGAATTCTGGTAATGAATGTCGGAACTCAAAAGCCCGAGGAGATGCACCTTATATTTAAACCTGGTGAATGGAGTTATGTTCATTTTTGCAAAGAGAGATTTTCGAATCAATGGAATGAAATGTTGTATTTGTAAGGAGATGGACCATTCCATATAAAGAGAAGATCAATGGTAATTCTAATAAGATCGACCTTTCTCGTGAGTATCAAATTAGTTCGACCCTTAATGTATCTGAAATATCTCTTTTTAATTTCAAATTTGAGGGCGACTTTTTATGATGGTGGGGATGATACAATCTATCCAAGTGAACGAGCTAGTATCGTGATGGATGAAGGAGATGTTCAATCGGATAGGTTACATGTGCTAAAAGGATCAATTATGCAAGCTAGGACAAAGAAAATTGAAGGTGGCGACATTGAATTTAATGAAAGACGTCGAATTTTTTTCCTTGTTTTATTTTAAGAGAATTGTTTATTTTCTATTTTAGAGTTTGATTTGGACTAAATGTATAGTATTTGCTTGTTTTCTTATTCAGGATATGTTAGCAGTTAGTTTCCCTATCAAACTTAGTTACTTTTGAGACAAATAAATATATTGCAACGAGGTTCATTACAAAACACGAATTTGAGAGTTTTGTAAGTGGATTATGGCATTAGTTCTTTGCATTTTTGGTTCATTTATAAGTAAGAGAGTCAATATTAAATCATCATAATTGTCATTATTTCTTATTTCATCCATTAAGGGGGTTCGGTGACAGCACACATGAAATTTATTTTGAGATATTTTAAAGCAATAATAATAAATAAGTAAAAATTTTATATATTATATTTAGATAGTATGAATTAAACTATAATAAGACCATAGTGTTATTATGGAAATTCTTTACACTTAGAAATTATGCACTATAAGTGGTTTTTCGCAAAAGGATCTTATACAAATCATGTTGTAAGTTCCAAATTCATTTTTTGCAGTAATCTAGAATTTAAACGCATGCATGGAAGAATATAAACACTTTGTATTGCATTCGAATTTATCTCTAACTCTCGGGATTAATTTTCCGCGTATTCCAATCTCGAATCAAAATCTCTAAAGAGGATATATAAAGGGATGACAAGATTTTGTAGTAAATTCCGTCCCCTATGATTTTCTAAAAACTTTTTTCTCTCAAACCAATACTTGATATTTATATAGAATATTAGCGAGTATTACATATTAGGAATAAATTTAAGAAAATTAATCATCTTTAAAGTTTAAACTACTGTATGAGGAACAAACTTCTTTCTTAAGTAAAAGGGACTTTGCCCTTTTCCCCCTCTCTTATTTCTATTGGTTAGCAGTATTTACTTTCATTTTTAAATACTCCATTGGGTTATGATAGGGAGAAAATGAGAAATTATGGTGCGGACTTCTAATATTTCATTAATTTCCATTAAAAAAATAATTTAATTAAGTATATATAATTATTGACTCCACTCTAGAATAATTATTGCACTTCCATCCAAAGTTAGGAAAAGTTTTTTTCCAACCCCTTGCTTTCTCGGCCTCCGTGGTGCTTTCGGCGGTGGCGCTCCTTCTCCGGTGGGCGAATTCAAACTGTATACCCACCGTTGTCTTCGTTTCATGGGGCGCGCTTCTTCGGATTGTGATTTTAGGATGGTTCCGTTCATCGATAGGGAGATGCATTTTTTGATTTTGTGCGGTGGGGGAGTTCTTGGATCTACGACGTCTTTCTCTTCTGCACCATCTTCGTGATGGTGCATATGGACGACGGTGGTGATGATTAAGGTGGGGCATTGTTGGTTTGGTGGAGGAAGAAACCCTAGGCGGCGTGTGTAGCGGCTAGGGTTCCGTGTTGAGGTTGATTGAAGGTGAGGAATAGGGAGGTGGTTAGGCCCTCGACGACTGCAGATCTGACGACATAAAAACCCTATGCGACGCATGAGAGACGACTAGGGTTTTCGTATGTGAGAAGCAACTACGGTTTGGCGGCGGCCCATCATCTTGCAAGGGCGCCACACATGGCCATGAACGATGATGGAGGTGGAATTGTGACCATAGAGGCTACTGTGGTCGAAACTACTGTTATCCCTCATGCAGAAACGTCGAATGTTGGTATAATTAAGGGTAAATTACACCCGCACCCTTGAGGTATGCTTAAATAACTTTAAGGTCCCTGTTGTATCGATAATTACACTCATCCCCTTGAAACGTAGTTATAAACTCTAATGGGATAATACATTGGATAAGTTATTACGATAGAGTTCTAACGGACTATTGGTTTCAGGAAGTGGTGGAGACAACAAAGAGTTATGGGTGATTTAAGAAATATTGGGGGAGTCATGTCACCCCATAACTCTCCACAACTCTATGTTATCTTCACCATTAGCTAAAAGTAATAGTTCATTAGAACCCTATCCGAATAATGTATCCAATGCATTATCCCGTTAGAGTTTCTAAATACGTTTTAGGGGGGTGAGTGTAATTATCGATACCATAGGGACCTTAAAGTTATTTAAGCATACCTCAGGGGTGTCGGTGTAATTTATCCTATAACTAATAACAATCTGCGTAAACGAAGAAAAATACTTACTTGTTTGTCGAAAAGAGGAAGTGTGAAAACACAGAGAACATTCGAGGTTTGCCAAGGCAATTCCCTTAAGACAATATTTTCGGGCTGTCAACGGTGCTCAGACTCTTACCACTCCCAAGGTACAATGATCGGTTGTCAAATATTTGACCCACGGCGAACTTGAACAACGAAAGAAACTTTGACAAAGGATAAGAACAATACGAAGAACTATCTCTTAATTGCCGATTAAATTCCATACATAATTTGCCAGATTATGTCCTTATTTATAGGCGGTAGAGATCCATTCACAGATGGTTGCAATGGTTGGAAGAAGAACAAATACAATTTCAATCTACAAGAGGCGAGATTTCGTTTGTAACATAAAGTTGTGTCTATTCTTTTCACCGTGTTCAAAACGTAGAAAAAATAATTGGTCATGGGCCGATTAATTATTTATTTGGTTTGGGCCAAATATTTTTATTGTCTGGATTTTGGGTCAAATAATTTGACTAATTGCTAAATGCCCCCAAAAGTAACACTAGACACCTAAACCCAAACTAGTCCTATCACTCGATCGCATCGAGCACTCATCCTTTTGAACTTTTAACCATTCAATCAAGACAATTTGCATTCAATTTACTTCATGATTATGATCAAGTAAATAAATAAAATTAATCTTTCACATAATTTTTTTTAATATTAATCAGTATTAATTACTGAAAATCATAAAAGTTCCATGTGGACCTCATTCGGAGAAATAAGGTGAATGTTTGTGGAATCCTTGAGATGAAAATTTAGGACCCGGGAGTTTTGGACAAAAATATGTATCGAAATTTCGACATTGGAAGTTGTTGGTGATTTTACCTACACGCAAGTGTAGGTATCGAACAAGTAATATATTGTAAAAAAGTCCAGAGATCGATTCCACATAGAATATTAAATTATCTAATCCTAATCGCTAGATTGTACCAATTATTATCAAGCCCACTCTACACAGTCGAAAGATGATTGATTAACTTAAATTAAACTAAATTAAATTAAAGCAAATTAAGCAAGCAAGAACGCGAAAGAAAATAAACACAAAAAATTATCAGAATAAACAAGCCTATGATTTTATCTTCCCCCTATGTGATTACTAAGTCCCCAGTTCTTTCAATTATGCAAGTAATTAACGCGAATTATTAACCTGAGATGCTAAAAAATCATAACTAGCTTCCGCGTGTAATATGATTCTAATATTCTTGATTAAATTACTGTATTTCTACGCAATTAGATCTAGAACACAACATTATGCATAGATGTCAATAATGGGCTACCTAAGATGCTAACTATATTCCTATGATAGCACAACAAATGCTCTTCTACCAAATTTCTAACTATTAAACCGATCTTCCGATTCATGCGTTCAACAATAACAGAAAAGCACATAAAGTTGTCAGTTTCATGCATTTCATAAAACAAGTATATATAGAATTAAAACTTGCATAAAATCAGGGAAAATGATTCATAACTCCCACATAGGGTTCAAATAAAATACTAGAACAAAAGAGTTTAGCTACTCATTATTAAATTAAAAGTGAAATAAAAATTCATGAAAGATGAAAGCTATGCTTGAAGTCTTGAAGTTATTCGTCTTCGTTCTTACTTCTTTGCTCTCAAAATTGTGTGAAAGAGGACCGTCAATTTCGCGCTTGAGATGGCATTTTATAAGGTGGGAAAATTGGTGAAAATATAGTTTTCTTGTACAATTAGGAATTCCTTACCCCGCAGCTTCGCCCGTTTGGACGGTCGTCTGAAAATTAAACCTTCATTTCGGACGGCCGTCTGAAATGCCGTGGGTTTATCTTTTTCTTCTTGACTTCGAACAACCGTCTGGAGTTTGAGTACATTTCTCGGACGGCCGTCCGAGATCTTGACTTGTCCTATTGACGTTGACTTCTCCAATTTTGTCCACCTTTTCTTCTGAATTGTAGTTTTGACCCACAATTTATTAAATTATTCACTTTGTGCCTAAAACACAATAAATCAAAACATTAAGCACCAATTATCAATAAAATACACCAAAAGCTCTAATTAAAAGATATAATTAAGTGTAAAAATATACACTTCAAATGAGCAGATCAACAATTTCCTTCTCCACAAGGTGGACCATATTCTTATCATATGGAACCTGAATATGGTTAGGGTGGAAATTGTTGGAATGATGGATCAATTAATCCATTCCAAGATAACCTGTTTGGTTTCTCAACGCCAAATGTATGTTAGCCTTGTACATGGATTATTTACGATAGTCACTCGCAGGCCGTTGTGGCAATCAATTACACACTTTGGACGGGTATGTACGTCCATATGGATGTGCATAATTTATTTTAACTCGGTTCGTCAATCTTTGGAGAAGCCAGGGGTAATGCGGTTACCCCATATATGCTCTGGGATCTTCATAAATGCCACCAAGAGAGTAGGTTGGATGACATCCCACCCACGGGATTCTTCTACAGATGGTCGAAGCATCCAGTCTGTAGCAACTAGCAAGCTTGATTGTGCTCTAGTCAATTAGGAGTGGTTGAATGACTACGGGGCCAACTCGGCGAACTTCCTCCCCTTTGGACAAGCATTAGACCACTCATCGATTCTTTTGAAGCTAGGGTTTGATGGGGAGCAGGTTTCTCGGTCGTTTTTGTTTTTTTTTGATTAAAATTTAAATATTAGAAATCAAAAAGTCGTAGACAATTACAACGGGCATACCCGAGGAAATTGTAGAACCTACTACTGAATGCAAGAACGAAAGTAACTAATATACTAAAAGATAAGGAAAAGTAGGATAACCCACGAAACCTTAGCCCCTAAATCTCGACCATCATGGGTGCATAAGGCTGCCCGGTTGTCCGCTCGTCCTCGAAATCGCAAGCTCCGGGTGTTGGCTAAACATAGCCGAGTAAACATGAAGTTGGATCTTCCTTGTGAGGTCCTTCTGAGTAGTTTCAATTTTATCAAATTTTCACTTGTTCGGAGCCTACCAAATCGGGTACACGAGACTAGCAAGTGCACGTCGTTGCATCTTGCATCCAATGCGGTTGGTCGTCGACTGATCCCCAACCATATCCGTATGTTGCCCCACACCTCCCGAGAGATGCTGCATTTGAAAAAGAGGTGCTTCATATTCTCGTCCACCACGCCACATAAGACGTGTTTGGAGTTGTCAACTTGGTGACCCTTTCGCTCCACTTGGTCCATCGTGGCCGTTTGATCCAGTGCAGCCATCCATAGAATAAACGAATGCTTTGGGGTCATAGATAACGCCCAAAGTAGTTTACATCACGGTTTGATCGGGGCCTTAGCCCTAATCGAATCATATATTTTGCTCACATTTAATTTGCCAAGCTCCGTACAAGATTCCAGCTTAGAAATAAGTAGCTGAATAGTCCACGCGTTCACCAGCAGTTCGTCCCGAATCTGGATGATGCTCTAAAAGAAGGGTGAAGTTGTAAGTGGTGGTGAAATCTCCTATATGCTTCGTCCCTTGAGACTGAATTCATTCATCCACTGTATCCACAGAGAGTCTTCCTTCAAGTGAAAATCCCACAAGTTTTTCACGAAAAGGCTTCGATTCCAATCAGTCAAATCCAGCAGGCCCAAACCCTCTTCTTCTTTCGATTTACACATCTTAGGCCACGCCACTTTCGGGGCAGGACCAACCATAAAAAAACATTTTGCATAGTTTCTCAATATTCTCAATAATTGCATGGGGATTAGAGAATATTGATAATCAGTAGCAACACGTCCCTTGAACCACTGTTTTCAAAATCTCCAATCGGCTGGGGTATGAGAGAGTTTGGCAAGTCCACGCTCCTATGGCTTGTTCGATTTTATCGAGTAGTGGTTGATAGTTCAGCACTCGTAACTTGGATACAACAAGTGGAATTCCAAGGTATCGATACGGGAACACTCCCGTGGCAAAGTGAAACTCGTTTTCAGTATTTAATCGGTCCCCCGGTTTGACGCCTGCTAAGAAAATATTAGACTTTATATGAGTTGCCTTGATCCCCAAAACCTGCCCAAATTCGTAGACCATCTTGGTGAGGATACGAACCGATTCCACATCTCTTCGAGAAAGGACCATTAAATCATCGGCAAATATCATATGTGTTATCTTGTGAAGATGGCACATCGGATGGTAGTTAATTTCTTGTTCCATCGGACGTACATGGAGTAGCTGGGAGAGGTAACATGTATGGTGATAAGGATCTCTTTGCCTCAATCCACGCATGGCTGAAAAGAATCTCTTTGTCTCACCGTTTACCGAAATCGAATACGATACATAAGTTACTCATTGCATAATCCATCCCGTGAATTTAACTGGAAAGCCCAAGCTCTCCAACATAACTTGGAGAAATTCCCAGTTAACAAAGTCACATGCTTTGCGTAAATCTATCTTCAACAAGCATGTAGGCGAAATTATTTTCCTCTCATAATGCCGCATAAGATGTTCCACCAAGTGTATGATGTATGTGATCAACCCCCCCCCCCCACCCCCCCCCCCCACCCCCCCCCCCCCCCACCATCACGAACGCTGACTGTGCTTTATCGATAATATTTGGTAGAACGTTGGCTAAACGGGTCGTTAGGACTTTTACAATGACCTTGTAGATCACATTGCAGCAAGCTATTGGTCGAAAATCCCCCACTACTTGTGCTTGTACTTTCTTCGGGATGAAGACCAGTACCGTGTTATCCCACTGCTTAGGCAATGAGCCGTTCTGAAAGAATTCTTGCCCCGTTTCCGTCAAGAGTGGCCCAACCGTTTCCCATGCTTGTTTGAAAAAGTGGGCGGTGAATCTGTCTCACCCCGGATCTTTGTTGTCCAAAATATCAAACAGTGCATCCTTAATTTCCGAATTTAGGATCGGCTCCATTAGTGTAACCCGATCATCCTCGTGAATCCTCATCCCAAAATGTAGAACCTCCAAGTCAATAGCTTCACACGGCTGACGTGTTCCTAAGAATTCCATGTAAAACTGCAAAAGTTATGCATGGACTTGCTCACGTGAGGTGGTCATCGTCCCGTCCGCATGGCGAATAGATGCCACATGATTCCTTTGTGCATTCCGCTTAACCATTCCATGAAAGAACTTGGTCGACTGATTGCTATTATTCAAATAATGTAGCTTCGCCTTTTGATAGTAGAAGCTCCGTTCCGCCTTTGTGAGAAATTTTGCCCTCGCTGATCTAGTAATGGTTTCTCGTTGTAGGACTGCATTGTTCTGGTCGTCATGAAGCTATTGTTGGGTCTCATCGAGTTCAAGAGACGCTCGTTTAGCTTGTTCCGAATGTGACCAAATTCCTTATGATTAAGGCTCTTGAGAGGGGATTTCAGAGCCTTCATATTTTTAATCACCGCCCGTTGTCGGCTTCTTTGACAATCTGTTGTCCATACTTCTTGTACAAGGATGGTCTTGAAGTCCCCATGCATCATCCACGTGTTGAAAAACCGGAACGGGCGTGAGGTCGGATCTCCATCCACCCCCATCTTCACTAAGATCGAAGAGTGGTCCGAGTTCTTCCCGAACAGTAAGAAAGTTGTTGTAGTATCTCCATAAGTTTGCAGCCAAGTCGGATTCACCATAGCTCAGTCAAGTTTTCTCCACACAGTATGATTTGACCAAGTATAATAAAATTCCCTAGTGGTTAAGTCATCCAACCCCGTTAACCGGAAACACTCCTGGATATCATTAACCATATAAGGGGTCACCACGTTTCCTCCCAATTTTCAACCGGTCGTCGAACCGTGTTAAAATCCCCTGAGCGTAGTCACGACAACGTAGAGGTTTGCCTGTAGTTTGCAAGTGACGTCCATAACGGCCTGCGAGAAACAATTGAAAATCATCCATATACAAAGCTCACCTGAATTTGCCGACGCGACACGAGACAAGATACTTTGCAATGAATGAGTTGGCACGTCATTCCCATCGTCTCCATCTGAATCATTGACGGATTCCATATCAGTAGAGTGCGGCACGCCCTATGAAGTTGGAAATTGTTCACCTGACCCCAGTGCCGCAATTTTCGTGCCATGATCCCATCCAACAACACCGGATCCTATACTTTTTTCTCCAGTAGCCCACAAACATCCACCTTATGTCTCCTAATGAGGTCGGCGACCTTGTTTTGCATGAGGGTTTCCCTCATGTTCCAGCAAGCAACAATCATTTAACTATGGGAGGAACAATGCCCCTCTGGAGCAATGGCGTAGTTTCATCAGTTGCACTAGGCGTCTTCTTCTCCATGACTTTCACTAGGAATGCGTCATCCCTTCCTTTCGCTACGAAAACAGCCGTATCCGGGAGGTCCTTCTTCTTGATCGTAACAAAGGGTTTATCCCCCGAAGTCGAATCAATAGGAGTTTGCAGATTATCGTATTTCTCCAAATCCCCTGTGGTCTCATAGGCGTTCCACAGCAATCCGTTGAGGAATCATCATCGGCCATGTCTATCTCCTCAACTTCTTCATCTGAAACGTCATTAACACTTGAATCCTCAAATACCGCGTGGGTGCCCGTTCATGGAACAATTGCATCCTCCACTTCTTTCATCGGCTTAGGTTGATTCACGGCCATGACATCATCCGGGGGCGGGGGGTTTCTTGCTTTGGTTGAACGAGTTAATCAGTGTCAACGATTTCCGTAGAGGTTTCGTAGCATCCACCTTCATCTGAATCTGTGCGTAGCCAAGGCATCCCAAGTCCTTTGTGATCTTGTCCATTTGGATTGGTCTCCCGATCTTCTGGGCAATCATGCTGAGCAACTTTGGTTGTACAATCCTCTAGAGATGTTGAAAAGCGTCACCCAAACCGGAACGTACACCATCTCCCGAATGTCGAAGTTGAAGAACTTCAGCATCGTCCGAACATACAGTGTGGAAGTACAAATTATACTTCCATGTATCCATGACCTTCATCCTATCTTGGTCCGATTCGAATTTGAACAAAATCCACCCGGAAGGATGGATTTGATACTTAAACGGGACACCCCCCCCCCATCTTGCTTTGATGTCCTTGATCACATCAATTCGAGGGAATGGCCCCGGAAAATAACCGACACTCAAGAACACACCCCTCGTATCCAAGTCTTCAACATCGTCTTCTCCGAATCGTAGAACACCGGAGTCATCCAATCCATCCACCGTGTGGAGCGCCAAGTCAGCCGGCGGTGGGCACATTCCTTTGAAGAAACTTTCCCACGTTTTTTGGAGCTTCCTTGTCGTCGGTGGGTACCCAACATTGTTCAGCCGCCTTAGATGTCTCAAGGTGAGAGACAGTCGGAATAGTTTGCTCCGTTGATGTGGGAACAACCTCAGCCTCCCCCAAGCCCTTGTCGAGTGCCTTTGGCAAGGGTTTAGCAAAACCCTTGCCCGTCTCCAATCCCTTATCGGCCGTTGCATTGCCACGACTTCCTCGCCATGTGCAGGGATGAGGAAGGTTAGCCGCTGCAAACGAAGCCAAGAAACCCTAGCCAAGGTCCCTTGGATCCCCAAACACCATCGCACAAGAGTCCTTGTGACTCGCGCTTCTTCACCACTGTGTGGATCTCTCTCCTCCATCTAGCACCAACCGCCGCCAATAAACCCTAGCAACCACCGATGGTCACCACCAATAAACAACGTAATCCCATCGCCGGAACCTCCCAAACCAGCGCCCACACAATCGGATCAATTAGATCAAACATTAATCACGTAGAACTCGCACAAGACAAAAACAAAACTCCTAACCGATGAGCAAATCTCCCCCAAATTCATAGTCAATATGAGCGCGTCGATGAGACGAAGCCAACGGTGGGTACACCGTTTGATTCCGTCCACCAGAGAAGGAGCACCGCCGCCGAAAGCACCCCAAGATGGCCGAGAGAGACCTAGGGGCGGAAATCTTCTTTTCCTAACTTTTGAGAGAGTTTTTTACTGAGTATCTCGGTCGTTTAGGTTCTTCAACATGTGGACCATGCATGAGGACTTCAACAGTATTGTGGAGGATCTATGGATTGCTGATCGTCGCGGGAGGCGAAAATGGGCGGTGATTCAAAATTTAGAAGCTCTTAAAAACCCCCCCTTAAGAGCCAAAATCGTAACGAGTTTGGCCATATATCGGGACAGGCCGATCGTGCGCTCACGAAGTTAGAGGAGACCCAACGCAAACTCCATGATGACCAGGATAATGGGGTGTTGCAACGTGAGGTCGTAGCCAAAGCGGAGAAGAGTTAAAATAATATTGTTTTTAGATGGGGAACAGACGGAATGGTTACCTGTTCTTGCGAAGAGGTCCATGCGGAGTTCTTTACTTTCTATACGGAGCTCATGGGCACCCGACTGTCATGTGAACCGATTGACATGGAGGTGTTTAGATCGGGGCCGTTGATCGGGCAGGTTTGAGAAGTCCGAGTTTGGAGTCAGAAATATTTCGGAAAATAAAGCCCTAGTAGGCCCGGATGGATTTACCGCTCATTTCTTCAAACATTCTTCGAAAACGTTGGGTCCACTATTGACGGAAGCAATACAAGAATTCTTTCGCAATGGATCTTTGCTAAAGCAATGGGATATTATAGTGCTCGTTCTTATCCCGACGTCTGCCCACGCCCGAACCGTTGGGGATTTTTGGCCAATTGCTTGTTGCAACGTTATATATAAGGTAATTGCCAAAGTAATAACCAAACGATTGGAGAATGTTTTACCTCGGATTATTGATGAAGCCTGATTGGCGTTTGTGGGAGGTCGACTTATCACAAACAACATCCATTTGGTTGAACACCTGATGCGCAATTATGATCGCAAGAGGATCTCCCCGTGATGCCTCTTGAAGATGGACCTACGCAAAGCATATGACTCCGTCAATTGGGATTTTCTTCTAACTATGTTGGAGAGTTTGGAGTTCTTAGCTAAGTTCAATTTTTTTTTAATTTTTAGTTTTTTATTCAGTTATTTGAAACCCTAGTTCTAAATCACAAACAAAGGGTATGTGAAATAATTAACTTAGGCATATCGATTTTTATACTTCTAATTGTTCTTAATGATTACGAAACTTTATTTTAGTGTATTTGCTGCTTGAAATTGTTTCACCTCTTCATTTTTTTGTTGTTTGTAATGATAATCTTTCAATTTTGCGTAGTCAAGGGTCTTAGTTGATGACAAGGGTTTTGGCTTTGTACTGAATATGATCTACGTTTCTCTTATAACAGTTGAAAATCGAAGTCCTATTACTGTTCAGAAAGGGGACGGATTGAGAGAGATTTGTCTACTTGTGGCGGGGTAACTTAATTTGCAAATGATGACTGATATTTTACATTACATTTTAAGCTAATCAATGATGAATTACGATTGTTATAGGCATAGATGTTTTTTTTTTCATATTCAAACAGGGCCATGATGGGAGACGGGCATATTTATCTGTCGTTTCATTTTGTTTGTCAAGCTAACTACAACTCCATCCACCACCACCAGTAAACAAACACCCAAATCAAATGGAATAGTTTTTTTTTAGAAGCCCATTATTATAATCGAAGTTATTTTGTATGTTGGTCATAACACCCAAGTATTTTCTTTTATATATAGTTCAATATTTAGTTTTTACATCATAACATCAATTTTCCATCTTTCCAACGAAGAGAAATTTTTCTTGAAGTAGTCGAACGAGGAGACGAAACAGAAGGTGTTGATTTAGCACATTGGGAAGACGACGAACTTTGGTAATTGCTCACTTTTTATCCAAAAGTTCTTTTGAAGTAATTTTTTGGTAATTGCTATCTAGAGGACTCGTATATTAGTTGTGGGCAAGTTATCCACATAACTCTTGCATATGCTGTGAGTTTGCCACTGAATATTAGTTGAGATTTGTTCCATCTCATCAAAATAAATGGAATTGATTCTGAATTTTTATGAATTGATTTGAGAACACGAATTATGTTCTATTTTCAATATATATGTAATTTTTGGTAGATTTATTCTTTAATTATAAGGTGGTTGCACTGTCATTTTATTGTTGTTCAGTGCCCAAATATAATATCTGATAAAACATTTAATTTTATCACTAATTTTTTAATGACATTTATATGTCTTATTATAATTTTTTGAGACATATGTCCCATATAAGTTTGAAGGCACAAATAAGTGTCCCAAAAAAATTGATTATTAACTACGTAACTAGGCATTTGGGACATTTATTTGTGTCTTGTAAGCAGGTATTAAGACATATATAAATGACCCGATAAGGTATGATATGAGACATTTTAACCCTCCCTAACTTAATGAGACACACATACATGCGACACATATGCTAAGTGCCCCGAAACCTACAAATGTCCCCATACCAACCATATTAGGACACCATATTAGGATACTTTTCCGTGTCCCAATAGGGACTTTTTGTTGTAGTGACAAAATGTCCTTTATACTTCAATAACTCTCTTTTTATAAATATTTTCATCAAAATAGATATTTATTAAAGATAAATACATGAAAAATATTTATTAAAATAAACTATAGCACCAAAACACATGACACATATATATTAAACAAATATTCTTTAGGATAATTTTTTTACATATAAATTACCTTTAAAATCTCATGCTGTTGCTTTTAAGTATTAAATTAAAAGAATAGAATGTAATAAAATTTATTAAGGGGAAATATGCAATACCTCCCTGAAATGAGAAATATCTTGAACTAAATTCAATTGTCTTTAGAGATTTTTGCCAGCATCCAAATTTCATTCTTAATTAGCGAGACCCCTTTAGACTAGTGTGAGAAGAAAACAATACCCTCAACTACTATAACTCTAATTATTTGTCCACCTCTATTACTTTCATCTTCTCTCTTCTCCACCTCTCAAATCCCTCAATTCTCTTCGAACATTCCGACCTTCCTCCACCGCCGCAGCCGCGCAACGGCCGCTTCCTCATTCGTCTCCACATAAATCTCTTTCACTCTTATTCCTTATCTCTCATTTACATCACCATAGTCTCCATATAGACATGTACACCACCACCATCGTCCCACTCGTTCCGCCGGCGCCTCCTTCATCTCCACGTAAGGCTCTTTCTCTCTTTTTCATTATCTCTCCTGATTTCACAGTTTTTTTTTTTCATTTTCAGATCTGTCCACCACACCACCGTCGCAGCCTCTCTCACTCTCACTTTCGTTCACCGCCGCCACCGTCGTTGTCGTCGACTCCCCCTTCATCCCTTTCGTTATTTTTCTATCTCTATTTATGTATTTTTCAATTTCTTTTTTTTTCTTTCCAGATCTGAACATACAATTTCAAATTTGAGTAGCAGCAGTAACCAAGGTAGTTAAAATCGGGATTTTACTTAAAATCGGAGAGAGGTAGTTAAATCGGATCGTAAAATCGTAAGATTTTACACGGCTTGTAAAATTAATTGCAACCCATTATGTATATATAAATTGTTAGTACTTACTACTTAAAAATCATCTCATAACACAAATACAATAAGTCCAAACAAATATAAAACATCCAAACATTATTAACATAATTTAAACATACTCTAACATAAATTGAACATAATTAAAATCTAATGAACTAGCTTAAATCTTCAAGGTTGATATTAGAATCAAGTCCATCGTCACTCTCACTCTCATTATCATCACAATCATCTTCCTCAACCAGCTCCATACTTCTTTTCCTTTCTTCATCTTCATCTTCATCTTCATCTACATCTTGCTCACTAGCATCACTCTCATCAAGAGGATCACCATCAACAAAAAATCAATGAGTGTCATCTTCTCCTACCACATCTCCATCCATCTCAACAACATCATCTCCATCAGGATCAACACCTCTACTCTTTCTGTAATTCATTCATCATCTGAATGTACTTCTTCGACATGGATCTCAATATTTCAGAACTTTTTTATCTTTCAACTTTGAATTGTACATGATGTACACTAAATTATTCATTTTCTTTTGAAGCAATTTGTTTCTTTTCTTCGTATGGACCTATAAATAAGTCAGAAAGTAAATATACAAATTAAGATGTTTAATAAAAATATTATAAATTATAATAAAATTAAAAAAGATTTTTACCATCTCGAATGCACTCCAATTACGCTCACTTCCCGAAGAACTACAAGTCAGACTAAGTATCTTTATAGCGAACTTTTGAAGTTCGGGAACTTCATCTCCATAAGTATTCCACCAATCGGCTGTATGTTTTTTCCCCCAACAATGCTCTTGCATTTTCCCAAGAAAACATGCCTTGTGCGTGATGGAATGCATCAAGTTGTAATGACGGTGTGCCTTTCAAACCGATCATTTACCAACTTATCAATTGAATCACAAAGTCCATTTTTAACCTCCCTATCATTAGCATTGAAAGTTGGACGATAATGAATCCTAGGGTTTAAATAGTGGGTTGTTGCATACAATGACCTATGGAGTTGATTATTCCACCTCTCATCAATGATCTTCCATATAGGCTCATATCTATAAAATTTCATAAAAACATAAATAAGAAAACTCAAGTCTTCACGAATAAATTAATAGATAAATTAATTAGAATTGTATGAAATTATTAATTAACCTTGATTTCACATTGTTGAAGTTATTTTGGATCTTTTTTTTTTTTTTGCACAATCCATCTCCTCGTACAAAAATGGCATAGCAGGTTGCTGATCTGAATCCACCAGCCATAGTACCTTCATTAGTGGTAAGGCAGCCCTAAGACATGTCACAACATTACTCCAAAATTTATTATCCAACACAATCTTTTGAACTTTCTTGCCTTTCTCCCTACGAGCATGTGTGCTTCCCTTCCAGCTTGGCGAAGAAAATATTGCAATTAAAGAACCCTTATGTTCACTAAGGCAACCAAAGTCAAATATGCAGTTGCAAACCGAGTAACAGCAGGCCGAATCAAATCTCTTCATTTGGTGTAGTTTTTCATCGAAGAGATGAGACTTGATCTATCATAAATAAATGTAGTGATCTTTCTACATTTCCTTATTTTTACTCGGTGAGTTTGCAACTTCTTCTCGAAATCCTCCAACATCAAGTCTATGCAATGGGCTGCACATGGTGTCCTAAATAAATTCTTCATTTTCTCCATCAACAACGATCCAGCTACTTTGTATGAGGCAACAATATCAGTGATCACTTGCACCACATTCTCTTCCCCAACCTTGTCCACAATTTTATCCAACATCTCAAACACCTTTTCAGCTGTTTTAGAAAAGGAAGATGTATCGATTGACTCCAAAAACAGTTTCTTTAGGACTATTAACCAAGAAATTACATATCGATCTTCTCTTTCTGTCAGCCCAACCATCCAACATGATTGTGCATCCATACTCCATTCGTCCTTGTTGACATCAAGGAAATTGTAATTTCCTTGACTTATTCAGTAAAAAAAGTCTCTCTAATCTCGTGGTAACAATGACCCTTAAAACATGGACCATGTCGAGCTATCTCCTCACATGCTCTCTCAAACTCGGGATTTCTCACTGTGTTGAAAGGGATCCCAATCGTATAAAACCATTTTGCTATTCGGTTGCATCTGCTTTTTCGCAAATCTTTCTTGAGTAGTTGATTCATAGTTGTTTGGTACAAGCCTGCTTTTTCTTTCCCCTTTGAAGCATGATCCATGAATCTCGAGTGTGTTTCATTCATCGAACCCGAGGTGTCATACAATTTCTTTTTTTTCCTTCTCTTTGATCTCAGCAAGAGTTGCTAGATTCTCAATCACACGGGTCTTCACATCATCTGGCAAACTTAAACATGCAATAACATTTTCATTTGTACCGGCAAGATGATTCTTCAAACGATAGACACCTCCGGAAAAAAATTTAGTACAATATTTGCATTGAGATCTCTTCGCATTATTGTCAATGTCAATGCCATGCTCCCACCCAATATCAGGTCTACTTTCACTAGACTTCTTCGATTTACTCTTCTTTTTTTTAGACACAATTGAACAACTAGAAGCAACCCCCGACATTTTAATAAGAATTTGAAAAATAAATAATAATGTCTAAGTAAATATTTGATTACAAAGACGGGAAATTGTCGAAATTTAATTTGAAAAACAGTCTGCCTTGCAAACAAACAGAGACAGAAGAAAGGAAAAAGAAGAAATGAAAAAATAAAAAATAAATACTCACCACAAATAGAGACATAAGAAAGAAAAAATAAAAAAAATAAAAAACAAAAAACAAAAAAACTCACCACAAACAGAGACAAAAGAAAGAAAAAAGAAAAAAGAAAAAAAGAAAAAAGAAAAAAGAAAAAAGAAAAGAAGAAAAGAAGAAAAGAAGAAACACTCACCAGTTACTAGTGCCGTCTCCTTTGCCGTTGCGCCGCCATACCACCGCCTCCTTTGCTACCGCCTTCCCTCACGGTTCGCCGCCTCCCTTGGTAACTCACAGATGCGGGGGTTGTTTTTCTCTTAACAGAAGAGAAATGTTTTCTTCCCGTTCACGACATACTGATGATTTAGGGCCAAATCAAATTGGGACTGTAAAATTAATGATTTCCTTGCTACTGGGCTGAATCTTTTTTAGTTAAGTATTGAGTTTTTTGGGCCCAAACTCAAAATTCTAGCCCAAACTGAGACAAAAAATAAAATCGCTTTAAAATTGCGTTTTAACGATTTTAACGATTTGGAAAACGATTTCACCCGATTTTGAGGCACCTCGATTTAAGTCCAATTACTCATTCTTAGTGTGTAAAATCTTAAAATCGCATGATTTTAAGATCTAGATCTCGATTTTAACTATCTTGGCAGTAACATGACTATAGTCATATTCGAATATGACTATTGTTGAATATGACTGTAGTCATATTCTAATATGTTGTATCATCTCGTTTCAAGTTGACCTGATATACATAGATTCAAATTATAACTTTTTGTGAGGATGTTGATTGGATTGTTTTCGTAAACAATAGCCAAACTTCGTTTTTTTATATAATTTGGTAAACATCACTGTACCATACTATATAATCGGTATAATCGGAATTTTTAAGTTGAAAATGTAAAAAACAGCAATATACATAAATAATATGACTGATATATTCACATATCGTCATATTAAACTATAGTCGTATTCAACTATAGTCATATTAGACTAGCATATTCAACTATAATAAACCTGTCGAGAAAATCAATTTTTTGTTCAAAAAAAATTAATTTTTTTTTATTAAAATCTAAAAATAAGAAAAAATAAAAAAATGCTAAATAAAGTCCGAAAATATTATAAAAAATACTAAATAAAGTCTGAAAATAATAAAACATAAAAATTCAAATATATATTTTTTTTAATTTGGTAGTAGATTTTTAGGAATTAGGTGACGTGTTGTTACGGAAAAAGAGGAAAAAAAAAAAAGAGAATAATTGGGATAAACTGTGCTAATTGACACAAGGGTAATATCGGGAATACAATTTCTAAAGGTTATCAAAAATAAAGATTTGATGGAATGACCCATTTTATTAATCACATAGAATGTAGTTTAATGTTAAGTGTATATTTTTACACTTTATCGTACCTTTTTATTTGGGCTTTTGGTGTGTTTTAATGATAATTGGTGCTTAAAAAGTTGATTTATTGTATTTTAGGTACAAATTGAAGAATTGGAAAAGTATGGGGTCAAAACTGCAATTTTGGCGAAAATATGGGTCAAAAGTGAAAATATCAAAATTCTGAAGAAACAAGGCTCGGACCCCGTCCCAGTTTTAGTGCAAATTATGGGACCCCCGTCCCATACCCCGAAGTTGCGCAGTAAAGGGATTTTAATTGCACAAGGAAACTGCCTTCTTCCCTAAGCTCTTCACCCTATATAAGACCAATCCAAGCACACAATTAGGGATCTTTTGGACGCAATTTGGAGAGCAACAAAGCAATAACGAAGACGAAGAATTCGAAGACTCTAAGCATAGATTTATCGTTTATGACTTATTTTATTTGTGTTTTTCCTTTAATCATGAGTAGCTAATTTTCTTATTTCTAGGATTTTATTTGGAACCCTATGTGGGATTTATGAACCCTTTTCTATGATTTTATGAAAGTTTTAATTCCGGATTATTTCTTCTACTTGTTTTATTAAGTGCATGAATTTGATCACCTTATGTGCTTTTATGTTATTGTTAATCGCATGAATCGGAAGATCGGGTTAATAATTAGAACTGTGGTAGAAGAGCCTTTGTGGTATTAACATAGGAATATAGTTAATCTCTTAGGTAGCCATTATTGAGATTTGTGCTTAATGTTGTGTTCTAGAATTAATTGCATAGGAATATAGTAATTGAATCTAGAGTATTAGAATCGTAATACACGCGGAAGCGGGTTATGATTATTTTAGCATCTCAGGTTAATAATCCGGGTTAATTGCTTGCATAATTGAAGGAATTGGGGGAGTAATAATCACATAGGGGGAAGAATAAAATCCTAGGCTTGTTTACTCTGATAAATCTTCGTGTTTAATTTGCTTTCTTGCTTTGTCGTTTTAATTTGCTTTTTAATTTAATCTAGTTAATTCTCTCAAAACTCGACTGTGTAAGGTGGACTCGATAATAATTGGTAGAATTTAGCGTCTAGGATTAAGTAATTAAATATTCCCTGTGGGTTCGATATCCGGACTTAATTGTCCACTATATTACTTGTACGATACGTGCACTTGCGTGTAGGTTTTCGGCCAACAAGTTTTTGGCGCCGTTGCCGGGGAATATTTGAATTATTTATTTTTATTCTAGCTCTAGATTTGAACAATTTTCACGATTCACCCATTTAATTTTTGTTTTATTTTATTTTTATTTTTAGGTACTGTGTATGCGTAGGAGACTCGATCTTGCTAGAGAACCGTTTGATCCCGAAATCGAACGTACTTTTCGAGCCGCTAGGAGACTTCAACGCGCAAACAATATAATGGAGGACGAAGAACGCAGGGCAGCGGGTAATTTACTCGGGGCCAACGGAAACCAAGTCCAAGAACCACCCCCTCAACTCCCATTACAGCCAGCAGTTAGGCCACGGGCACTTCAAGATTACATAATCCCGACTCATGATGGATTCCGCCCGAGCATCCAATATCCACCTATTGAGGCGCACAATTTTGAGATCAAGCAAGGCCTCTTGACGATGCTCCAAAATAACGGGCTATTTAGCGGATTGGCGGGTGAAGATCCCCATCTTCACATTGTCAATTTTCTAGATACCTGTAATTCTCACCGTCAAAACGGCGTTTCCCAAGAGGCGCTACAATTAATCCTCTTCAAGCACTCCTTACAAGGAAGAGCTCGCCAGTGGTTGATGTCCCAAGCTCCCCACTCTATCTCGTCGTGGTCTCAACTCCTCAACCTTTTCATGAAAGTTTACAGCTCACCCGAGAAGGACGAGAGAATCCGACGAGAAATTCATAATTTTGTCCAAGAGCAAGGCGAGCAATTGTACGAGGCATGGGAGAGATTTAAAACTCTTTTGCGGCAATGTCCAACACATGGAGTCGAACAATGGCGGCAAATCCACATCTTCTACCAAGGGATTAACGAGAATGCACGAACCGTTTTAGATGCCTCAACCGGAGGAAATTTTATGAGCCAATCGATACCGGATGCTTTCATCATGTTGGATCAAATTGCTCAAAATCGGTTTGCCAAGTCAAGCGAGAGGACGGTTAGTGGAGCCAAGAAAGTTCCCGGAGTGTTGGAGTTAGATGCAATTACGGCCCTTCAAGCTCAAGTGACCCAAATTGCTCAACAAAATCAACTCCTACTACAACACATCAAAGCAAGTCCACCACAACAAGTCCAAGCAATCGATTCTCCATGTTGTGAAATTTGCGGTGGAAATCACTACACGCTCCAATGCCAACAAGATGTGGAGTCGCTCAACTACGTCAACAATGCGCCTCGCCAATTCCAAAATCAAGGGTGGAGATCACAAGGGCAATATGGAGGAAATCAACAAGGCCAAGGATATCAAAGACCTCAAGGTCAATTCCAAAATCAAGCCCCTCCTCAACAAAGCTATCAAGGCAACAATCCACCGGCCCAAAAATCAAACACGGATGAGATATTGGCCCAATTCATGACCGCTACCCAAGCCTCGTTGAGAAATTTGGAGAATCAACTCGCTCAATTAGCTTTGAATCAAGAGAACCGTCCGCAAGGAGCATTGCCATCAAATACGGAAGATCCTCGAAAGCAAAAGTTCGAGACGTGCCAAGCTATCGATGTCAAGATCGAGAAAAAGGAAGAAATTCAAGTCAAGCCGCAAGTCACTGTAGCCGAATGGGTCGAGCCAATCCCATATCCACAAAGATTGCTAACGAAAAAGATCGAGGTTGAGACGTGCCAAGCAGTCACCTTGAAGAACGGTAAGCAATTGGAGGAAGCCCCACGAAAAGAGAAGAGAAACACGGTAATCGAGACGCCGAAAAAGAATGAGGAAAAAGAATCATCTCATGACGAGCCACCATCGACGGTGCCTTCACAAGTCCCTCCAATTCCTTATCCTCAAAAGTTTATAAAGAAGAAGCTCGATGCCGAATATCAAAGATTTTTGGACAAGTTGAAGGAAATTCGCATAAATATTCCTTTCATTGAAGCACTTCAAAAGATGCCAAAGTGGGTGAAGTTCCTCAAGGACCTCGTGAAGAAAAGTAAGAAATTGCAAGGGAACGAGATGATCCAACTCACGGAGCAAATTAGTGCAATTCTTACTCGGCCTCTTCCACAAAAACTCGGCGATCCAGGTAAGTTTACTATTCCTTGTACAATAGGAGGTAAAAATTTTAGATCGCTCATTGATTTGGGCGCTAGCATTAATCTTATGCCTTATTCTACCTTTAAAAATCTTGGGTTCGGTGAAATTGAACCGACGGCTATAACTCTTCAATTAGCCGATAGATCTTTAGTTTACCCAAAAGGTATTTTAGAGAATGTGCTAGTGAAAGTCAATAAATTTATCTTCCCTGTTGATTTCGTGATACTAGATATAGATGAGGATAGGGAGATACCTCTTATCGTAGGGAGACCTTTTTTAGCCACGTCGAAAACGCTAATTGATTGTGCTAGTGGTGATCTTACAATGACTGTTCATGATCAAACAATCAAATTTAATGTTTTTAGTGCTAATAAAAATACATGTGATAATAATGATTGTTTTGCTATTGAACTTATGGATTTTACAACTCATGAAAAGTTTGATGTTTTGATCTTGGACAATGGGAAAGCATCTTTGAGTGCAGGAGATGATGGCAGAAACGAGAATCGGAAGGAGCAAGTTTACTTCATGGACTCAATTTCAACTCCTCCGAGAGAAAGTCATACGAGTCGAGGTCTTAACGACGATGAGAATGCAAGGAAGATGTTGCCAGCCAAAGAATCGAGCAATCCACGAGAGAAGGATGAGTCAAGATATTGGGGTCGTAAGGAGAAAGTCAAAAGGAAATTGCACAAAGGACAATTGGTGTTATTGTGCAAATCACGGCTGTGGTTATTCCCAAGGAAGCACAAGTCAAAGTGGTCGGTACCATTTATTGTCCAAGAGATTCTTCCTCACGAAGTGGTCAAAATAAAGGAGCGAGATTCAAATCGTACGTTCAACGTAAAACGGAGCCGGCTCAAACCGTATTGGGAAGCGAGTGAAGATTGCCAAGTGACTTCGGTCACTTTTGCTTGAAATTAAAGAAGCAACGTCCGGCTGAAGACTTTAAACTTAGCGCTTCTCGGGAGGCAACCCGAGCTTTATTGTTTTTCGTAGTTTTCTTTAATTTTTCGTTTCATTTTTATTATCATAGGCATGCAATCTAATTAATTTATTTGAATTTTAATTTTCAGGGTCAAAAACATGGTCAGGGGGTCGAGACGGCCGTCTGAAATTGCAAGCAAAATCCCGGACGGCCGTCTGGGAAACAGAACGATCAAATTGTCATCTCTGTCTATGGGACGGCCGTCCCAAAAATAGGTGTAAATGTGGGACGGCCGTCCCACAACCAGTAAGAGGAAAACAATGTCGGACGGCCGTCCGAAAATCAGCACAAAAACCGGGACGGCCGTCCGACTATTTTTGGGGCGTTTTAACTTTAAAAAAATCGATTTTTTCCCCCATTATTTCCTAAACCCTCCTATTTACTTCTCTCAAACTCTCACACACAAAAGGAAGCTAGAGAATCAAACAAAATTCTCCAAAATCTACTCTTTCAAGGCACGCCCACAAGGTGTTCGACAATTTGCTCCAACCAAATTTTGAGTTCGGTTGCCAACCAATTCTCACCGAATCTATTCCAACCTCTCTCCCAACTTTCTCGTCCAACAAAAGAAGCCGCACGAGTGAAGCTTCATCTTCTAAAGGCAAAGGAAAAGGAAAGAAAAGTGCCACCAAACGACGATTCCTGTTCCAAAGCCGCTCCTCAAGCCCGAAACCTCGAGCTCCCGTGCCGATCGACGACTCCCAAAGAAGATGGAGCGAGAGAGCTTTCCGATGATGAGGAGCGTGAGAGAGCTAGGTAGGAGCACCCCGATCACATCGACTCCGAATAAATCAGGTGTTTTCTATCCTTAAAACTTTGTGCTAATTTCGTTGAGGGCAACGAAAATTTTAAGTGGGTGAAAAACTTGTTTTTGTGCTTATTTTTTGTTTTAGTTTGCATGCATTAGGTTTTATTCGTTTTTATTGTTTTTCTCATTTTTCCGGATTAAAAAAAAAAAAAAAAAAAAAAAATTGCTTGAGTCGAATGCATCGATGATTTATGATGATGAGAGATGATCAATGTTTGATGATGAGATTGCTTGTTTTGTGTGATAAGGATTTGATGTTTGTTTAGCTTTCGATTCAACGGGACTTAGAAGCGAATTATTGCTAGGAATCACATTTTGTGCATTGCTTTGGTTGAATGTTTTGTATTTTAAATTTGGAATTAATTTGTGCTAGATCATGCTATGTTCGGTTTTAAGACTCACCGTTAGGGGTGGGCATTCGGGTCGGGTTATTCGGGTATTACCCGACCCGGTCGGGTATTACCCGACCGGATCGGGTAATTTTTTACGTAACCGGGTTTTTCCCGGGTTCGGGTACCCGGTGCTCCCAAACCGGGTCGGGTCCGGGTATTAGAAATCCTACCCGGGTACCCGACCGGGTACCCGGTTGAATTTTTTTTTTTATTTTTTTTTATTTTTTATTTATATATATATATATATATATATATATATATATATATATATATATATGTCTATTATATATGTATATCAGTGTATATGTATATCAGTATGATATGTATATCAGATTATCACTACAATATATATATATATATATATATATATATATATATATATATATATATATATATATATATATATATATATATATATATATATATATATATATATATATATCTGTAGATATATGTATATGTTAAATAAAATTAGTTACTTTTATTTTTCTAAAAAAAAAAAAAAAAAAAAAAAAAAAAAAAAGAAAAAAGGAAAATAGCAAAACCCGAACCGGACCCGAACCCGACCCGAGATAACCGGGTACCCGGCAACCGGGTACTCGGTTATTTCGGGTCGGGTTCGGGTAATTTTTTTTTTGCAAAAAACCCGAATAACCCGACCCGAATAACCCGAATAACCCGACCCGACCCGAATGCCCACCCCTACTCACCGTAGGAAATTTATGATACGAAGTATTGAGTAGTGAGTGATTTGGGATATGATTTGGGCCTTCTTTGAACCGATTGAGCCTTTCAAGCCGACCTTTTTATCGAAATTATCCTTAGAACCTTGTTTTGAGCCTCGGAGAAAAGGTGTTCTTTCTTTTAGCCAATGTGTAAGGTAGAATAGGTGGAGATTCTTGAAAAAATTATCCCTTGGATTTCGGTCGAAAATTTTATAAGGTTCTTCTTCTTCTTCGAAAAAAAAAAAGAAAAAAAAAAAGAAGACAAATATCTATGCTTCTATATATATATAAAAAAAAAAAAAAAAAAAAAAAGAAAAAAAAAAAAAAAAAAAAGAAAGAGAGAAAAAGAAAGAGAGAAAAAGAAAGAGAGAAAAAGAGAAGAAGAAGAGACTAGAAGGGAGAAATAAGGACTAGTTGTTGAATTATTTTTGAAAACTCGATCCATTGCCTCAAAAGCAAAAGTGGAGACTTTTGAACTTTTGTGAATCGAGTTTATTAAAGTCCGTAGAGGTGAATTCATTGTTTCAAACGCCTATCTTTCAAATTTTGGCGTAATCACCTAAATTCAAGAAGAATAGCCACACATACCCATATTTCCTACCTCGAACCAAAGAGCCTAACAATTGAAAGCCACACAGCCCCAATGATCCCAATAGCTTAATGTTCGATATTAGTAGAGTAGAATAATTTGGTGAGTATTTGGAGTCAAGCATATGCATGTAAGTATAAATTCTTTCTATCTTTAATTTGCAAATATTGGATGCTTGAAGCAATTGTATGAATTGTGGTTTTTGGTAATGGTGAGTGACTAAGTGTTGTTGAATTTTGAGCTTGCGAATGCCTAAGAATTGTCATAATAATTACAAGTTCTGAAAACGTGAAGTTGATCATTGATCTATGTGATGAGATGTAATAGTTGAGTTATTTGCTTGAGGACAAGCAAAAGTTCAAGTTTGGGGGTGTGTTAAGTGTATATTTTTACACTTTATCGTACCTTTTTATTTGGGCTTTTGGTGTGTTTTAATGATAATTGGTGCTTAAAAAGTTGATTTATTGTATTTTAGGTACAAATTGAAGAATTGGAAAAGTATGGGGTCAAAACTGCAATTTTGGCGAAAATATGGGTCAAAAGTGAAAATATCAAAATTCTGAAGAAACAAGGCTCGGACCCCGTCCCAGTTTTAGTGCAAATTATGGGACCCCCGTCCCATACCCCGAAGTTGCGCAGTAAAGGGATTTTAATTGCACAAGGAAACTGCCTTCTTCCCTAAGCTCTTCACCCTATATAAGACCAATCCAAGCACACAATTAGGGATCTTTTGGACGCAATTTGGAGAGCAACAAAGCAATAACGAAGACGAAGAATTCGAAGACTCTAAGCATAGATTTATCGTTTATGACTTATTTTATTTGTGTTTTTCCTTTAATCATGAGTAGCTAATTTTCTTATTTCTAGGATTTTATTTGGAACCCTATGTGGGATTTATGAACCCTTTTCTATGATTTTATGCAAGTTTTAATTCCGGATTATTTCTTCTACTTGTTTTATTAAGTGCATGAATTTGATCACCTTATGTGCTTTTATGTTATTGTTAATCGCATGAATCGGAAGATCGGGTTAATAATTAGAACTGTGGTAGAAGAGCCTTTGTGGTATTAACATAGGAATATAGTTAATCTCTTAGGTAGCCATTATTGAGATTTGTGCTTAATGTTGTGTTCTAGAATTAATTGCATAGGAATATAGTAATTGAATCTAGAGTATTAGAATCGTAATACACGCGGAAGCGGGTTATGATTATTTTAGCATCTCAGGTTAATAATCCGGGTTAATTGCTTGCATAATTGAAGGAATTGGGGGAGTAATAATCACATAGGGGGAAGAATAAAATCCTAGGCTTGTTTACTCTGATAAATCTTCGTGTTTAATTTGCTTTCTTGCTTTGTCGTTTTAATTTGCTTTTTAATTTAATCTAGTTAATTCTCTCAAAACTCGACTGTGTAAGGTGGACTCGATAATAATTGGTAGAATTTAGCGTCTAGGATTAAGTAATTAAATATTCCCTGTGGGTTCGATATCCGGACTTAATTGTCCACTATATTACTTGTACGATACGTGCACTTGCGTGTAGGTTTTCGGCCAACAAGTTTTTGGCGCCGTTGCCGGGGAATATTTGAATTATTTATTTTTATTCTAGCTCTAGATTTGAACAATTTTCACGATTCACCCATTTAATTTTTGTTTTATTTTATTTTTATTTTTAGGTACTGTGTATGCGTAGGAGACTCGATCTTGCTAGAGAACCGTTTGATCCCGAAATCGAACGTACTTTTCGAGCCGCTAGGAGACTTCAACGCGCAAACAATATAATGGAGGACGAAGAACGCAGGGCAGCGGGTAATTTACTCGGGGCCAACGGAAACCAAGTCCAAGAACCACCCCCTCAACTCCCATTACAGCCAGCAGTTAGGCCACGGGCACTTCAAGATTACATAATCCCGACTCATGATGGATTCCGCCCGAGCATCCAATATCCACCTATTGAGGCGCACAATTTTGAGATCAAGCAAGGCCTCTTGACGATGCTCCAAAATAACGGGCTATTTAGCGGATTGGCGGGTGAAGATCCCCATCTTCACATTGTCAATTTTCTAGATACCTGTAATTCTCACCGTCAAAACGGCGTTTCCCAAGAGGCGCTACAATTAATCCTCTTCAAGCACTCCTTACAAGGAAGAGCTCGCCAGTGGTTGATGTCCCAAGCTCCCCACTCTATCTCGTCGTGGTCTCAACTCCTCAACCTTTTCATGAAAGTTTACAGCTCACCCGAGAAGGACGAGAGAATCCGACGAGAAATTCATAATTTTGTCCAAGAGCAAGGCGAGCAATTGTACGAGGCATGGGAGAGATTTAAAACTCTTTTGCGGCAATGTCCAACACATGGAGTCGAACAATGGCGGCAAATCCACATCTTCTACCAAGGGATTAACGAGAATGCACGAACCGTTTTAGATGCCTCAACCGGAGGAAATTTTATGAGCCAATCGATACCGGATGCTTTCATCATGTTGGATCAAATTGCTCAAAATCGGTTTGCCAAGTCAAGCGAGAGGACGGTTAGTGGAGCCAAGAAAGTTCCCGGAGTGTTGGAGTTAGATGCAATTACGGCCCTTCAAGCTCAAGTGACCCAAATTGCTCAACAAAATCAACTCCTACTACAACACATCAAAGCAAGTCCACCACAACAAGTCCAAGCAATCGATTCTCCATGTTGTGAAATTTGCGGTGGAAATCACTACACGCTCCAATGCCAACAAGATGTGGAGTCGCTCAACTACGTCAACAATGCGCCTCGCCAATTCCAAAATCAAGGGTGGAGATCACAAGGGCAATATGGAGGAAATCAACAAGGCCAAGGATATCAAAGACCTCAAGGTCAATTCCAAAATCAAGCCCCTCCTCAACAAAGCTATCAAGGCAACAATCCACCGGCCCAAAAATCAAACACGGATGAGATATTGGCCCAATTCATGACCGCTACCCAAGCCTCGTTGAGAAATTTGGAGAATCAACTCGCTCAATTAGCTTTGAATCAAGAGAACCGTCCGCAAGGAGCATTGCCATCAAATACGGAAGATCCTCGAAAGCAAAAGTTCGAGACGTGCCAAGCTATCGATGTCAAGATCGAGAAAAAGGAAGAAATTCAAGTCAAGCCGCAAGTCACTGTAGCCGAATGGGTCGAGCCAATCCCATATCCACAAAGATTGCTAACGAAAAAGATCGAGGTTGAGACGTGCCAAGCAGTCACCTTGAAGAACGGTAAGCAATTGGAGGAAGCCCCACGAAAAGAGAAGAGAAACACGGTAATCGAGACGCCGAAAAAGAATGAGGAAAAAGAATCATCTCATGACGAGCCACCATCGACGGTGCCTTCACAAGTCCCTCCAATTCCTTATCCTCAAAAGTTTATAAAGAAGAAGCTCGATGCCGAATATCAAAGATTTTTGGACAAGTTGAAGGAAATTCGCATAAATATTCCTTTCATTGAAGCACTTCAAAAGATGCCAAAGTGGGTGAAGTTCCTCAAGGACCTCGTGAAGAAAAGTAAGAAATTGCAAGGGAACGAGATGATCCAACTCACGGAGCAAATTAGTGCAATTCTTACTCGGCCTCTTCCACAAAAACTCGGCGATCCAGGTAAGTTTACTATTCCTTGTACAATAGGAGGTAAAAATTTTAGATCGCTCATTGATTTGGGCGCTAGCATTAATCTTATGCCTTATTCTACCTTTAAAAATCTTGGGTTCGGTGAAATTGAACCGACGGCTATAACTCTTCAATTAGCCGATAGATCTTTAGTTTACCCAAAAGGTATTTTAGAGAATGTGCTAGTGAAAGTCAATAAATTTATCTTCCCTGTTGATTTCGTGATACTAGATATAGATGAGGATAGGGAGATACCTCTTATCGTAGGGAGACCTTTTTTAGCCACGTCGAAAACGCTAATTGATTGTGCTAGTGGTGATCTTACAATGACTGTTCATGATCAAACAATCAAATTTAATGTTTTTAGTGCTAATAAAAATACATGTGATAATAATGATTGTTTTGCTATTGAACTTATGGATTTTACAACTCATGAAAAGTTTGATGTTTTGATCTTGGACAATGGGAAAGCATCTTTGAGTGCAGGAGATGATGGCAGAAACGAGAATCGGAAGGAGCAAGTTTACTTCATGGACTCAATTTCAACTCCTCCGAGAGAAAGTCATACGAGTCGAGGTCTTAACGACGATGAGAATGCAAGGAAGATGTTGCCAGCCAAAGAATCGAGCAATCCACGAGAGAAGGATGAGTCAAGATATTGGGGTCGTAAGGAGAAAGTCAAAAGGAAATTGCACAAAGGACAATTGGTGTTATTGTGCAAATCACGGCTGTGGTTATTCCCAAGGAAGCACAAGTCAAAGTGGTCGGTACCATTTATTGTCCAAGAGATTCTTCCTCACGAAGTGGTCAAAATAAAGGAGCGAGATTCAAATCGTACGTTCAACGTAAAACGGAGCCGGCTCAAACCGTATTGGGAAGCGAGTGAAGATTGCCAAGTGACTTCGGTCACTTTTGCTTGAAATTAAAGAAGCAACGTCCGGCTGAAGACTTTAAACTTAGCGCTTCTCGGGAGGCAACCCGAGCTTTATTGTTTTTCGTAGTTTTCTTTAATTTTTCGTTTCATTTTTATTATCATAGGCATGCAATCTAATTAATTTATTTGAATTTTAATTTTCAGGGTCAAAAACATGGTCAGGGGGTCGAGACGGCCGTCCGAAATTGCAAGCAAAATCCCGGACGGCCGTCTGGGAAACAGAACGATCAAATTGTCATCTCTGTCTATGGGACGGCCGTCCCAAAAATAGGTGTAAATGTGGGACGGCCGTCCCACAACCAGTAAGAGGAAAACAATGTCGGACGGCCGTCCGAAAATCAGCACAAAAACCGGGACGGCCGTCCGACTATTTTTGGGGCGTTTTAACTTTAAAAAAATCGATTTTTTCCCCCATTATTTCCTAAACCCTCCTATTTCCTTCTCTCAAACTCTCACACACAAAAGGAAGCTAGAGAATCAAACAAAATTCTCCAAAATCTACTCTTTCAAGGCACGCCCACAAGGTGTTCGACAATTTGCTCCAACCAAATTTTGAGTTCGGTTGCCAACCAATTCTCACCGAATCTATTCCAACCTCTCTCCCAACTTTCTCGTCCAACAAAAGAAGCCGCACGAGTGAAGCTTCATCTTCTAAAGGCAAAGGAAAAGGAAAGAAAAGTGCCACCAAACGACGATTCCTGTTCCAAAGCCGCTCCTCAAGCCCGAAACCTCGAGCTCCCGTGCCGATCGACGACTCCCAAAGAAGATGGAGCGAGAGAGCTTTCCGATGATGAGGAGCGTGAGAGAGCTAGGTAGGAGCACCCCGATCACATCGACTCCGAATAAATCAGGTGTTTTCTATCCTTAAAACTTTGTGCTAATTTCGTTGAGGGCAACGAAAATTTTAAGTGGGTGAAAAACTTGTTTTTGTGCTTATTTTTTGTTTTAGTTTGCATGCATTAGGTTTTATTCGTTTTTATTGTTTTTCTCATTTTTCCGGATTAAAAAAAAAAAAAAAAAAAAAAAAAAAAAAAAAAAAAAAAAAAAATTGCTTGAGTCGAATGCATCGATGATTTATGATGATGAGAGATGATCAATGTTTGATGATGAGATTGCTTGTTTTGTGTGATAAGGATTTGATGTTTGTTTAGCTTTCGATTCAACGGGACTTAGAAGCGAATTATTGCTAGGAATCACATTTTGTGCATTGCTTTGGTTGAATGTTTTGTATTTTAAATTTGGAATTAATTTGTGCTAGATCATGCTATGTTCGGTTTTAAGACTCACCGTAGGAAATTTATGATACGAAGTATTGAGTAGTGAGTGATTTGGGATATGATTTGGGCCTTCTTTGAACCGATTGAGCCTTTCAAGCCGACCTTTTTATCGAAATTATCCTTAGAACCTTGTTTTGAGCCTCGGAGAAAAGGTGTTCTTTCTTTTAGCCAATGTGTAAGGTAGAATAGGTGGAGATTCTTGAAAAAATTATCCCTTGGAGTTCGGTCGAAAATTTTATAAGGTTCTTCTTCTTCTTCGAAAAAAAAAAAGAAAAAAAAAAGAAGACAAATATCTATGCTTCTATATATATATAAAAAAAAAAAAAAAAAAAAGAAAAAAAAAAAAAAAAAAAGAAAGAGAGAAAAAGAAAGAGAGAAAAAGAGAAGAAGAAGAGACTAGAAGGGAGAAATAAGGACTAGTTGTTGAATTATTTTTGAAAACTCGATCCATTGCCTCAAAAGCAAAAGTGGAGACTTTTGAACTTTTGTGAATCGAGTTTATTAAAGTCCGTAGAGGTGAATTCATTGTTTCAAACGCCTATCTTTCAAATTTTGGCGTAATCACCTAAATTCAAGAAGAATAGCCACACATACCCATATTTCCTACCTCGAACCAAAGAGCCTAACAATTGAAAGCCACAAAGCCCCAATGATCCCAATAGCTTAATGTTCGATATTAGTAGAGTAGAATAATTTGGTGAGTATTTGGAGTCAAGCATATGCATGTAAGTATAAATTCTTTCTATCTTTAATTTGCAAATATTGGATGCTTGAAGCAATTGTATGAATTGTGGTTTTTGGTAATGGTGAGTGACTAAGTGTTGTTGAATTTTGAGCTTGCGAATGCCTAAGAATTGTCATAATAATTACAAGTTCTGAAAACGTGAAGTTGATCATTGATCTATGTGATGAGATGTAATAGTTGAGTTATTTGCTTGAGGACAAGCAAAAGTTCAAGTTTGGGGGTGTGTTAAGTGTATATTTTTACACTTTATCGTACCTTTTTATTTGGGCTTTTGGTGTGTTTTAATGATAATTGGTGCTTAAAAAGTTGATTTATTGTATTTTAGGTACAAATTGAAGAATTGGAAAAGTATGGGGTCAAAACTGCAATTTTGGCGAAAATATGGGTCAAAAGTGAAAATATCAAAATTCTGAAGAAACAAGGCTCGGACCCCGTCCCAGTTTTAGTGCAAATTATGGGACCCCCGTCCCATACCCCGAAGTTGCGCAGTAAAGGGATTTTAATTGCACAAGGAAACTGCCTTCTTCCCTAAGCTCTTCACCCTATATAAGACCAATCCAAGCACACAATTAGGGATCTTTTGGACGCAATTTGGAGAGCAACAAAGCAATAACGAAGACGAAGAATTCGAAGACTCTAAGCATAGATTTATCGTTTATGACTTATTTTATTTGTGTTTTTCCTTTAATCATGAGTAGCTAATTTTCTTATTTCTAGGATTTTATTTGGAACCCTATGTGGGATTTATGAACCCTTTTCTATGATTTTATGCAAGTTTTAATTCCGGATTATTTCTTCTACTTGTTTTATTAAGTGCATGAATTTGATCACCTTATGTGCTTTTATGTTATTGTTAATCGCATGAATCGGAAGATCGGGTTAATAATTAGAACTGTGGTAGAAGAGCCTTTGTGGTATTAACATAGGAATATAGTTAATCTCTTAGGTAGCCATTATTGAGATTTGTGCTTAATGTTGTGTTCTAGAATTAATTGCATAGGAATATAGTAATTGAATCTAGAGTATTAGAATCGTAATACACGCGGAAGCGGGTTATGATTATTTTAGCATCTCAGGTTAATAATCCGGGTTAATTGCTTGCATAATTGAAGGAATTGGGGGAGTAATAATCACATAGGGGGAAGAATAAAATCCTAGGCTTGTTTACTCTGATAAATCTTCGTGTTTAATTTGCTTTCTTGCTTTGTCGTTTTAATTTGCTTTTTAATTTAATCTAGTTAATTCTCTCAAAACTCGACTGTGTAAGGTGGACTTGATAATAATTGGTAGAATTTAGCGTCTAGGATTAAGTAATTAAATATTCCCTGTGGGTTCGATATCCGGACTTAATTGTCCACTATATTACTTGTACGATACGTGCACTTGCGTGTAGGTTTTCGGCCAACATTTAACATATTCAGCGGTATACGTATCGAGGTATACGTATCGATATAGATATTTTTTTTAAAATAAACAATGATGGAAGAAAATTTTGAGTACAACAATCTTTTCTAAGTTTTAATAATATTTATATCTAAAAAAAGAAAACAATATATTACTTGTTTTGGTATAATTTTTATTGGGGTTATTTTACATACCTCTAGCTATCAAATAAACTAGGGATAAACTCAAGCCACAATCATCATTTGACATACTCCTCTCGATAGGCGAAAGTGTTATACTACCCTTATATGCAATTTTCGGCCAAACTGCATTCAACATTTTTGGTCCTGCATTTAGTGTTTTCGCTAATTTATTTATTATTATTATTATTATTTTTAATAAACATGTTTGTTATATATATATATATATATATATATATATATATATATATATATATATATATATATATATATATATATATATATATATATATGGATTATTAGCAAGACCCCCCTCATCTAGTAAATGTAGTTAAGAAAACCCCCCCTCCCAAAAATAATTTGAGAAAACCCTCTTGGTTAGTATTCCACCAAATATTATTTTTATAATTCCAAATCTACCCTTAATTGTCAACATACTATTTTGAAACCCTAATTTTCTTTTCTCAAATTCACCTGCCTTTCACCACCGCCGCTGCCTCTCCCCCGCCGTCCACCGCCTTTCACCACCGCCTTTCACCACCGCCACTGCCTCTCCTCGCATCCACTCCACCGCTTCACACCTTGCCTCGGCCAGAGATGGGTTCTGCTCGAGGCCGCCGGCGGCATCGTGCTCTTCCTCGCAGTACAGAGAATCGGAGAAGAATTGAGGGGTGTGGTGGTGTGGTGTTGCCGGAGAAAGACGTGCGGCGGCGGGAAGTGGTAGCGAGCCATTTCTTCATGAGTGATCTTTTTTCCTTTTCTTTGTCAAATCAAGAAATTAAATTGGAAGGAAAACATCAAATTAGTTTTTCTTTTATAAAATGGTATTCAAAGACTTGTTCAAATTTCTCTGTTCATGAGTGATGGTAATGATGGTTGTGACGGCGGTTTTGAGTGGAGGATTGCGATGGGTCTGTTGGTGGCGGCGGTTTTGGGTGGAGGATTGCGATGGGTCTGCTGGCGGCGGCGGTTTTGGGTGGAAGATTGCGATGGGTTTGCTGAATTCGTGCAGAAAAAGAAATTCGCGCAGGCAGGGCCTTAATCGACTACGTGTTTTTAATCGACTATGTTCAATAGTCGATTAAGGCTTAATCGACTATGTTCAGTAGTCGATTAAGGTTAACCGACTCCAGTTGTTATTTTTTTTTTGTTTTTTGATTTTTTGTTTATTGATTCCAATGTATAAATCAATTACAATGTTTGTATATATTTTTTTTAAATATAGTTGATTTTGCATTTTTTTTGTAATTATGATTTGTTATTTTTAATAGCTAAAATTTTAATCGACTATGCATTAATAAACCTGATAGAGAAAAAAATTAAAAAAACCAAAAAAAATTTAAAAACAAAATTAGAAACAAAAAAAAAATTAAAAAATTAAAGATTTTCCTTAATCGACTATGAAGCATAGTCAATTTAAGACTAATCAACTATGCTTCATAGTCGATTAAAAAACGGAAAAGAAAAAAAAAATCCTGGAGCGCTGACCCAGTGATGAGGTGGCGGGCGGGGGTAAAGCTGGAAAATATAATAGGTGAAAATGGGTGTGGACTTTTCTCAAATGGACTAAAATATTTTGGGCCTCCCTCAATTAAAAAAAGTAGTGAGGTGGTTTTCTCAAAGAGCCCTATATATATATATATATATATATATATATATATATATATATATATATATAGGGTAAATTACAAATACCCCCCTGAGGTATGACCAAATTACAAAAACACCCCTCTTGTTTGGATAATTACATCTACCCCCCTCAACTATGATTTTTTCTTACCTTTATGGTGCCGAATTCAACATAGTCATCTAGATTCCGTGAAATGTGCTCTAGTTTGTACTCTTTGTGTAAAAAATACAGTTTTCGATGCACCACAAACTGATATATACAAGCTAAAAATCACATATTATGGTCATCTTGCTTCATAATGTAGAGTTTGAATGGGATAAAACGGGTACAAAAGTGATAATATTCCATATAATCTCGAAGATTCCACTAAATTTGATGAGTTGAGGGGGGTGGTTGTAATTATCCAAACAAGAGGGGTGTTTTTGTAATTTGGTCATACCTCAGGGGGGTGTTTGTAATTTACCCTATATATATATATATATATATATATATATATATATATATATATATATATATATATATATATATATATATATATATATATATATATATATATATTATTTTTTTAATTTTTTAACTTTTTTAATTTTTTCTTTTTTTTTTTTAATTTTTTTTTTAATTTTTTATTTTTTTTTGAAATCAATATGTTTACTGTACTGAAAATAATTAAATGTAACTACATGTAACTGTAGTAAACTATAGTAATTAGTAGTTATGTTTTTTTTACCCCATATTATTAGACGATCAATTGTATACACACACGAGAATACTGGCTTATACAAGAGAAATTTATAAACCCCAACAAAAAAAAAATTACAAATTTCAATATTTTTATTATAAATCACCTCTAAACCAATAAAATACAAATAAAAAATACACAAATATATGCATATGTAACTACATGTTACTATATGTAACTAGTAATGTATAGTAATATATAGTAATATAATGTATAGTAATGTATAGAGTCTGTTGAACATTGTAACGTGAAGCAGATGTAACTTCAACTAAATTTTTGACACCTTCAAGGAGATGATCAATGACTTTCATTAAGCTGCAATTGCAAAATCAAAAAAAAAAGACATATTTTAGTGCGAATCAACAAAAATTAAAAAATATCAAAACACCCAAAAATCAACAAACACTAAGAGATCGAGAGATAGAGAGAGAGAGAGAGGCTATTGCTGGAAAATGCTACACATTTTAAACCAACAGCCAGTGACTCCTCACCCCAATCAGCTCCTACCAAAACCCTAACCGCCGCTAATAATAACTACTCAAGGTTCCGCGCTCACCAATGAAAAAAAGTTATAAAAATAACCGTGACTATATAAAAATGAACAAAATTACCATCAAAATATAGATCCCGACGAGAGGAATCCAACGGTGGGTAGCCCGTCAAAATCCGACTGCCGGAACACAAAATACACCTCCAGCAAGACCCACCGTCGTCGAAATATGCGTCGACCGAAAAAAATTGAGAAACAGACCCAGTGCTCCAAACTGAATGAAATCATCACCAAAAGAAAGAGTTCGACCAGAGAAATCCAACGGTAGTTAAACCATCGAATTCCGACCATTGGAGAGAGAGAGTTAGGACTCCGGGAAGCAACTTCGCCGGTTGGAGATATACGGAGGTGGGATTTGAATCTGGGGATTGAGAAAGGAAGAGAGAGACGACCGTGAGTGGCTAGGGTTTAAAACTGATTTTAAAAGGGCATTATAGGTACTTTAGGATGGCCGAGGGGAGTATGCCAAAATATTTTCGAAATAAAGGGGTTTCCCCTAAAGCGTAATTGTTAAGTGTATATTTTTACACTTAATAGTACCTTTCAATTGGGGCTTTTGGTGTGTTTTATTGATAATTGGTGCTTAAATGTTGATTTTTGTATTTTAGGTACAAATTAAAGAATTGGATAAATAGGGGGCCAAAACTGCAATTTTGGAGAAAATATCGGCGAAAAGTGAAGAAGTCAAAAATCTGAACAATTATAGTCCAGACGGCCGTCTGAGAAATACACTTAAATCTCAGACGGCCCTCCGAGAAACAGGAGGCAGTCTCTGCTTTTGAGACGGCCGTCCGAGTTTTAGTGCAAAATCTCAATCGGCCGTCAAAGAAGACGTAGAAGCGCAGTAAATGAATTCTAATTGCACAAGGAAACTACCTTCTTCTCCAAGTTTTCCACCCTATATAAGACTAAGTCAAGCACATAATTGAGAATCAATCTTTAACGCAATTTCAAGAGCTACGAAGCAATAACAAAGAATTCGAAGATTACAAGCATAGTTTATCTTTTCATGAGTTATTTTGTTTTTACTTTAATCATGAGTAGCTAACTCTTTAATTTCTAGGATTTTTATTTTGAACACTATGTGGGATTTATGAACCCAAATTCTATGATTTTATGCAAGTTTTAATTCCAGATTATTTCTTCTACTTGTTTTATTAAGTTCATGAAACTGACCACTTTATGTGCTTTTATGTTATTGTTAATCGCATGAATCAGAAGATCGCGTTAATAATTAGAACGGTGGTATAAGAGCCTTTGTGGTATTAACATAGGAATATAGTCAATCTCTTAGGTAGCCATTATTGAGATTTATGCTTAATGTTGTGTTCTAGAATTATTGCGTAGGAATACAATAATTAAATCTAGAGTATTAGAATCGTAATACACGCAGTTACTTGCAAAAGCAAAGAAATTGGGGGATTAATAATCACATAGGGGGAAGAATAAAATCCTAGGCTTGTTTACTTTGATTAAATCTTCGTTCTAAATTGCTTTCTTGTTTTTGCTTTTTTAATTTATTTTAAATTTTTTAGTTTAATTTAGTTTATTAATCCTTTTTCGACTGTGTAAAGTGGGCTTGATAGCAATTGATAGAATTTAGCGATTAAATAATTAAATATTCTCTGAATGATCGATACTCGGACATAAAAATCCACTTTATTATTTGTGAGTCTGCAAAATAATCCCAATTTTTGTTTGAGAACAAATAAAAATAAAAATAAGTGAAATCAAATAAAATGAATAGAAATTAAAAGAAAAGGAAAAATAGAAGCCCCTTTACGAATTGATTGATTTGCAGCTCAAAACCTTAAAACCCCAATTCAAAAACGCTTCGGTTTAAAAACCTCTCCCCTTTCCCCCTCTCTCTCTCTACAATCGCTGCAGTTGAAGTAGATTGACGAAGCTTTCTCTCTCCTCTTCGTTGTTAATTTTATCGATATCTCCACAAATGGTTGGTCGGAAGTTCGCCGAACCAACCGCTCCCCGGAGCCAGGTACCCGTACCATTTCTTTTCGTCGGAATATGCTTTGTATCACTGCTCATTGTTTCTTTCATAAACCGCATGAATTTAAGTGTGTTTTCTGTGATTTTGCTGTAATTCAATTCAATTCTTACATAATTAGTTGCAATGAATTGTTTTTCAGAAGGCACTGGTTCAATTGGCTTCAATTGACCCAATCGAGCTGCGAAACGAAGCTAAAGTGGAGAGATGTAGGGCGACTAGGGATTTACGAAGCTGCGGGCGGTGTGTGCAGAGGGTTCTTATTACCTGTGGCCACGCCGCTTTATGCGAGGAGTGTAGTCAGAGGTGTGATGTTTGCCCTATTTGTAGAGTTTCACTGCCGAAAGGGGGTAACGATTTCCCGCTTCGCCTTTACTACGAGTGCATCGAAGCGGGTCTTATATCGAAGATGTGCGACGATAGACTTCTCGATAGTAAAGAAGATGGCGGGAATCAACTTGTTGCTGATGTTGAACGCCTTTACTCTCTGTTTGACGTTGCCTTGGAGAACAATCTCGTTTCGCTAATTTGCCATTGTATCCTCCCACACCAATTAGTGTTTATTTTACGGTTGACGAAAATGCATTACCTTTATTTTGCATGGCTGGAAAATTTTAATTCTCTGTGGTCAAAAGGGATTTTGTTTCGGTCATTCTTTTCGAAATCGGTGAAGATGAAACTGTGTATGTTTTCTTTATTTTGGGTTTGATTTGTTCTCGGTGTAACATTTGCATAATTGTGTTAGAGCTAAATCCTTACGGGGTTTTGCAGGAGAAGTTTTTTCTTATTTAATTTAGTAATAATGGCTGCAACTTTCTGTGTTTGCGTGTGCACATTCGTGGTCGGAGTTGTTGAGTTTTTTTTTTTTTTGTTTCTTTTGTTGTTGTCTCAAGAGCCCGAACTTAAGTGTATATCTTTTCTATCTTTTATTAGTGCTGTCACATTTTTGGGTAGTTTTTTTCCTTAATGCAAGCACACAGATGTTACGGATGTATGCATGGATGAAAGTGCTGTATCCAGTGATCCAATTATCGCATTCTTGCTCGATGAGAAGGTTGTCAAAGACTGGTGCAGGCGGACATTCAAGATTATCTTGGCTGAACTGCAGGCGATATGTATCCTAATAAAACGACCCTGAATTTGTTTCGTATGTTCTTGACTGGACAATGATTGCACCACAACTGTGTGCTCCTTGACATTCTTTATAGATAATCTTACCGTATTGGAGATGAAAACAAAGTTGAGTTCACTTCTAAAAATTTCTTCAAAGCTAGCAGGTATGTCCAATGTTCTTGAAGTGTTAGAGTCTTCGTTCAGAGGCCACGACATGAATCATCTTCAGGAGACTATATTGAAGACTAAACAGGTCAATACCTTTTGAACGTTCTTGTCACGTATCGACCGTATATTGATCACTTTAATGCTATTTCAGTAATAAGATAATTTAAGGAATTTATTTGGCCATTTTATTCGTCACTTACCTGAATTTGCAGTGAGATTTTGAACTATATCCGACATTGCCTTCCATTAATCTTTTAGAATTATATATTCAATGCCTGTTTTACTGGGCTCGATTTTTTGAAAATAAATAAATAATTGCCACTAGATATTTTGTGCCTTTTTCCTAATTGGATCTTAGTTTACAATTTTTTGTATTTAACAGCACTTGGAAGTCATGATGTGGTGCATTAGACATCAATTTCTGGAGGATGTGCAATCTAGGTATTCTGATTTTGCATCATGGAGTTCATCTGTTCGTGAAAGGAAATCAGCAGCCGTTCAGCGAGCGTGGCCTGATTCAGTGAATCGTATATCGGAATCTGCTGAGCAGAGTACATCTAGCCTCTTTATTGAAGATGCACTCTCGAATCTTGATACAGAGCAAGGTTATGCTGACAAAGAGGAGAGGGAATTAGCAATTACATCTTTGCTGACAGGTGGCGGCAATTTATTTTTTATGTCCAAGTTACATGGAATGGCAGGATGCTACCCCTTTGAAAATCTCCGCTCTGCTGCCGACTTGCTTTTTCTGCAAGGAAATTCCGATTTGGTGCTTGCCAAACAGGCTATTGTATCCTCTTCTAATTTGGAAAACGGAGTTTTAAGAGTGTTTTAAATTAACATGATTGATGTTTCTGTTGTGTTTATGTTTATGTTTTTTATTTATTTATTTTTTTTTTTTTATTATTATCGTTCCTTAACCTTTTTGGCACAGTTCTTGTATTATCTGTTTGATCGGCACTGGACAATTCCTCGTGATGACTGGAGAAACATTGTTGATGACTTTGCTGTCACATTCAGCATAACGAGGCACGCTTTGTTGGAATCTTTTGTCTTCTATCTTTTAGATGACCACACCGACGAAGCCCTAAAGGTATATAACACTGTTTTCCACAACACTTGGTAATATGAAGTATGATTATTTTCTGATTTAGCTACATAAAATATGTAATAGTGCAGACAATCAAGAACCAATTATGGATGATCTGATACCTTAAATAACGTTACACATATGGATGATGTGTTTTTTGCTTTTGGTCCTTATTTTTTCCCATTCAACCATCGTTTAAATATTTTCCATGGCTTATAACTTGTGTGTTACAGTGAATCTCTAGTTCTTTAATTTTATTTGAGCACTTTTGTGCGTGTATACTGGAGTTATTTAGCAAGACTTGACGAAATGTTAAGTATTACGGCATTCCAGAAAAACAAATGATGACGAGAAAAGGGGGAAGAAATAAGATAATACTATTGGAATTTCAGAATATGATAGCTACGAACTTCTGAGGAGCGTTTATGTAATATTCTTGTTTTTACTTGGCCAGATGAAGAATTCCATGGACTGATGTAATAAAAACATTGATTGAGAAATGAAACGTTAATTTACGTTCTTTTTCTGACTTTGAATATTTTAGCAAGTCCAATTCTTCCCCGAGGATCTTGTAAGCTAAAACGTTATTTGAATTTTACGCATCTCTGCTTCTTTTCATCTTACAACTTTACGTTCACTTAAAATGTTTATTTAAGCACAAATCAGTCTTTTTTATTATTGGTGGCTTTGATATTTCTTCACAATGCTATACTGCTAGGAAGCCACTGCCCTTCTCCCCGAAATCGCAAGCCCAAATACACATCCCAAAGTTGCACAGGCACTGTTAGAGAGGAATATTCCCGATGTAGCTCTAATGGTTTTAAGGTGGTCAGGTCGAGACGGTGGAGAAACATTAGTTGAAGCTGTTACTGCAGTTCGTGTTCGTGTAGAGTGTGGACTTCTTACCGAAGCTTTTATGTATCAGAGAACAATTTGCGCGCAAGTCAAGGATAAGAAATCAAAGGATGAAATGAAAGAACCGAGTAGCAGCGTTTGGTTGGAAGTTCTTGTAACTGAAATTTGCTATCTTTGTCTTAGGGGTAATATATTGGATCGCATTATTGAGCTGCCTTGGAATTCCGACGAGGAGAAACATATTCATAAGTGCTTGTTCGATTTCGCGACCAGTGATCCTTCTTCAACTGCTGGAAGTCTTCTTGTAGTTTTCTATCTACAGGTTTCACTATTTCCTAATGATCCTTAAATTTTTTGTCTCTTTTTTATTTTTATTTTTAGTTTCAGTATGTGTTGAAATAAAAAAAAAAAAAAAAAAAAAAAAAACTATTAATTAATAATCTTTGAAATTGCAGCGTTATCGGTATGTTGAAGCATATCAAGTGGACTCTAAGCTTCAGAATATGGAGGAAGATTTCATTTCGAAAAATCAGGACGACAGGATTTCGTATAAAGTGAGATCAATGAGTCATTGGAGGAAGGGATTAGTTGTAAGTTGTCTTAATTTTCCGATTTATTACTAATTTCTTACTATGGTTTGTTATTTATTTATCAATACTTATCTAAGTTAAGTCAATGTGATCTAGAAAACAAGAACTAGTTGTCGTCTGCTTGCACGGAAATTCTCCCTTATGTTTTTTTCTTGAACTCTTTTTTATATATGTATTTGCTATTTGTATACAAGGAAGTACAGATGTCAAGCCATTATTCACCGATTTTTGGCAATTGAAATTCTAAATCTGATTTTCGTATTCTTTCTTTTCGCAGGGCCAAAGTGTGGATCTATTACCCGATGTTTTGCAACAGCAACTGAAGAGTGGAAACTTACCAGAAGTCGGTGTTTTTCCCAATAATGAAAATATTTCCGTAAAATCCAATTTTGGGGCGACAGTGCAAGAACCAATCCTGGGCAATTTGCTGTTTAATGCTCCAAAGGTGCAATGGGAGGGCAATGGCGTCTTTGCACATCCCCTTATGCAATAAGATTTCTAAAGTTCGATTTTAATAGGAAATTTCTACTTACTGTTTATCATTAAACACTTGAGCATCTCTAGTTTTGCCATTACGTTTTACTGCAGAATAGAACACAACATCTGTAGATCGAATTACTTCATTTTTGAAGTGTTTAACTATTCTTGTTGTTGAAACGATTGTTGAATTGGTTTTCTATTATTTCATCGAACGTTAATTTTGTACTCACTGACGGTGCGTGTGTATTTGGTTGGTTATATCTAGGGGTGCAAGTTGGAACGAAAATTCCAATTTCTGCCGGTTCCGATCCGAAAAATTCCGATTTTGTAACAACTTTTTTCATTCCGACTATCGAAATTCTGATTTCCGAATTTTTCCGATTTTTTTGGATTGGAATTGGAATCATATAAAAAATCTGATCCGGTTTAATTTCCAAAAAAATCCGATTTTTTTTCCCGAAAAATACACATATAAATAATATATATTCTATAATACTTAATTTAAGTTTTTATTTTGTTTTATTAACAGCGATTTGATTTAAGTTTTGTTTTAGAATTTTGACATATTGAATTGTTGTTATATGTTTTCTTGGATTATGATGTGGTTTATTATTTATTTACTTTTTGAATTGAAATTTAGTAGTTATTTGTTTTACTTTTATCGACGTGAATATTCTTATTTTTCGAAAATTATTAAAATTCCAGAAAAAATCCGCTAAGTTTTGAAATTTTGAAACTTAAGTGATTTTCGATTTTTTTTCGGAAATTCCGAAATATCCGGCCTTTTGGAATAGGAATCAATTTTTAGATTCCGAAAATTTTAGAATTGGAATTGGAATTGATTTTGTACTTCCGATTTTTTTTGAAAATTTTCCGAAAATGCTAATTTCAATCCGATTCATCCCACTTTCACCCTTAGTTATATCATATACGTGTATGTAACATTGTTCAGGTGAAAACGTGCACTTGGGGTACATATTACATCGAGTTCGACAGAGTGTAGCATATTTCTTAACTCATTCAACATACAACTCTGCGAAAACAAAGTCGAAACTAATATTTCTTCAAATTCTACATTTGGCTTACTAAATTTGTTGGACTAGAATAATCGATATCTCTCAGGATTATTTTGTGTGGAATTTATGTGTTCATGTATTGATTTGTGTATCTTTGTTTTGTGTTGCAATATGTGTACATGTTCGTATATATTTGTGCATTTATGTGTTTTTATATGTGTGCATGCGTGTATGTTAATGGTAATTTTGGTCTAAGGAATGATATAGTTATGGCCATGACTTATAGATATTTAATCAAAATATATTGGTGTTCTAATATGAAAGCAGCCAAATTTCACTAATAGTCCTTCATCTTAGTATTTAGTTCCACTTTAGTCCATGATGTCCCAATTGTTTCATTATCATAATTTAACTCTACAATCTATCTCAATATTACAGTCCTTTGTTGTATAAATTAATTAACTTTAACGGAATCTTTTATTTACTCGATGGTATATTCTATTCTTATAAATCTTTGTAATAAACTATAAATAAATTAATAAACACTAGAAAACTCATGTAGTTGAATTAGTTCATTAAATATTAACATAAGATCATAAAAAATATAAATAAGTTTTTGATAGAGAATATATGTAGTTATATTATAATTATTTAAATATGTTTCTAAATTCAAGTTATATATCCACATTAATACAAACTAATATTTCGTAAATAGTAGTTTCTTAAGTTATATTTTTGTTGGTTGCAAGTATTATTTTTAAATTACAAACTTTATTATTTATTGAAAAAGTCATAATTTATCAAAAATAATTCTAACAATGGAATATTCCATCCGTTTTTAAAAGATTCCGTTAAACTTAATAGCTTTATACACCAAGGGATGATAATGAGATGAATTATAGAGATGAAGGATGAAAATAAGAAAAATTGAGACGTGAGGGACTAAAGTGAAACTAAATGTGAGGATGAGGGACCATTAATGAGATTTAGCCATATAAAAGGATATTAGGTTTCAGCCTTTTTCTTTTTCTATTTTTTATTTTATTTTTTTTTTATTTTTATTTTTTTTATTTTGAGTAATATTAGGTTTGAGCTAGACATGACCACGGGCCGGTTCATACCGGTTCACGGTTCACTTTTTCTGGAACCGGAACCGGCCCGTAATATGCACGGTTCGACGGGCCGGGTCGGCCCGGAAAATTTGAATTTTTTTCTTTTATTTATTTTTTTATTTTTTTTTGAAATATTTGTTGAATAAGTAAATTATAGGAAAAATTGGGGTGTGAGGGTATTTATAGGAAAAATTGGGGGGGGGGGGGGGGGGGGGGGGGGGAATTCAAAAAAATAACGGCCGGTTCACTAGCCGTTATTTGCTCTTTTTTTGAATTTTTTTGAATTTTTTTTTTAACTTCGGGTGAACCGCCGGCCCGGCCCGGCGGTTCACGGTTCACCATTTCATAGAACCGGGCCCGTCCCGGGGACGACGGGCCGGTTCACCGGTCAACGGGTTGGGCCGGGTCGTCAACGGGCCGGTTCCGAGCCCAAAACCGGCCCATGGCCGTGTCTAGTTTGAGCCTTGAGGGGCGTTTAGAAAAGTTACCTTTTAATATAATAAGTAATAAGTAATTAAATTGCTGATATTTCAGTATATTTTTTTGAATTTTTTTTTTTTTTAACTTCGGGTGAACCGCCGGCCCGGCCCGGCGGTTCACGGTTCACCATTTCATAGAACCGGGCCCGTCCCGGGGACGACGGGCCGGTTCACGGTCCCGGGCCGGTTCACCGGTCAACGGGTTGGGCCGGGTCGTCAACGGGCCGGTTCCGAGCCCAAAACCGGCCCATGGCCGTGTCTAGTTTGAGCCTTGAGGGGCGTTTAGAAAAGTTACCTTTTAATATAATAAGTAATAAGTAATTAAATTGCTGATATTTCAATATATTGTTGTCTTAATTTATGGAAGATTCTGGTAATAAATGTAAAACTTCAATAATTTTAATTATTACCATATAATTAACGTAAACATTGTTGTAATATTACAAGTACTTGTTAAATCTCACAAAATTGTATCAAAAAACTACCAAAATCTAATAATCATTACGAGAATACAATATTTATTTGTGATATCCGAGTGCTATATAATAATGTCACAACATACATAAAATTACTCATCTAAATCAAAGAACATCCTCAAACTTGAAATAATGGCTTTCATCATGATTTTAACCGTTTTACTTGGTGCTCTTTGTTTGCAAGCAAACGCATCACCAGATAACAATTTCGATACATACTATTCGTATCTTTGGGGAGGCGATCATTTTTCGATAAATCCCCAAAAAACCGAGGTCCAACTTAAATTCGATAACTACTCAGGTAATGATTTATATACAAGGTTTCAACAAACTAGAATTTTGATAGCAAATATTTAATTTATATAAAAAAATAATATTTATTTACTTTTTGAGTTATATATTGACATATTTTTGTACATAGGTGCTGGATTTTATTCTAAATCAAATTATGGATCCGGATTATTTCATATCAAGATGAAGATACCGGCCAACAAATCAGGAGGAATCGTTCCAAACTTCTATGTAATATATATTTTTATCGTAAACGTTTTTTTTTTTTTGTTAATTTTTTTTTATAATGAATGAACCCGCATCCAACGACCGTATACGTGCATTAGGGTAATGGAACATATATATAATTTTGTTTGTTTGTAACTTGTAGCTAATGGCACTCCCAGTTGGTGGTGACGCAAGCCGACCTCATTTTGAAGTTGATTTCGAGTTTCTGGGATCGACTGGATTATTGCAAACCAATGTTTATAATAATGATACCGGAGGTAGAGAACAAAAATTCCAGCTTTGGTTTGATGCATCGGCCGATTACCACACTTACGAAATTCTTTGGAACCCTTCCAATATACAGTAAGATTCTTATTACACGCATATAAAATTACGATATTAGCATTTTACACGCATGTGTGTGTGTGGGCGCGCGCACGCCCATCCATCTTGGTATTGGAAAAGTATAATACTTATGAGACAAATAATTATTTGAAGTATTTGAATTTTGAATGTTTTAGATCAAATAACGAAACTAACCAGTAACTGATCGTAATATTGATATGTTTAATTTTAAAAATAAGATTCCAAATTTTCATTTTTTTTATATTTTCATTTTTCTAGTCTTATCATGTTTTTATGCTTAGTTTTCATATCTTATTTTTCACTCTATATTATATTTGGAAGAAAAAAAACACTTTTGATATGTGAAGAAACTTTTCAAAAAACTTATTTTTATTTAACTTTATTGCTTATAGTATTTAATTTAATTAATATATATGTGTGTGCGCGCGCGAGCGCTTTCTTAAGAAAAGTTGTTACATTATCATTACATTATAATTTGTATAGGTTTCTTGTGGATGGGATCCCTATAAGAGTGTTCAAGAACAACATTCCGGGAGTGACGTATCCCAATGTGCCGATGCACGTCGAAGCAAGCATATGGAACGCAAAGTTTGCCGGAAATGTGGATTGGAGTAAATCCCCTTTCTTTACCTACTATACAGATTTCGGATTCTACGGTTGTTCTGGCAACGATGTTGCGGCATGTGGTTCTGATAACTATTTCTGGAATAAATACAAGGTACTGAACCCCGCGCAAAAAGAAAAGATGGCGTTGTACCGGAAAAACTATATGACTTATGACTATTGTGCACAACCGGCTACGAGAAAGACGGAATGCGCATACAATAATCAATAATGTGTGATTTATAATTTGCATCACTTTGAATAAAGAATCTCCTCACATATGTGTGTATGAGTTGTAATATACTTAAAAAAAAAGTGTGAGGTAAATTATAATTACTATTATTATTTTTTTATGGTGAATTTTAAGAAATTTTATCAGAATTCTATATCATTAATTCAGAATTTTATTTATGAAATACAATTTCGATACACAAAACAAATTTATAATTCCTTAAGCCCATATGTAACTATTAAAACATAATTCATAAACCTAATCAATGAGGCAAAATAAAAACAAATGCATTACATGCTTTAGTCATGGCGATTCCACTGTCAAAAATCGAAAGAGTCTTGTTAACTTTATCGGGCACTAGGCGAATGAACAACTCCAAATGAGCATCGAGCTTGCTCTGATCGGCCAAACTCTCGAACCGGATTTTGTCTAAGGCATCGGAGGCGTTAACTACCCAGCTGGCAACGGAATCGATTCGTTTGGAGAAGAGGCGCATCAACTCACTAACTAATACGCGGTTTTAGTTAATTGTTGTGGAAGACATTAACCAATAAGGATTATCCACGTGGCTTTTCTATTTATGTATTTCTTAATAGATTTTAGGGCTATAAATAGCAGCTCATCCTGATTAACGAAGAATAGTAGCACGGAAACTTCATCTTCTTCTTCTATACGGTCAAAGTTTTATTCTTCACATTTTACAACAAACCTTAAATTGATGGTTCATGGAGAAAAATTAAATTAAACCGTATCCACTTTCAAGTCAGCAAAGCCACACTAACTGAAGTGCTATAACTGAAAATGAGATTAGACTATTATTACTTAATGTGCTCACTTATGTTCCTTTTCTTTGTACCTTATTTCAAATCGACCCCGGCCCAAAATCAGGAATAACTTAAATTTAGGGGACTGAATAGCAATTTCAACTAGACACACGCCGCCACTACACCGCTGCAGCTCCACAGCCACCATCTAACTAGAATTATGGCCGTAAAACTGAATCGACCATACCTTTGCAGTGATTTCCGATTCAAAAAGCTGAATTCAGATTCACATACACTAAATCCATATTTTACATAATTTTGACTCATTAATATCAAGCCGTACGGAAAATATTCAACCTAATTTCAGATTAGAATATGAACATAGTTTTACAACTGAATCCATGAAAATATAGATTTCATATAACACCGATCCAAGCAAATTTAGCAAACATAAAATCCCCGGTGATTCAATACAACGAGAATCAAACATAAATATAAACACGAATTGTTGTTCATTCATTCTCCCCAAACAATATAAACTCCCCAATAAATAATTTAATGGAATTGTTGTTCATTCTTTCTCAACTCCTTTAAGAACAAGCTTGAAGCACAAGTTGTCGCCGTTGGGACGAGAAGCCCACAACTGGATCACCGTCCCCGTTTGAATGCCGTTGTTCTTTCTGATCTGATTCCATGGCTTCGCTATCTTATAGCAGTCGCATGTTTTCCCAGTTCTCTCAATCTTCAATGCCACGTCGTATTCTCGACCAATGGGATCGATTAATGTTGCCTTAACACCGTAATTGTCCTTATTCCTGAGTATGGTCCTCTCCCTTTCAGTAAGAAACTTATCGTTTGTAACTTTGTTCATCGATATCGAAAAACGATGGTGGCTATCACTGTTGTCCGTTTTATTCAGCTTCTTCTCCACGAACAAAACCCCGTCGTCGTCTCTAGCGGCAGCAATAATCGCCTGATCCACAAACAAATTACCATTTTCTTCGTGAAGGGGATTTTCTTGAAGAGGGTAATTTCTCATGACGTGAATGTTTTCTTGAATCGGGTTTCTCAATGGGTTAATATTTTCTTGGAGAGAGTTTTGCGTCACAATGATTTCTTGACTAGGGATTCTCATGACAATAGGGTTTTTCATGATGACGTTGTTTTCTTGATCGTGTTTTTCGATCAACCGGACACAATTTTGTTCTTGATTGCCGGTCTTGGTTATATTTGAAGTTGATGGAGCGTGACAATCAAGATTTCTTCTAGAGGAACAAGTGTTCCGAATATTACGTTTTCTTTTCTTGGCGGTTTCGGCATATCTCTTCTCTTCAGCGTCTACATCCACAGGAGATTTTTTTCCTACAACTAGTGTCGCAGCATGCAAGAGGTAGGCTAGATGGAGCCTTCCCCTCCCTTCGCACTCAGCCCTTGGATCACAATATTCGTGATCACTAGAACTCCCGGAATCATCGTTAAGATGATCCTTCATCGTCATAATTTTGTAGATGTTATATGGACAATAAATTATTTTTTCTTCAAGTTGCATGCACTACTTTGAAAACTTTAATTTGGCCGAGCATGTAGGTTCGATATACTGTGTGTCTATATATATACATATAAAATAATAATCCTACATTGACATTGACTAGAATATGTAATATATACATATAAAATAATAATCCTACATTGACATTGACTAGAATATGTAATTTAAAATAAAGAAGGATTTTGATATCTTCAAATTTCAAATAGGCAAGGGTAAAAATATTTTGAAGTATATTTAATGAATCAAATACCTCCCATAAACTATTAAAATCATTAAAATATCAACCTAAACTATGAAAATTATCTAATATCCCCTTGATTGACTTCAATAAATTTACGTGAACGAACAAAAAAGTATAGTTTTTTTTTTTTTTTATCCATATAATAAATTAGTAAATCTTATCTTCTACTTTGAAGATCGAAATCGTCAAAACTTATTTGATCCAAATTGATAAATTGAGTTTGCTTTGTTCTTAGGGTCCATTATAAATAGGGTTAATGTCAAAGAGGCCCATGACAAGGACACTTAACTAAAAAAAGGACATTCAACTTTTTTGTCTTTCAAATATTTCCAGTTCATTCAAACTTATTTGCAAATAAGGAAAACTCTTTTATATATACCAAAATTACCCCGAATTCCTTGAAACTCAATTCAACTCAAATTTGATGATTTACACCCCAATTTAGCCCAATTTTACTAATTTATCAATTTTGATCATAATTCCAATTTTGACCTGCCACTACCGGAGACTGCCGGTCTCCCGCGTTGACTTTTTTTTTTGAAAACTTTTTTTTCCGGTAAGTCAAGCGTCGGGTCTCCGGCGTCGTTTTTTTTTTCTTTTTTTTTTTTTTTTTAAGGTTGACCGGGCGGAAAAAAAATCAAGAAAAAAAAAACGTTTTAAAAAAAAAAAAGTCAACGCCGGAATCTGGCCAGAAAAACAAATTATTTTCTGAAAAAACATTTTATTTTTTCAAAAAATTATTAAAGTGGGGTTTAATGTAAAATGTTTGTTTAAGTCCGATGTCAATGTGTAACATTGAGAAAGTTAGAGTTTAATTGATGGTATTGATAAAAATTATACTATGGAGGGTATTTTAGACTAAAGACTTGGGGATGAATTTATTTGAAAGACTGTTTTTTGTGTGGACTAATGTGCATTTAAGTCCCTTGCCATGTCCGTCTTTGCCATTTGCCCATAAATAAGTCCATCATAAGATACTTATTCATAGTGACAAAAAAATCTTTTACAAAAAAGTCCACACAATATCGAGAGGTTAAAAATTATTTAATTTTTGACTCAAAACTCAATTTTGCGTACCATTTCGTCTGTCGCCGCCATTGACCGTCGGTCAACGCCGGTCTCTGGCATTGACTTTTTGATTTCTTTTTCTTTCTTTATTTTCCTTTTCTTCTTTCTCCCGCCCGTTGACCAACCCTCAACACCGGTCTCCGGCGGCGTTGACTGTTTTCTTTTTTCGAATTTAACACAATAATATTGCTATATTTTGGACAATATACAATTTAATTTATATGATCATTAATATATATGTTTTTTATTTATTTATTTTTGTGCCAATTGTTTTCTGAATATTTATGAGAAAAAAATCGAGGGCGTTGTCCCCAAATCCCGTAAATATTTAGACCACTCTTACAACAAATTTTGACTCTGCCGCTTTTTGTAACACTGAAAGTGTTTTGGCCAAAAATAGGCCTTTTAGTCGCCGGTACACCGTGCAATTTATTTTTGTTTGGGGTCAAAGTGCGAAAACGGCTTAAGTATAGACGGCAAATTGTACTTAGAGGGTGTTTTTTTCAAAACTTATAAGATGTTAAAATGAACTTATAAGATGTTTTAGAGCTAATAAGCTCTTCCAAAGTCTTTAGTAAATTAAAAAAAAAAAAAATCTTATTTTTTTTTTTTTTTTAAAATAAGTTGTTGGGGAGCAAATACGATCTTTTTAAAAAAATACCTCTACCCAACCTTTTTGTTTAAGATCTTATAATGAGTAAAAATAGGAAATAAGTTCATTATCCAAACACTCTAAAAATTAATTCTAAAATTAAGATGTAATAGCTTAGCAGCTCTTAAAACATCTTATCACACATAAGAGCTTATCAGTTATTTAAAATAAGCTTAGCCAAAGCCTCTTAACCATTGTTTTAATTATGGCTGTGCGTTGGTTGGTTTGGTTAAAAACCAGCTATAAAACCAACCCAACCTATCCAACCAACTTTGGTAAATATCGAAAACCGCTATCGACCCAATTTACATAGGTAGGGTGATGGTTGAAAACCAATTAAGTGGGCCGGTTGATGGTTTGGTTGATGGGTCATCCATCTAAATATTTTTTATTTTTTTTAATATTTTATTAATTATTACAACGCTATATCTTTTATAAATTAAGTATGACTATTTCAATAATATTCAAATACAAAAAGTCAAAACATTACGGGCCATATGTATTGCAATTAAACATAAATATTTCGTCCAAATATTTAGGCTATATGTCTTAAAATTAAAATAGTTCAAATTAGATAATAAGGTTAGATTTATTGCTTTTAGAATTTTGGTCAATATTAGATAATTTTAATAAATGTGATATAAAGTAGAAATTTGAAATAAAAAATATTAAATATTTTAAATTAAATTAATAAATAATAAATTAATAAATAAAGTTGGTTGGCCGACATTACCCGACTAACCAGCTTTTTAGCAAATTAGAAAGGGCAAATTACAGCCACCCCTGAGCTATGGTCAAATTACAAAAAACCCCCTCCTGTTAGGGTAATTACAGCCACCCCCCTCAACTATGTATTTATCTTACGGAAAGACCTCTCCAGAGGTAAATTTAGGGATGTTAATTCAGTAAAACCGAACCACAATTTCGGTACGCCAACATTTCATACCGTTTACCGAACTAAATATACGATTTGGTTCGGTAAATAACCGAATTACATAAATTTAACGTAAAAATATTTAAAAGGAGGGGGGTGGACGTAATTATCCAAACAAGAGGGGTTTTTTCGTAATTTGACCATACATCAAGGGGGTGGCCGTAATTTGCCCTATTAGAAACCATTATCGACCCAACTAAACATGAGTTGGTTGACATTATCGACCCAACTTAAATGTGTCAGTTGATGGTTGACTATCCATCACAAATTATGGGTCGAAAATAGGTTGGTTGGTAATTAAAACTGCACAAGCCTAGTTTTAATACAATAGGTTTACCTTTGGTGCTTAAGCACGGGGTGCTTATTTTGCTACTTATGTATTTGGTTTATGTTAGACTACTCTGGCGTGAACCAAAAGTATTTATTATGTCTATTTGGACAGTGACTAATTCGCCAAATTAGATCAATATTATTTTATTAATCACTAGTAAACACCATGTGCGTTACACGTGATTATGTATGTATGATTTTAATATATAAAGTAATGAGTAATCAATTAAAACCTAGATATTACATTAAATAAACGAATAGAAATTAAATAAATCAATAGTAGAAAAGTGCACGCCCTAATTACTTATCAATATACACGATTAAACAAAATTATTTTAAAACTTGAAATTACTAAGAATATAATATCATAACAAAATAATTAAAATATATATTTTTATATATTATTTCATGCACGTTCACATTAAATTTTCTCTTATTTGTGTGTGATGGTTGATAATTTTAATTTTCTTAAATTTCTTTGCATTAATGTTATTTGAAACAATTAATTTTTCTTTTCTCTCTCTTGTTAATCGTATGTTATGATCTCTCTGGTCAAAATATCGATACTTGAAATTTGAATATTAATTTAATCTTACGTATTATTCAATTTTATATCCAATTCTTTTTATATTTTTTTCTGGAATGTATTTAAACTTCTGAAATGTATTTTTTATGTACTATAACATTTGATTATATTTATTATAATAAACATATTTTCTTTGGATAATGTAATAAACTGAAAATTATCCAAGATACTTATGAAAATATTAAATATAAATTAAATGTATGTAACATCAATATGCACCACATATCAAGATACTCAGCTTAATGCATTACAATTATCTTGTTAATAATTTATGGGCGAATGGCAAATAGGCCCATGATAAGGGACTTAAATACACATTAGTTCACAAAAAACCAGTCTTTGAAATAAACTCATCCCCATGTCTTTAGTCTAAAATACCCTCCGTAATATATTTTTTTATCAATTCCATCCATTATACTCTAACTTCCTTAATATTACACACTGACCCCGAATTTAAACAAATATATCACACTAACCCTCATTTTAATAATTTTTTGAATTTTTTTTTTCAGAAAATAATTTTTTTTTTCGGCCAGATTCCGGCGGATTTTTTTTTTGAAAACTTTTTTTTCTGAAATTTTTTTCCGGGCTTGACTTTTTTTTTTTCTTAGAAAAAATTATTTTAATTAATATTATTGTCTTGGCTGCTAAAAAACTATCTCAACAGTAATATTACTGTCTGAGACAGTAATATTAGTATCTGGGACTGTAATATTAAGAATATTATTTTTCCGAACAATAATATTACTAATATTACTGTCCTAAATAGTAATATATATTATTGCATAAGACAATAATATTACGGTCGGAGACAATAATATTATAGTCGAAGACAATAAAAAATGCAGGCCAAGACGATAAATTTAATTAATACAATAATATTACTGTCTCAGACAGTTAAATTACTGGCGGAAACAGTAATTTAGCAGCCAAGACATTAATATTAATTAAAATAATTTTTTTCAGAAAAAAAAAATTTCAAAAGAAAAAAATCAATTAACAGTTAAATTATTGTCTCCGACAGTTAAATAACTACGGAGACAGTAATTTAGCAGCCAAGACAGTAATATTAATTAATATATTTTTTCTTAAGAAAGAAAAGTCAATTAACAGTTAAATTACTGTCTCCAACAGTTAAATAACTGTTGGAGACAGTAATTTAGCAGCCAAGAGAGTAATACTAATTAAAATATTTTTTAAGAAAATAAAATTCAATTAATAGTTAAATTATTGTCTCCGACAGTTAAATAAACTGCTGGAGACAGTAATTTAGCTGCCAAGACAGTAATATTAATTAAAATATTTTTAAGAAAAAAAAAAGTTCAACGCTGGAGACCCGGCGGCGGTTGACCTACCAGAAAAAAATATTCAGAACAATAAAAAGGTTTTCAAAAAAAAAAAAAAAAAAGGTCAACGGCGGCTGAACGGCGGTCTCCGGTGGTGGCGGGTTAAAATTGGGGTCAAAATTTGAAATTTGGGTTAAAATTGGGTAATTGGTGAAATTGGGCTAAATTAGGTGTAAATCATGAGATTGGAATTGAATTGAGTTTCAATGAATTGAGGGTAATTTTGGTATATATAAAATGATTTTGCTTATTTGCAAATTAGTTTGAATGAGCTGGATTAATTTGAAAGACAAAAAAATTAAATGTCCCTCTTTTAATTAAGTGTCCTTGTCATGGGCCTATTTACCATTTGCCCATAATTTATTGCTAATTTAAATATGAAAAATAAAGAGAACAATACTCAATTTTCCAATTTTGGAACATGTTTTTTTGGGCGAATGGCAAAAAGGCCCATCACATGGGACTTAAATGCATTTTGGTCCACAAAAAAAAAAAGTCTCTCAATTAAGCCCATTCTCATGTCTTTAGTCTAAAATACCCTCAATAATATAATTCTTATCAAATCCACCCATTATGCTCTAAGTTTCTTAATATTACACATTGACCCCGTATTTAAACAAATATATCATATTAACCCCCAAAATTTTTTTTTTGCAGAAAATATTTTTTTCTGAAATATTTTTTTTCCGGCCAGATTCCGGCGTTGACCTTTTTTTTTTTTTTTTTTTTTGAAAAACTTATTTTTTCCTAAATTTTTTTCCGGCCGGCCAACCACCGTTGACTGCCGGTCTCCGACGTTGATTTTTTTTTTTTTTTTTTGAAGTTTTTTTTCTTAGAAAAAAAATATTTTAATTAATATTACTGTTTTAGCTACTAAATTACTGTCTCTGACATATTATGAATATTATTTTTCCGAACAGTAATATTATGAATATTATTTTTCCGAACAGTAATATTATGAATATTATTTTTCCGAACAGTAATATTATTAATATTATTGTCTAAGACAGTTAAATTACTGTTGAAGACAGTAATTTAGCATCTAAGGCAGTACTATTAATGAAAATATTTTTTTAACAAAAAAAAATGAAAATATTTTTTTAACAAAAAAAAATGAAAAAAAGTCAATTAACAGTTAAATTACTGTCTCCGACAGTTAAATAACTGATGGAGACAGTAATTTATCAAACGAATACAGTAATATTAATTAAAAATATTTTTTTTAAGAATAAAAAAGTCAATTAACAGTTAAATCACTGTCTCCAACAGTTAAATAACTGCTGGAGACAGTAATTTAGCAAGATACAGTAATATTAATTAAAATATTTTTGAAGAAAAAAAAAGTCAATTAACAGCTAAATTACTGTCTCCGGCAGTTAAATAACTGCCGGAGACAGTAATTTAGCAGCCAAGACTAAAATATTAATTAAAAAAAAAATTTAAGAAAAACAAAATTATTAAAAAAAAAAAAAGTCAATGCCGGTCTCCGGCGGTTAACGCCGGAATCTGGCCGGAAAAAAAAAATATTTCAGAAAAAAAATTCTTTTATGAAAAAAAAGTTTGGGGTGTTAATGTGATATATTTGTTTAAATACGGGGTCAATGTGTAATATTAAGGAAGTTATAGCATAATTGGTGGAATTGATAAGAATTAGGGTTAAAATTGGGGTCAAAATTGAAATTAGGGTTAAAATTGATTAATTGATGAAATTGGGCCAAATTGGAGTGTAAATCATGAAATTAGAGTTGAATTGAGTTTCAATCAATTGGGGGTAATTTGGGTATATATAAAAGGATTTTTCTTATTTGCAAATAAGTTTGAATGGGTTGGATTTATTTGAAAGACAAAAAAATTGGATATCCCTCTTTTAATTAAGTGCCCTTGTCAGGGCCTATTTGCCATTACCCCTTTTTTTTTTACGCTTTCCAATTTTTCCAAATAATTTTGGATTGGAATTTAATTCATATGTTGAATATTTGGAATTTCAGTTTACGATAAAACTTTGAATTTATTTTTCTACTGTATTTATATTACATATCTTATATAAATCATGCTACGTAAAAGAAACTGGTGTTATATAACTTTCTTAAATTTTACTATGTTAGTATATATATATATATATATATATTTTAGTATGTATTAAATTGATTATTCTTTTTCACTTTAAAAATACCACCCCGTGCATCGCACGGGGAAAAAATGCTAGTATTATATTAAACTAAATTTCAGTAGACCAAACTTAATAAAAAACAAATCTTACAACAATAGTTGAGACTTGAGAATCAACATTCGGAAGAACCCTAATCTAAATCAAACTAAACAAATTAAAAAAATAATTGATCTAACCATGTTTAATGAAATAATAATTCAAACCAAACCGTAGAAAAGCCAAACAATATAAACTCCCCAATAAATAATTTAATTGAATTGTTGTTCATTCTTTCTCACGTCTTTATAAGAATAAGCTTGAAGCACAAGTGGTCGCCGTTGGGGCGAGAAGCCCACAACTGGATCACCGTCCCCGTTCGAATGCCGTTGTTCTTTCTGATCTAATTCCATGGCTTCGCTATTTTATAGCAGTCGCATGTTTTCCCAGCTCTCTCAATCTTCAATGCTACGTCGTATTCTTGACCAATGTGATCGAATTATGTTGCCTTGACACCGTAATTGTTCTTATTCATGAGTATGGTCCTCTCCCTTTTAGTAAAAAACTTATCGTTTATAACTTTGTTCATCGATATCGAAAAACGATGGTGGCTATCACTGTTGTCCGTTTTATTCAGCTTCTTCTGCACGAACAAAACCCCATCGTCTCTAGCGGCAGCAATAATCGCCCGATCCACAAACAAATTACCGTTTTCTTCGTGAGGGGGATTTTTTTGAAGAGGGTAATTTCTCATGACGTGAATGTTTTCTTGAATGGGGTTTCTCAATGGGTAAATATTTTCTTGACGTGGGGGATTTTCTAGGAGAGAGTTTTGCGTCGCAATGATTTCTTGACGAGGGTTTTCTTGACTAGGGGTTTCTCATGACAGTAGGGTTTTTCATGATGAGGTTGTATAATACATATTAAAGGGATGTGTTTATTGACAAAAAAAATATAACCCTTAAACCTAGAATAATAAAAATGATTGGTTAGGGACTTATGCATAAAAACCCCTTATTCTTAACTAATGATTAACTATGGAAAGAAGATAACTGTTGATTTAATCAAATATGAAAAGTCTAGGATCTCATATTCCCTGTGTTCTACCTATTTATGCAAACAAACGAATTATTTAGTAAGTTATAACCAACAGTAAAAAAATAATTACAATCTTAACGTGCATGATAAATTCATGATATGTCTACGAGAATCAATTAAAAAATGCAACATTAAGTAATTCTGAAGAAAGCAATGGAATTTGTTTGTTGAGTATAAAACTCCATAAGAAAATAGGGTAAAGAAAACTCTTTGGTCGTCGAATGGATCGAAGTATGAATATTCTCAATTCCAAGTAGGATGTTGCTCTCCTTGAGTCACGATTCTTCGTCTGCACGTTTGATAGGAACTCCGTACAACTTGTTACGAGACCCAAATACCTTACGCGGAAGCAAGATCGGAACATCAAAAAACAAAGGAATCAAATGGGTGGAACCGCAACCCATTGTCTACAAAGAGACAAGAACCTTGGTATGTGAAGACGCCACAATCAATTGTGAAAGATCGATTGATAAGTCGGGATGAACGCACGGAATCCTCCGATATGTTCGAAAAGTTTATAAAGAACTACAGAGAATAATCTCAAAATATTAATCAAAATTCGTCCCTCCAAATAAGCCAAATTAGCAACCTATTTATAAGATCTAAAAAGACTCATTTTTCACCATGAACATCTCAAACATTTTATTCAAGCTTTTCTTCAATTCCAAATCGAATAACTTCTTTAAACTCGTATGCTTTCGCTTCTTCCAATTCTTCATCTTGGAGCTTGTCAGGATCGTATCAGACTCCCCCTCTTTAAAAGGATTCGTCCTCGATTCGGACAAATATCACATGTAATATAAACAAAATCGATCTCATGATCCATCTCTCTGTTCGGTAGTAAACTTACACATCTTTGCACCACGTCACAGAACACACCATCTTGCAAACATTGAAGTGTATATAAAAGTGGATATTGTGTAGCTCGAAGTTCCAATGCGTCCAACCTCTGTATAGAGAATGACTGAAGCATCTCTCTAGGCACCGCCATCTCATCAGCATTTACAATGAGAGTTTGCACTCCGGTTAGCTCGGCAGTAACTGTTAGAATTATTTCAATAATTATGTGGGCTCACATATGTAACGTAAATGTGTATGGCTATCTAAAAGAAAGTCCAAATTAAGTGTGATCTAATAAAGATTATTCGGTTGGACTTATGAGTATTAAACCATAATTATGGGCCTAATATGTAGAGACAAATAGGGTTTAATTGTGATTTATTAATGGGGTTGAATTACAGTGGTAATATAACTGGACTCTACAGTTATATAAATGGTCATGGTCCCAAAGAAACGCAATCATTCGGTCTCTTCTAAAATCCATCGTTAGAGAGATAATTAAAGAACTGTGGATTCTTTGGAAGACATGTCCCATGTCCAGTGGAGATTCAAAGATTCGAAGATTCGATTTCATGATATAAGGTACGCTTCCTTCCGTGTTTATGTTTATGTATAATTGTTGTTGATTCAAGCATATTGGTTCTTGAGAATTCGTATGTATGTACGATAAATTTCTAACAAGTGGTATTAGAGCCACCATGTCTTGAATTATCGGGATATTATGTTTGTTAAATTTCCCTATTTCGAAGTTATACGAAATATGATTTGGTGGATTAAATTCTGAAAAATTATGGTCCGATTATGAACTTAATCTCTTAATTTATTAAAATTCATCCGGCCTGTTGGTTGTTAATTGTTTAATTAATTTAAGAATTGTGTTTTTTAATTGCTGAATTACAAATCTGGGAATAAGTTTGTCTATGTGAATCTGAATCTCGATTTTCGATACGATTCTATAAGAATCTTTAAACAATGGTGATCTACAAATTAAACCACCGGTGGTTTCTGTAAATTTCAATTTGATCCCGTATTTTGGTTATTCCTGATTTCGGGCTGGTGTCAATTTGTAATTAATGAACTTCTGATTAGGCCCCCCTAATACTTACGAAAAGTGCATTTCAGTCCCCAGTTATAAAGTTTCTCTCAAAACTGTGATATATTTTCAGAAAATATATTTTCACCATAAAAATTAAGTATTTCTGAATCTCATGTTTGTTTTCACTCAAAGACTTTTCTTTCGAAATTTCAATTCAGTCTTTTAAGTTGTAAGATTTTCTTGATTTGGGGCAAGAGCAATAGGAATAAAAGGTTGATTTAAGGTTTTGGGGCCTTTTTAAAATTTTCAATTATTTTGAGGGACTGGGCTAATATGTGAATTCTTTTAAATTCATTTAAAGTTTTTGTTTAGGTCAATAAAGTGAAATTCATTTTGAATTTCAAATTCGGTTTTCTAATGCTAATTAGGGGAATTTTCATATTTTAAAGTTCATGCCTTATTAAGCTTTTAAATGTTTTAATTAATGGGTCGAATTAAGTATATGAATTAATTTATTAGTTCAATAAATTTCTGACCAATTATAATTTAAACATTAACGAATCAAAATATGAATAATGATTATTAATTAACCAAATAAGGTTTGACTCATTCGGCATTTGAGTCGAAACCCTTGTTTTAAGTCTAAATTGAGTTACTAATATAGTCCAAATCTATATAAAGTTAGATTTATTGGTTAAAATTTAATTTAGTCTCTAAATCTAAATAAGGTTGAATTGTGAGCACCACGTTATCTTTAGCTCAAATTCAAAATAAAGATTGATTTGATGTTTTCAATTCATACTCATTTTTATGAACCCGATATTACTGAGTTTGATTCGAAAACAATACAGTGAGGTATTTAGAGCCTTAGCGCTCAACGACTTTTAATTTTTTTTTGGTAATTTTTTGGTACATCTAGTGACTTGTTATTAAGTTTGTCTGAAATTTAAAAGAACTAATTGAAGCATGACGCCATCCTACGTGACAAGCCTAGGATTTTATTCTCCCCCCTATGTGATTATTACTCCCCCAATTCCTTCAATTATGCAAGTAATTAACTCGGATTATTAACCTGAGATGCTAAATTAAACATAACCCGCTTCCGCGTGTATTACGATTCTAATACACTAGATTCAATTATTGTACTCCTAAGCAATTAATTCTAGAACATAGCATTAAACAAAAATCTCAATAATGGTTACCTAAGAGATTAACTATATTCCTATGTTAATACCACAGAGGCTCTTCTACCACAGTTCTAATTATTAACCCGATCTTCCGATTCATGCGATTAACAATAACATAAAAGCGCATAAAGTGGCCAGTTTCATGAACTTAATAAAACAAGTAAAAGAAATAATCCGGAATTAAAACTTGCATAAAATCATAAAAAAAGGGTTCATAAATCCACATAGGGTTCCAAATAAAATCCTAGAAATAAGAACATTAGCTACTCATGATTAAAATAAAAATGCAAATAAAATAAATCATAAACGATAAATCTTTGCTTGGAGTCTTCGAATTCTTCGTCTTCGTTATTGCTTTGATGCTCTTGAAGTTGCGTAAAAGATGGATCCCCAATTATGTGCTTGGCTTGGTCTTATATAGGGTGGAAAATTAGGAGAAGAAGGTAGTTTCCTTGTGCAATTAGGATTCCTTTGCCGCGCCTTTTCGTAATCTCGGACGGCCGTCCCGAATTTTGCACTAAAACTCGGACGGCGGTCTCAAATCGGAGACTGCTTCTGCTTCTCAGACGGCCGTCCCAGTTTTAAGTGTATTTCTGGGACGGCCGTCCCGTGCTATATTTCTTCAAATTTTTGATTTCTTCACTTTTGGCCCATATTTTCTCCAAAATTGCAGTTTTTACCCCATACTTTTCCAATTCTTCAATTTGTACCTAAAATACAATAAATCAACTTTTTAAGCACCAATTATCGTTAAAACACACCAAAACCTCCAATTAAAAGGTACGATTAACTGTAAAAATATACACTTAACACACCCCCAAACTTGAACTTTTGTTTGTCCTCAAGTAAAATCTACTCATAAGCAAATAACTCAACTACGACATCTCATTACATAGATTAATGATCAACCTCTCGTTTTCAGAACATGTAATTATAATGACAATTCTTAGGCATTCGCAAGCTCAAAATTCAATAGCACTTAGTCACTCACCATTACAAAAAACCACAAATCATACAATTGGTTAATTCAAGCATCCAATATTTGCAAATTAAAGATAGAAAGAATTTATACTTACATGCATATGTTTGACTCCAAATACTCATCAAATTATTCTGCTCTACTAATATTGAACATTAAGCTATTGGGATCATTGGGGCTTTGTGGCTTTCAATTGTTAGGTTCTTTGGTTCGAGGTAGGAATATGGGTATATGTGGCTATTCTTCTTGAATTGAGGTGATTACGCCAAAATTGGAAAGATAGGCGTTTGAAACAATGAATTCACCTCTAAGGACTTTAATAAACTCGATTCTTAAGAGTTCAAAAGTCTCCACTTTTGCTCTTAACACAATGGATCGAACTTTCAAAACAATTCAACAACTAGTCCTTACTTCTCCCTTCTAGTCTCTTCTTCTTCTTTTTCTCTTTTGTTTTTTGTTTTTTTACTATATATATATATATATATATATATATATATATATATATATATATATATATATATATATATATATATATATATATATATATATATATATAAGTATATATATTTGTCTTCTTTTCTCTCTCTTTTTTTTTTGTTTCTGTTTTTTTGTTTTTGTTTTTTTACTATATATATAAGCATATATAAGGTCGGCTTGAAAGGCTCAAACGGTTCAAAGAAGTCCCAAATCATATCCCAAGTCACTCACTACTCAATACTTCGTATCATAAATTTTCTAAGTTGAGTTTTAAAACCGAACATAGCATGATCTAGCACAAATTTATTCCAAATTTAAAATACAAAACATTCAACCAAAGCAATGCACAAAGTGTGATTCCTAGCAATAATTCGCTTCTAAGTTCCGTTGAATCGAAAGCTAAACAAACATCTAATCCTTATCACACAAAACAAGCAATCTCATCATCAAACATTGATATCTCTCATCATCATATTCATCGGTGCATTCAACTCAAGCAATTTTTTTTTTTTATATTCCAGAAAAAAAAAAACGATAAAAGCAATAAAAACAAATAAAACCTAATGCATGCAAACCAAAAAAAATAAGCACAAAAACATGTTTTTCACCCTCAAACTTACAATTTTTGTCGCCCTCAATGAAATTAGCACAAAGTTTAAGGATAGAAAACACCTGATTTAGTCGGAGTCGATGTGATCGGTGTGCTCCTCCCTACCTCTCTCAAATAAGTAGATTTTGGAGAATTTGGGTCGATTCTCTAGCCTCCCTGTCAGTACCAACAAAAGAAAAGAGTTCAAGTATGTGTGAAATTTGTGAATTTTGGAAGAGAAATTCGAAAAAATTCGAAAATTTGTGTGTGGGAGTTTGAGAGTAGGAAGGAGAAGAGTTTAGGAAATAATGGGGGGAGAAATCTGATTTTTTCAATTTAATATGCCCCAAAAATATTCGGACGGCCGTCCGAAATTTTTTTCTCCTTACTGGTCGTGGGACGGCCGTCCCACTTTTACACCTATTTTTTGGACGGTCGTCCCACAGGCAGTGCTGCATATTGTGGCCTTCTGTTTCTTAGACGGCCGTCTGGGATTTTGCTTGCAATTTCGGACGGCCGTCTGGACCCACTGACCATGTTTTCGACTCTGAAAATTAAAATTCAAATAAATTAATTAGAATGCATGCCTATGAAATAAAAACAAAACGAAAAATTATAGAAAACTACGAAAAACAATAAAGCTCGGGTTGCCTATCGAGAAGCGCTAAGTTTAAAGTCATCAGCAACGTTGCTTCTTTATTTTCAAGTAAAAGTGACCGAAGTCACTTGGCAATCTTCACTCGCTTCCCAATACAGTTTGAGCCGGCTCCGCTTCACGTTGAACGTACAATTTGAATCTCGCTCCTTTATTTTGACCACCTTGTGAGGAAGAATTTCCTGGACAATAAACGGCCGCGACCACTTTGATTTGCGCTTCCTTGGAAATAACCAAAGACGGGATTTGCACAATAACACCAATTGTCCTTCGTGCAATTCCTTTTTTAATTTTATCCTTACGACCCCAATATCTTGACTCATCCTTCTCTCGTGGCTTGCTCGATTCCTTGGGTGGCAATATCTTCCTTGCACTTTTATCGTCGTTAAGACCCTAACTCGAATGGCTTTCTCTCGGAGGAGTTGAAACTGAGTCCATGAAGTAAACTTGCTCCTTCCGATTCTCGTTTCCTCCATCATCTCCTGCACTCAAAGATGCTTTCCCATTGTCCGAGATCAAAACATCAATTTTTTCATGATTTGTAAAATCCATAAGCTCAATACCAAAACAATCATTATTATCACAAGGATTTTTATTAGTACTAAAAACATTGAATTTGATTGTTTGATCATGCACCGTCATTGTAAGATCACCACTAGCACAATCAATAAGATTTTTCGACGTGGATAAAAATGGCCTCCCTACGATAAGAGGTATCTCCCTATCCTCATCTATATCAAGTATAATGAAATCTACACGGAAGATAAATTTATTAACCTTCACTAACACATTCTCTAAAATACCTTTTGGGTAAACTAAAGATCTATCGGCTAATTGAAGAGTTATAGCCGTCGGTTCAATTTCTCCTAACCCAAGATTTTTAAAAGTATAATAAGGCATAAGATTAATGCTAGCACCTAAATCAATGAGTGATCTGAAATTTTTACCTCATATAGTACAAGGAATAGTAAACTTACCTGGATCGCCGAGTTTTTGTGGAAGGGGCCGAGTAAGAATTGCACTAATTTGCTCCGTGAGTTAGACCATCTCGTTCCCTTGCAATTTCTTACCTTTCGTCACGAGGTCCTTGAGGAATTTTATCCACTTTGGCAACTTTTGAAGTGCTTCAATGAAAGGAATATTTATGCGAATTTCCTTCAACTTGTCCAAAAATCTTTGGTATTCGGCATCGAGCTTCTTCTTTATAAACTTTTGAGGATAAGGAATTGGAGGGACTTGTGAAGGCACCGTTGATGGTGGCTCTTCATGAGTTGATTCTTTTTCCTCATTCACTTTCGGCTTTTCAATTACCATATTTCTCTTCTCTTTTCGTGGGGCTTCCTCCAATTGCTTACCGTTCTTCAAGGTGACTGCTTGGCACGTCTCGACCTCGATCTTTTTTGTTAGCAATCTTTGTGGATATGGGATTGGTTCCACCCATTCAGCTACAGTGACTTGCGGCTTTATTTGAATTTCTTCCCTTTTCTCGATCTTGACATCGATAGCTTGGCACGTCTCGAACTTTTGCTTTCGAGGATCTTCCTTATTCGATGGCAATGCTCGCGCGGGAGGGTTCTCTTGATTCACAACGAATTGAGCAAATTGTTTCTCCAAATTCCGCAGCGAGGCTTGGGTAGCGGTAATAAATTGGGCCAATATCTCATCCGTGTTTGATTTTTGGACCGGTGGATTGTTGCCTTGATAGCTTTGTTGAGGAGGGGCTTGATTTTGGAATTGACCTTGAGGTCTTTGATATCCTGGGCCTTGTTGATTTCCTCCATATTGCCCTTGTGATCTCCACCCTTGATTTTGGAATTGGCGAGGCGCGTTATTGACGTAGTTGAGCGATTCCATATCTTGTTCGCATTGGAGCGTGTAGTGATTTCCACCGCAAATTTCACAACATGGAGAATCAATTGCTTGGACTTGTTGTGGTGGACTTGCTTTGATGTGTTGTAGAAGGTGTTGATTTTGTTGAGCAATTTGGGTCACTTGAGCTTGAAGGGCCGTAATGCATCTAACTCCAACACTTCGGGAACTTTCTTGGCTCCACTAACCGTCCTCTCGCTTGACTTGGCAAACCTATTTTGTGCAATTTGATCCAACATAATAAATGCATCCGGTATCGATTGACTCATGAAATTACATCCGGTTGATGCATCTAACACGGTTCGTGCATTCTTGTTAATCCCTTGGTAGAAGATGTGGATTTGCCGCCATTGTTCGACTCCATGTGTTGGACACTGCCTCAAAAGGGTCTTAAATCTCTCCCATGCCTCGTATAATTGCTCACCTTGCTCTTGGACAAAATTATGAATTTCTCGTCGGATTCTCTCGTCTTTCTCGGGTGAGCTGTAAACTTTCATGAAAAGGTTGAGGAGTTGAGGCCACGACGATATAGAGTGGGGGGCTTGGGACATCAACCACTGGCGAGCTCTTCCTTGTAAGGAGTGCTTGAAGAGGATTAATTGTAGCGCCTCTTGGGAAATACCGTTTTGACGATGGGAATTACAGGTATCTATAAAATTGACAATGTGAAGATGGGAATCTTCACCCGCCAATCCACTAAATAGCCCGTTATTTTGGAGCACCGTCAATAGGCCTTGCTTGATCTCAGAATTGTGCGCCTCAATAGGTGGATATTGGATGCTCGGGCGGAATCCGTCGAGAGTTGGGATTATGTAGTCTTGAAATGCTTGTGGCCTAGCTGCTGGCTGTAATGGAAGTTGAGGGGGTGGGTCTTGGATGCGAATTCCATTCGCATCTAGTAAATGACCCTCTGCGTCTCTGCGTTCTTCGTCTGCCATTATATTGTTATCGCGTTGACGTCTCCTAGCATCTCGAAAAGTACGTTCGATTTCTGGATCAAACGGTTCTCTAGCAAGATTGAGTCTCTTGCGCATACACAGTACCTAAAACAAAAATAAAATAAAACAAAAAATTAAATGGGTGAATCGTGAAAATTGTTCAAATCTAGAGCTAGAATAAAATAAATAATTAAAATATTCCCCGGCAACGACGCCAAAAACTTGTTGGTTGAAATACCTACACGCAAGTGCACGTATCGTACAAGTAATATAGTGGACAATTAAGTCCGGATATCGAACCCACAGGGAATATTTAATTACTTAACTCTAGGCGCTAAATTCTAGCAATTATTATCAAGCCCACCCTACGCACTCGACTTTAGAGAGAATTAACTAAATTAAATTAAACTAATTAAGCAAATTAAAAAGGAAAAAACAAGAAAATAATTTAAACACGAAGATTAATCAAAGTAGACAAGCCTACGATTTTATTCTTCCCCTATTAGATTATTACTCCCCCAATTCCTTCAATTGTGCAAGTAATTAACCCAAATTATTAAACTGAGATGTTAAATTAATCATAACCCGCTTCCGCGTGTATTACGATTCTAATACACTAGATTCAATTACTGTATTCCTACGCAATTAATTCTAGAACATAGCATTAAACACAAATCTCAATAATGGTTACCTAAGAGATTAACTATATTCCTATGTTAATACCACAGAGGCTCTTCTACCACAGTTCTAATTATTAACCCGATCTTCCGATTCATGCGATTAACAATAACATAAAAGCGCATAAAGTGGCCACCTTCATGATCTTAATAAAACAAGTAAAAGAAATAATCCGAAATTAAAACTTGCATAAAATTATAGAAAAGGGTTCGTAAATCCCACATAGGGTTCCAACTAAAATCCTAGAAATAAGAAAATTAGCTACTCATGATTAAAGTAAAAACGCAAATAAAATCATAAACGATATATCTTTGCTTGGAGTCTTCGAATTCTTCGTCTCCGTAATTGCTTTGTTGCTCTGGAAATTACGTAAAAGATGGATCCCCAATTGTGTGCTTGGCTTGGTCTTATATAGGGTGGAAAATTTGGAGAAGAAGGTAATTTCCTTGTGCAATTTGGATTCCTGCGCCTTTTCGGACGGCCGTCCCGAATTTTGCACTAAAACTCGGACGGCCGTCTCAAAACCGGAGACTGCTTCTGCTTCTCAGACGGCCGTCCCAGTTTTAAGTGTGTTTTGAGGACGGCCTTCCCGTGCTATATTTCTTCAGATTTTTTATTTCTTCACTTTTAGCCCATATTTTCACCAAAATTGCAGTTTTTACCCCATACTTTTCCAATTCTTCAATTTGTACATAAAATACAATAAATCAACTTTTAAAGCACCAATTATCATTACAACACACCAAAATCTCCAATTAAATGGTACGATTAAGTGTAAAAATATACACTTAACAATAGACCTTGGGTTACACTATTCTCGTAAGTGTGCATATAAAGGGTTATTCACATAACCAACATTTAATTGATGTTGAAATATATACATCTATAAAGGTCATGTAAGACATTTGGGATTGAGGCTACGAGGACTCTTAGGTTTTCTTTTGAATGATGAAATAGACATTTGGTACCGTCATTAGATGGATTTAGATTTTCTCTTGAACAAATTCGGTTAGCTTGTTCATTTGAAAACATTAAGCTTGGTCAATTTCATAATTCAAAATTTGACCTATAATTTAAGCAAAAGTCTCCTACAGTAATATCTTACATAAACAATTTAAAATGGTATAAAATTCAAGAATAGAACATTCAAGGACATTCAAAGAAGTATGATAAGTCATTCTTCTTCACTAAGGTATATTTAGGAGAAACATTAAGTGTTGCAATATATTATTTTTAAAAGGGGAAATTTAAAATCTTTTAAGGATGTTGAGTTTGAGGGGAAAATTTTAGATTAGAGACATTGTTTTTAAAGAGGAATCAATTTGATTCCTAATACTGCTTTTGACAATCTACATGTTTTTATACTTGTCATTGTTTGAAAAGTAGATTTGGAGTTTTGATAAGACAATGTTGCATGATTGCCCAATTAAGTTTTGGTAATTGTTACTTAAGAGCAAACTCAACAACCGTAAGATAATAAACCATTAAAGATGAGTTGCAATTTAGAATGACGAGACATTATGATCTTATCGAATTGCCAAAAGGTGTGAAATTATTTGGTTACAAATAATTGAGACCAAATGTAATTCAAATGGGAAATATTGAAAGATATATGGTACGTTTAGTCATTGAATATTTCACTCATATCGACTATATTAAGATGTTTATGGACACAAGGAATATGTTTCTCAAATGGTAACATTTATGGAACGATAAAGTGCAACTATAAAATCTTAATATTTACAGATTTGAAGGATATTGATTGCAAACTAAACTAGTCCATTAATGAAATTAAAAGTCCCGTTAATGATGTTACAATCCTAGGCTTATTATCTTGATTTTGTTCTTGATTGCCGGTCTTGGTTATTTTTGAAGTTGATGGAGCGTGACAATCAAGATTTATTCTGCAGGAACAAGTTTTCGGAATATTACGTTTTTTTTTTTATTTGGCCGCGGCTTCGGTATATCTCTTCTCTTCAGCGTCTACATCGACAGGATATTTGTTTCCTACGACTAGATTCGCAGCATGCAAGAGGTAGGCTAGGTGGAGCCTTCCCCTTCCTTCGCACTCAGCCCTCGGATCACAATATTCGTCACTAGAACACTCGGAATCATCGTTAAGATGATCCTTCATCCTCATAATTTTGTAGATGTTATATGGACAATAAATTATTGTTTTCGTCTAAGTTATTATTTTTTCTTCAAGTTGCACTACTATTTGAAAACTTTGGCACATAAATTAATTAAAAAGAGTTCTTTGCTAAAGTAGATTATGTTGACAAAATTGTGGAACATTTGCCTAATGATTTCGGAAGCCTAATCATAATTTATTGAGATCATCTCTTACATGCTTGTTGTATTTTTAGGTACTAAATGTATGAATGTTACGCTCAATGTAAATGGTCACAAGTTTGTTTAATAAGTTTACGAATTAAATGTTGGTCATGTTTAAATACTACCCCGACCTTAATGCATAGTGGTAATTGATTTAATCGTAAGGTTGAGAATGACACAATGAATAATTTAGGTACATTCGCAAGGTCAATAAACTAGAGAGGTTTTTAGGAATTGTATATAAATATTTACAACTTGGTGACAACTCTCTAATATTTCTACAATATTCATATCCAAAACAGGGTCTACTATGTCTTTTACAATAATTTCTAGTGAAGACCTTTTTGGCCAAGTACTATAAAATTTTATCCAAAATAGACCGATCCTGACACCTTAGTATCCTTTCATTTCATAATATTTAAAGTAGGGTTAATCACAAAAAGGCCCATGAAAAGGGCACTTAATTAAAAGAGGGACATCCAACTTTTTTGTCTTTCAAATAAATCCAGCTCATTCAAACTTATTTGCAAATAAGGAAAACCTTTTATATATACCAAAATTACCCCCAATTCATTGAAACCCAATTCAACTCCAATTTCATGATTTACACCCCAATTTCATCAATTAACCAATTTTAACCCTAATTTCAATTTTGACCACAATTTTGACCCGCCGCCGCCGTTGACTGCCGGTCTCCGGCGTTGACTTTTTTTTTTTTTTTGAAAAACGTTTTTTTCCCTGAAATTTTTTTTCCGGCCGGTCAACTGCCGTTGACTGCTAGGTCTCCAGCATTGACTTTTATTTTTTATAATTTTAATTTTTCTTAAAAAAAATATTTTAATTAATATTACTGTCTTGGCTACTAAATTACTATCTCCGACAGTTATTTAACTTTCGGACACAATAATTTAACTGTTAATTAACTTTTTTTTTTCTTCGAAAATATTTTAATTAATATTACTGTCTTTGCTGCTAAATTACTTTCTCCAGCAGTTATTTAACTGTCGGAGACAATAATTTAACTGTTAATTGACTTTTTTTTTAAATATATTAATTAATATTACTATATTCGTTGCTAAATTACTGTCTCCAGCAGTTATTTAACTGTCGGAGACAGTAATTTAACTGTTAATTGACTTTTTTATTCTTAAAAAAAATATTTTTAATTAATATTACTGTATTCGTTGCTAAATTACTGTCTCCAGCAGTTATTTAACTGTCGGAGACAGTAATTTAATTGTTAATTAACTTTTATTTTTTTGAAATTTTTTTTCTTAAAAAAAATTATTTTAATTAATATTACTGTCTTGGCTGCTAAATTACTGTCTCTAACAGTAATTTAACTGTCTTAGACAATAGTATTAATAATATTACTGTTCGGGAAAATAATATTCATAATATTACTGTCTGAGACAGTAATTTAGTAGCCAAGACAGTTATATTAATTAAAATATTTTTTCTAAGAAAACAAAATTCTAAAAAAAAAAAAAGGTCAACGCCGGAGACCGGCGGTCAACACCGGGAATCAAGCCGGAAAAAAAAAATTCAGAAAAAAAATTATTTTCTGAAAAAAAAATATTTTGGGGGTTAATGTGATATATTTGTTTAAATTCGGGGTCAATGTGTAATATTAAGGAAGTTAGAGCCTAATGGATGGAATTGATAAGAATTATATTATGGAGGGTATTTTAGACTAAAGACATGAGGATGAGTTTAATTGAGAGACTGTTTTTTTTGTGCACAAAAATGTATTTAAATCCCATGTGATGGGCCTTTTTGCATTCGCCCAAAAATAATTTGCAAGTTTATATATTTAATGTATCAAATACCTCCCATAAACTATCAAAACCATTAAAATATCAACCTAAACTATGAAAATTATCTAATATCCCATTGATTGACTTCAATAAATTTACGTGAACGAACAAAAAAGCCCACGTTTTTTTATCCATATAATAATTTAGTAAATCTTATCTTCTAATGTGAAGATTGAAATCGTCAAAACTTATTTTATCCAAATAGATAAATTGAGTTTGCTTTGTTTTTAGGGTCCATTATAAATAAGTCCATCATAAGATACTTATTTATAGTGATAAAAAATTCTTTTATAAAAAAATCCACACATTATCCAGAGGTGTGTAAAAGACTAAAATACCCCCTCATATTTTAATATGCTCCAATTCCATCATTGAATTCAATATAACCTCATGACCCCATATTTACAAATTATTTAATTTTGACCCAAAACTCAATTTTGACTATAATTTCATCCGTCGCCGCCGTTGATCGCCGGTCAACTCGATCTCCGGCATTGACTTTTTCGATTTTTTTTTCTTTCTTTCTCTTTTTCTTTCTGCCGCCCGCTGACTGACAGTCAACACCGGTCTCCGGCGGCGTTGACTTTTTTTTTTATTGAATTTTTTTTTCAACTTTTTTTGTCCCGTTTAAACAGTAATATTGCCATATTACTCTCTAGTAAAGTAATATTAACACAACAAAAATCACTATTATTGTGTAATAGAGTAATATTAATATGTTAACCGTTCAACAAATGCAAACATAATAAAAAGCCAAAAAAATTAATATTGATGTGGTTGATAGTAATATTATTGTCATCCACAGTAATATCACCGTAACGACAGTAATATTACCATCAACCATAGTAATATTATTGTGTTTATAGTAATATTACAATAGTAGACAATAATATTATTACGTTAATCGGTCAACAAATCAAACAAAACAAAAAGGCTAAAAAAAATAATTTTGATGTGGTTGACAGTAATATTATTGTGTTTACAGTAATTTTACCGTCAACGACAGTAATATAATTACGTTGACTTGTCAACAAATCAACCAAAATAACATAAGAAAAGCAAAAAAAAATAATAATATTGTTGTGGTTGACTGCTGTTAACGACAATACAATTACGTAAATGTACTCTCAACGACAGCATAATTACGTTGATGTACTGTCGGCGACGGTATAATTACTGTTAATGACCGTACAATTACGGTTAACGTTCACCGGCGGGCGTAAAAAATGGATAAAAATTTTAGGGAAAAAAATAACAAAAGTCAACGCCGAAGAACGACGGTCAACGGCGGACACCGACGGCGGAAAAGCAGGCAGAAAGAGAAAAAAAAAAAGTCAACGCCGGAAACCGCCGCAAAAAAAAAATTCAGAAAAAAGAGGTTTATAAAAGTTAAAAAAAAGGGTCAAAATTGATTTTTTGTGGTCAAAATTGATTAAATTGAAGTTAAATTGGGGTTACAATTAGGAATTGAGTTTAAAGGGTTGGGGGTTACAATTAGAAATTGAGTTTAAAGCAAAAAAAATAATAATATTGTTGTGGTTGACTGCTGTCAACGACAATACAATTACGTAAATGTACTCTCAATGACAGTATAATTACGTTGATGTACTGTCGGCGACTATATAATTACTGTTAATGACCGTACAATTACGGTCAACGTTCTGCGACGGGCGTAAAAAAATGGATAAACAATTTAGGGGAAAAAAATAACAAAAGTCAAAGCTGGAGAACGACGGTCAACGGCGGATACCGACGGTGGAAAAGCAGACATAAAGAGAAAAAAAAATCAACGCCAGAAACCGCCGCAAAAAAAAATCAGAAAAAAGAAGTTTAAAAGAATTTAAAAAAAAAAAGTCAAAATTGATTTTTTGTGGTAAAAAATTGATTAAATTGAAGTTAAATTGGGGTTACAATTAGGAATTGAGTTTAAAAGGTTGGGGGTAATTTTGTCATATACATTAGTTTTACCTTTATTTATAATACATATTAAAGGGATGTGCTTATTGACAAAAAAATATAACCCTTGAACCTAGAATAATAAAAATGGTTGGTGATGAGACTAAATTAGCCACATACAATAATATATGTTTTTCCTTTACTTTATTCGATAGATTATTAGATCTTGCCATAGGTTTGAATATCCATACCTTGTATATTGGAAAGATTATTAAATAATGTAGATAAGATAATGCATATGGAGGGTCCAGTGTATTGAATTCTTCCTTAAAACCCCATCCTTTCTCTCTACCCCTGAACTAGTATATATACTACTACATCATGGGCCTTTATTAGGCTTGTTTACATTTCCTAGGCACAAAACCGTCATCCTGTCTATTCAGCCACGTGGCTAGTTCTTATTTGTTCTTTTCACTATCACTGAGTCACTTCAAGCCTGTCACCCATTCTTTTCTTCCCAGAATTGTCCCCTGCACGACCCTCGAGATGCCGACGTAATGTCTCCTCCGTGAGACGTGGAATCACTTCGTCAGCCTATCTCGTATGCTTTATACCTCGTTAGTTACCCCTCGCGGTCTATTATGGTATTGGACTTTCCTACTTGGGCCCCCGAGGTTTTTCTCCTTTGCTGGGCTTGGGCCTTTCCTCTGGGCCCAAATTAGTCCGGATCCTCTGGGCTTCCTTTAATTGGGTTTGGGCCTTTCTTCTGGGCCCAAATCAGTCCGGATCATCTACTCCCCCCACTATACCTAGTTTGACGAGATATCCATAACCAGATATAGTCTTGAAGCCTAGAAAAGAAATCTCTTGCACTTCCTCTATACTTCCCCCAGTTCGCCGCCACTAAAAGAATTTAGTGGGGACGAACTATATGGCCCGCCCCTGATATGTCGGTACCTGTCTTTTCGCCTGATGTCTACTTTTGCCGAAACCTTGCAATCATCACTTTTCTCGGAATTCGCGTAAACACGTGGATCGAGAGCATAGGAGTTCAATGCGGTGATGTCACACTTGTCCACGTGTATGCACCCTTATGCCGACTGTTGATATGCCCGAGGTTCTGGGTAAAAATGTGAAACGGTTGTGGAATTGTGGCCGTTCTTTAATTTGAAATGAACGGCCAGATTTCCTTCTTTTGAGTAGAGTGAGAAATGCAGTCTATATATACATCCTAAATAGGTTTTTTTTCAATTTTCGTTTGCCTCTTCTTCCCCATATTGCCTTTCTTCTGTTGCCAACGAATTGTCAGATCTGTTCAATCTTCATCGTTTTTGCTTCCATCTTTTCCGACGGCACGCGGACGTCTGTTCCCGAATTATCCTCTAGCTTCGCCGGAGGCCATTCTTGCATGTGACTCTCTCACATTTCTTTTTGTTTCCTTATCAACAAAGATACCCCATTTGTAGGATGTCCAGCGATTCTACCCCTTTAGGTAGTTCTCTAGAATTGCTATTAGGTGATTCAGATACCTCGCTCCTCCTTTTAGACGACGCCATGTTTGAAGGTGTAGACGAGATAGAAAATGTCGCATCGGCGGACCCCAATAGAATATTACAAAACCCTGTACCCCCTTCTGCCGCCCAGCCCACTGCGGGCTCAAAAAATCCTTACACAATAGTGGACGGTAGTTGGGTTTTGGAGTCAGTGGAGTTCGCGCCGGGATATCGGTACGTACACCCCGAGCCATCCCAACTCCCAGGCTGCTTTGATGACGAGCTGTTGAATTGGTATGAGGACCAAGCCGAAGTCGGCCTTTCCTTTCCTCTTAACCCTTTCTTAGTAGACGTCGCCAACCGTTTCGGATTCCCCTTATGTCGGTTTTCCCCTAATTCATTTAGTATAATGAATTGTTTTTTTATGATATGCACCCTCCTTCACATTCAAAACATCTGCGGCAGGCTATTTGATTATTTTTTCTACGCCCGCCGTTCTGGGTCGATGTATTATCTTTCCAATAAGCGAGATAAAATATTTTTACCAATATCCTGAATAAAATTAATTATTGGCACCGACGATTTTTCTTCGTTCGAAGCAATGAACCGTGGCGTTTTAATACCATTGCCGGTAGTATTCAAACCCCGCCCCCTCATACCGAAGATATTTAGGATTAAAAAAAATAAAAAAAAAACGTGGCTGGCATCGTGAACTATGTTTTCTCGCTGTCTTGAATTTTTTATTATTTTATTTGTTGTTTTTTATTGTTTATTTTATTTTAATTTTTTTAATAATTATTTAAACTGGATCGGTGACATTTTAGTAATTTTCACACTTAAATCAAATAAGTTTGTCGTGAATCTGAATCTCGGTTTTCAATACGATTCAATAAGAATCTTTTAACAGTGGCTTATGATTAAGTTCACCTTTTGGGTTGATTAATTTATAGTGTTAAAATTATTTGGTTTCAATCCGTTGGATTGAAGAATTAAGTTTTACGGCAAAAATCTGAAATTCCAATTCGCGACGGTAAATCAATGGATTCCGCTGGTGCGAATTATTCCGTTGGTGGTGTTTTGTGGGTGATGCGACGGCCCACGGTGGATTCTGTAAAGAAGAAGCCAATTGGGTTTAATGAACCTTTTGGAAAATTACAAATTAAACCACGTGGTTTCTGTAAATTTCAATTTGATCCCATATTTTGGATATTCCTGATTTCGGGCTGGTGTCAATTTGTAATTAATGAACTTCTGATTAGGGCCCCCTAATACTTACGAAAAGTGCATTTCAGTCCCCAGTTTTAAAGTTTCTCTCAAAATTGTGATATATTTTCAGAAAATACATTTTCACCATAAAATTAAGTATTTCTGAATCTCATGTCCGTTTTCACTCAAAGACTTTTCTTTCGAAATTTCAATTCAGTCTTTTAAGTTGTAAGATTTTTTGGATTTGGGGCAAGAGCAATTTTTAAGGAATACAAAGTTGATTTAAGGTTTTGGGGCCTTTTTAAAATTTTCAATTATTTTGAGGGACCGGACTAATATGTGAATTCTTTTAAATTCATTTAAAGTTTTTCTTTAGGTCAATAAAGTGAAACTCATTTTGAATTTCAAATTCGGATTTCTAATGCTAATTTGGGGAATTTTCAGATTTTAAAGTTCATGCCTTACTAAGCTTAAATGTTTTAATTAATGGGTCGAATTAAGGATATGAATTAATTTATTAATTCAATAAGTTTCTGACCAATTATAATTTAAACATTAACGAATCAAAATATGAATACTTATTATTAATTAACCAAATAAGGTTTGACTCATTCGGCATGAGTCGAAACCCTTGTTTTAAGTCTAAGCTGAGTTGCTAATATAGTCCAAATACATATAAAGTTAGATTTATTGGTTAAAATTTATTTTGGTCTCAATATAAATAAGGTTGAACTGTGAGCACCACGTTATCTTTAGCTCAAATTCAAAATAAAGATTGATTTGATGTTTTCAATTCATACTCATTTTATGAATAACCATATTACTGAGTTTGCTTCGAAAACAATACAGTGAGGCCTTTAGAGCATTAGCGTTCAACAACGACTTTTAATTTTTTTTTAGTAATTTTTGGGTACATCTAATGACTTGTTATTAAGTTTGTGTAACATTTAAAAGAACTAGTTGAAGCATGACGCCACCCTACGTGATCTCTCTGTGTAGATTATTAGCTAATATTGAGAATGTCAAGATGTTTATGTGTATGTGAATTCATGCGAATTTTAACACTACCCCTACGGTAGGTTAATACTTGGCCGAACCACATATGCAACTATGGTAATAAACAGGTGATGATTATTTGGCTCCTTGTGAATAAAAGTTATATCCCTACGATGAACTTATTATTTGATAGGATTTATTATCAATGTTTGATTACTACAACAAGAGTGTCACTTACAATTAATATTATTGTCCCTCCGACTTGATATTAATGTTGTGTTAGGCATCTTGAGATGTATTCCATAGTTATTTAAAATTTCAAAGTCAAACTTTGGATTATAATGTGAGCATATTGATTTTATTTACGTAATCTATTTAATTAATTTATCTCCTTACATTATCTGCCTATAACACCTTCGTGCTTAATTGCACAAATATTTCTATTATTATTATTTACTATGGTGCATAGATCTTGATTTTTTTATTTTTTATTTGGATAGAAGAGCCTAGAGTATATGAACGTTCGAATTTTAAAGTTTAAGATCATTAGGTGCACCATCTTAAATATTTTTTAGGGGCATAAGGTTCAATTAGGCACAAACACTTGAAGGTTCCTTAAAGATATTAAGGGTACGTTTTATTTTAAAACGACAAAGTTGAAACAAATTAGATTTTGACATATATTGTTTCAATAATATATATATATATATATATATATATATATATATATATATATATATATATATATATATATATATATATATATATATATATATATATATATATATATATATATATATAAAAGGAACATAAATGAGCACATTAAGTAATTGTCTAATTTTATAGCACTTCAGTTAGTGTGGTTTCGCTGACTTGAAAGTGGATATGGTTCAATTTATTTTTCTCCGTGAACAGTCAATATAAGGTTTGTTGTAAAACATAAAGAATAAAACTTTGACCGTACATATGAAGAATACATAATTAAGGGAGAAGAGACTAAGTGCTAATTTGACTAGTACATCTTAACATAAATATTTATAATTGCAGTTTACATTTCAGGGACGTTGAATAACGTAATTATGTTTGTTTCTAACTTTAATTTGTTCTAAAATATATTTTGACTTTGTACCTAGACACATTAAGTGAATAGACCCTTACACTATTCCCGTAAGTGTGCATATAAAGGGTTATTCACATAGCCAACATTTAATTGATGTTGAAATATACACATCTATAAAGGTCATGTAAGACATTTGGGATTGAGGCTACGAGGACTCTTAGGTTTTCTTTTGAATTATGAAATAGACATTTGGTACCGTCATTAGATGGATTTAAATTTTCTCTTGAACAAATTCGGTTAGCTTGTTCATTTGAAAACATTAAGCTTGGTATATTTCATAATTCAAAATTTGACCTATAATTTAAGTAAAATCTCCTACAGTAAAATCTTGCATAAGCAATTTAAAGTGGTACAAAATTCAAGAATAGAACATTCAATGACATTCAAAGGAAGTATGATAAGTCATTCTTCTTCACTAAGGTATATTTAGGAGAAACATTAAGTGCTGCAATACATTATTTTTTGAAGGGAAAATTTAAAATATTTTAAGGATGTTGAGTTTGAGGGGAAAAATTTAGATTAGAGACATTGTCATTAAAGAGGAATCAATTTGATTCCTAATACTGCTTTTGACAATCTACATGTTTTTATACTTGTCATTGTTTGAAAAGTAGATTTGGAGTTTTGATAAGACAATGTTGAAAAATTACCCCATCAAGTTCTGGTAATTGTTACTTAAGAGCAAACTCAACAACCGTAAAATAATAAACCATTAAAGATGATTTGCAATTTATAATGACAAGACATTATGATCTTATCGAATTGCCATAAGGTGTGAAATTATTTGGTTATAAATAATCAAATGTAATTCAAATGGGCAATATTGAAAGATATATGATACGTTTAGTCATTAAAGATTTCACTCATATCGACTATATTAAGATGTTTATGGACACAAGGAATATGTTTCTCAAATGGTAATGGAACAATAAAATGAAACCATAAAATCTTAATATTTACAGATTTGAAGGATATTGATTGCAAACTAAACTAGTCCATTAATGAAATTAAAAGTCTCGTTAATGATGTTACAATCCTAGGCTAATTATCTCATATGTACTTTGAGATAAATAAAGTTAATGATTGTACATACCCAAGGATCAGTGGGAGATAATCTCACAGCAAAGGAGACATGTTTAGTCTCATTTCAATGCCCAATAAATATTTTAAAAGAATGTGCGCATTCGGTTAAGGCATGCATAAAGTTAGGTAGATATTCGAATAACCCAATAAAGTGGATCACATAGCAAAGCAGCCAAATGGGCTATACACTAATTAAAGGGAATATAAGTTATATATATATATATATATATATAACTTAACTCAAATCCAGCCGTTGATATTAACCTCGCAACGGGTTATAGGACCGAGCGAGTTATCTCCTCGTGGGAGTTGTCTCGCAAGCCCCTCACTCGTGAGTCGATGTGGGAGCCAAGTCGAAAAGGGTACCAGATATCGAGAGTAGATCGGTGTTGTTGTGTTCCGTTAGTCGTTGGCGACGCGCGGAAAAATGATAATTTTTATTTATCCGTTAGAGAGTGCACGCGATTTAGTGAAGCTCGTTGAAAATCTAACGCAATTTGGTAAAGCGAGGTGAAATCGGTAGGTGATTAGGTGGTGCACAGTGCAAGTTGCGGCGATTAGATGAGTGGAGAGAGGGCGTGCGCGAATTAATATTGTATGGGGAGGCGCGCGATTTGATGTGGTATAGGGTGGCGTGCGCGCAATGTGATGGTAGCTGATGCATGACACATGGAGGAGTATGATGTGATGGGTGGCAGTTAGCCACGTGCTGCTGCTCACTTTATTTCACTTTTTTTTTTATTCTGGCGCGGCAGCCGAGGCGCGCGTTTGCCAAGACGCGCGCGTGCCTTAAGGAATGAGTTCAAACTTTTATTTATAGCTTAGATGAGATTGTTGGGCCCAAACCTTATTTGAAGGTGATTGGACCTCGATGATTGTGGTCTTCAATATTGAGCTTGTGGCCCAGTAGGTAAATAATTTGTAACCCCATTGGGTTAGCCCAATTAGGCTTATCAGGAACAAACATCGAAGTTGGAAATAAACAAGCTGTTTTGGAAAAGCTTCAGAAATATTTGGGAGCTGGAAGATTTCTACTTGTCCTCGACGATGTTTGGAATGACAGCAAGGGAAAATGGGACGATTTTATTAATCCGTTGAAAAAAATTAGTTATGGGACAGGAAATGGGATCGTTGTTACTACAAGAAATCAAAGTATTGCTTCACTGGTGACAACACTTCCTATTCACAAACTAAAAGAATTGTCAGAAGAGGAGTGTTGATCCATAATCAAAGTAAAAGCCTTCCCAAAAGATAATACCCATCAGAATTTGAGCTCATTGAGGTATCTATTGCAAAAAAATGCCAAGGTTTGCCATTGACGGCTAGAATGGTTGGGGGATTGTTGCTTGGTAAGTCGCTTGATGAGTGGCTCCATATTGAAGAGAACTGGCTCTTAGATTTAAGAGATGAAAATTCAATCTCCAAGATTTTAAAACTGAGTTTTGATCATTTGTCGTCACCAGCACTCAAAAAGTGTTTTGCATATTGTTCGATATATCCTAAAGGATATGACTTACTAAGGGAACGCTTGGTTGAGTTGTGGATGGCAGAGGGATTTCTTGGAGGAAATGATGATATGGAGATTGTGGGCAACAAATTCTTTCATAACCTTTTAGAGAACTCCTTGTTGCTACAAGTTGTGGAGAGAAACGGTGACGACAATATTATATATTATAACATGCACGATCTTGTGCATGATCTTGCCTCCTCTATTTTAAATTCAAGCGATCAAGTTCGGTACATAGGTTGGGAATCGATTGATGGTCAATCACATGCTATCTTAAAAGAACAAGCAAGTTGTCTTTGTTCATTATCTTTCAATGATAGTATATGCGATCTCATGTTCTCAAAGTTCAAATCGTTACACGTTTTAATTTTGAATTCAGGTGGTCGTTTAATTTTTGATGAGTTGCCAAGTTCCATTGGAGAGTTAATACATTTGAGATGTTTGGACATTTTTCACACATTTATTAAAGAGTAAAAAGCAGTTTACCCCCTAAACTAATGGTCGTTTTGCACTTTGCCCCCCAAACAAAAAAAATTAGCACGTTTTTACCTGAACTAGTTAATTCGTTGCACGGTACCCCATGAACTGCATTTTCCGGCAATTTTGAACGGAATGTTAAATCATATGCGTTGCATGTGCAATTTACAGGGGTAAATTTGTCCGTTCTTAAAATGTATATATTAAATATAAAATAATCATTTATAATAAAGGAAAAGGGCAAAACACCCACCACAGGCATTTTTTCCTTTTTTTTTTCTTCCTCCCCTTTTTTCCTGCTCCGTTCTATTTCAATTTCTCTCTTTAAGGAAGAATCGAGAAGGACAATTATGATTTGACAGGAGAGTGAATGGATATCGGAGGTCGTATGGTGGATGCAGTGGAGGTAGATGGAGGAGATAATTAGGCGGAGGTAAGAGATTATGACAAGCTGTAGTCGGGATCGGAGGAGAGATAGGTGTCGTAAAGCCGGTGTCTTCGCCGGAGCCGGAGGAAGGGGAGGAAAAAGCGGCGGAGGAGAGAAGGAGGGACTAGGGAGCTTGCCCGGTGGTCGATGTCGGCGAGGGAGGAGAGAGGATCTTCGCCGTCTTTGTCGGAGGAGGTGAATCAGGATCGAGCTTTGGAGATGGATAGGTAAATCACGGATGGTGGGTGGGGGAAGAAGATGTTGCACATTGTTTTTTCTTTTTTTAATTTATATTTAATATATATATATATATATATATATATATATATATATATATATATATATAAAATGGAAGTGAATTTATGAATTTACCCCTGCAAATTTCATGTGCAATGCACGTGTTTAACTTTCCGTCCAAAATTGCTGGAAAATTCGGTTTAGGAGGCACCCTGCAACGAACTAAGGAGTTCAGGTAAAAACGTGCAAATTTTTTTTGTTTAGGGGGCAAAGTGCAAAACAACCATTAGGTTAGGGGGCAAATTGTTTTTTACTCTTTATTAAATGTTTGCCAGACTCTATTGGTGATCTCTATCACTTGCAGACATTAAGAGCATGTCACGTGGAGAAGTTGCCAAACACAATGAAACACTTGATGAACTTGAGACTTCTCCACCTTCCTTCTCAAATCGAATTGCCTCCGGAGATGGGAAGATTAATTTCTCTTTGAACACGGATATACTTTGGAGTGAGCGATAAAAAGGGGAACTTGTGGAATTGGTGAACTCGGAAGCTTGAAAAATCTAAAAGGGGAACTGAAGATTTATAATCTTGTGCAGGAAGGAGGCGTGATTTTTTTATTTTTTTTTCTTTTCATTAATTTTGTTCATATCATTATTTTAATATAAAATGTAAAATAAAACATTACAACACGTTTAAAAACTTTTAATATTACAGTGTATTTTAGGGATTTTTATGCGAAAGCCCCCAACCAAGCATGTTTATTATTCTAGGTTTAGGGGACATATCTCTTTCACCAATAAGCCCATCCCTTTAATATTTATTATAACTAAAGGAAACATTCATGTATATCCCAATATTACCCTCAACCATTTATACCCAATTCTTAATTGTAACCCCAATTTATCAATTTTGTCCACAAAAATCCAATTTTGACCACAAAAATTTAATTTTGACTTTTTATTGGAGTATAATTTAATATGCTCCAATTTCATCATTAACTTAATTTAATCTCAATTTGACCCCAAATTTCACAAATTACTCAATTTTGACCCAAAACTTTTTTTTTTCAAAAAAAAAAAATTTTCAAAAAAATTTTTTTTGCCGCCAGATTCCGGCGTTGACTTTTCAATTTTTTTTTTCTTTCTTCCGGATTTTTTCGCCGGTTTCCAGCGTTGACCGGCGGTCAACGCCGGTCTCTGGCGTTGACTTTTTTTTTTTTTTTTTTTGCTTTTTTCTTTTTTTTTTTCTTTTCTTTTCTTCCGGATTTTTTCGCCTGTTTCCGGCGGTCTCCGGCGTTGACTTTTTTTAGTGTTTTTTTAAGTTTTTTTTTGTTTGGTTTGTTTTGTTTTTCCACGTCCGCCGCTAAATGTTGACCGTAATTGTGCTATCACTTACAGTAAATTAACGTAATTATACTGTCAATGATAGTTAATTAACGTAATTGTACTGCCGTTGACATTACAGTTATGTAATTGTGTTGCCGTTGACAGTAAATTAATGCAATATTATTATTTTTTATTTATTATTATTATTTTTTTATTTTGTTTGATTTGTTGACAAGTCAACGTAATTATATTACTGTCGTTTACAGTAAAATAACTGTAAACGCAATAATATTACTGTCAACAACATCAATATTATTATTTTTTTTGGGGTTTTTGTTTTGTTTGAGTTATTCACGGAGTAACGTATTAATATTATTGTCTATTATTGTAATATTACTGTAAACACAATAATATTACTGTGGTTGACGGTAATATTACTGTTGTTATAGTAATATTCCTGTCAACCACATCAATATTATTATTTTGTTTGGATTTTTTGTTTGTTTGAGTTATTCACGGAGTAGCGTAATAATATTACTGTCTACTATTGTAATATTACTGTTGCTATAGTAATATTACTGTTGCTATAGTAATATTACTGTCACTTACAGTAATATTAATTCTTTTGGTTTTTTTTATTATGTTTACATTTGTTGAACGGACAACATAGTAATATTACTTTATTACACAATAATAATGAGTTTTGTTGTGTTAATATTAATGTGCTAGAGATTAATATAGCAATATTACTGTGTTAAACTATAGTTTAGTTAATTTTACTGTGTTTAACAGTAATATAGTTAATATTACTGTTATTCACAGCAATATTGTTGTTTAAACGAAAAGAAAAAAAAAAATTAAAAAGTCAACGCCGGAATCCGGGAAAAAAATCCGGAAGAAAGAAAAGAAAAAAAAAATTAAAAAAGTCAACGCCGGAATCCGGCGGGAAAAAAAAGCTTTTGAAAAAAAAGAAAATTTGTGCAAAAAAAAAGTTTTGGGTCAAAATTGAATAATTTGTGAAATTTGGGGTCAAATTGAAGTTAAATTAAGTTAAGGATGAAATTGGAGCATATTAAAGTAAGAGGGGTTATTTTAGTCTTTTACAAAAATCTGGACCATGTGTGGACTTATTGGTAAAGGAAATTATTGTCTGGATCTCTTTATGAATAAGTACCCACTGATGGGCTTATTTGTAATATGCCCTATATTTTAATTCTATTATAATATTACTTGTAGACTAAGTTTAAGAACTTGGAGACCAAGTCTATATTAACTACGTGTCATCCCCTTGTCATTTGATTATTTTATAGATAATAACACAGCTTGTAATATTTTCCCTATAAAATAGTCGATCAGTTGATGAATGAAGTATGTTTTTCTCAGCAAAACTTTCTTACACTTCTTTACAGTAGTTTCTTATTGCAAAATTCCTTTTGTTTAAATTCTTTATGTGTATATATCCTATATAATTATTATTCTACAACATGTTATCAGCACGAGCTTTCACTCTACAAAATTATAGGCAAACATGGAGAACATCGACAAAAGAGAAAATTGCATACTCGATAGTGCAACTACACACTCAATATTCAATAGTAAAATATATTTCTCGAGTGTGACATTGTGCAACGTACAAGTTAAAACCATAGCAGGTTCCGCGGAAATAATAGATGGCTCCGGGAACGCAACAATTGTGTTACCTAATAGTACCACTTTGCATATTGAAAATGCATTGATATGTGGTAGATCAAATAAGAATCTACTGAGTTTTAAAGATGTGAGACGTAATGGATATCATTTAGAGACACTAGTTGAAAATACCGTGGAGTGTCTATGTGTCACATCGTATAGCATAAACAAAAGAATTGTCCATGAAAAACTCGAAGCGACAGCTTCTGGAGTATATTGTTTCCAAATTCGAGCTTTTGAATCCTACGCCACTATGCCATGGAAATTTGTTAATCCCGATATACACGGGTAATGGCATGATCGACTGGGTCATCCAAGAATGACTATGATGCGTAGGATTGTACAACATACTAAGGGACATCCATTAAAAGATACAAAGATCTTAATGTCCAATGAATATTTATGCGAATCATGTTCACAGGGAAAGCTCATTATAAAACCTTCCATTGAAAAGATCGGTTATGAATCACCATCATTTTACAACGCATTCATGGTGATATTTGTGGACCAATACACCATGCAACTGGGCCATTTATATATTTTATGGTTTTAATAGACGCATCTTCTAGATGGTCCCACATATGCTTATTATCTACGCGAAATGTTGCATTTGCGCGTTTGCTTGAACAAATTATTAAACTCCGAGCACATTTCTCTGATTATCCCATCAAAAATATAAGGATGGATAATGCCGGAGAATTTACATCAAAAAGTTTTGATGAGTATTGTGCAGCACTGGGAATAAATGTCAAGCACCCAGTAGCATACGTTCACACTCAAAATGGACTGGCGGAATCTCTGATTAAACGCGTCCAAATAATTGCTCGTACTTTGCTGATGAGATCTAAACTCACTAGTGCAGCATGGGGCCATGCAGTATTGCATGCATCAGCACTGATTAAATTACGCCCCACTGCTTATCATATGCATTCCCCAATGCAATTGGCATTAGGCTTTGAGCCCGATATTTCTCACCTTCGCACATTTGGTTGCGCTGTGCAAGTGCCAATTCCTCCTCATCAGAGAATTAAAATGGGTCCCCAACGCCGACTTGGCATATACGTTGGGTTTGATTCACCGTCAATTATTAGGTTCTTGGAACCAATGACGGGTGATTTATTTACCGCTAGATTTGCGGATTGTCATTTTGATGAGACATTATTTATAACGATTGGTAAGGATATTCAGAATATCCGTGATAATGATAAACAAAAATCAATCGAGAATCTCACATGGTGTGAGCAACATTTATCTCATCTAGACCCACGTACCTCTGAATGTGAAAATGAGATCCATAGAATCATTCATTTACAAAATATTGCCAATAGACTTCCTGATGCATTTAATGATGCGAGTAAAGTTACGAAGTCTTATATTCCAGCTGTGAATGTTCCAGCTAGGATCGATGTTCCTGAAGAACATGCGAAAATGAATACTGATCCCCCACGACAAAAACGGGGTAGACCTATTGGATCAAAGGACATTGTTCCTAGAAAAAGAAAGGGGAAAATCGATGAACCCTCGAACCAAGTGGTTCCTGGTGAGAATGCTCCAGATGAATCTGTTGAGCCTGATATCGAAAAAGCAATATCAAATCCCGGGAATACCGAGAATCCCATAAGTTATTGCAATGAAATATGGGATAAAAATGAGATAATCATCGATAATATTTTTGCATTCTCGATTGCACAAGAAATTATGTACGATGATTATGATAGTGAACCGCGATCCATAATGGAATGTCGCCAAAGAAATGATTGGCCTAAATGGGAGGAAGCAATAAAATCTGAATTGGCTTCCGTAGAAAAACGAAAAAGTAGTCGGGCAAATTGTTCAAACTCCGGATAATGTAAAGCCCGTTGGGTATAAATGGGTATTTTTCCGTAAGAGAAACCAGAACAATGAAATTGTACGATATAAAGCCCGCCTTGTAGCTCAAGGTTGTTCCTAGCGGCCTGGGATTGATTATGATGAGACGTATTCACCAGTGATGGATACGATCACTTTTCGTTTCCTTATAAATATGGTCGTCCAAGAGGGACTAGATATGTGTCTAATGGACGTTGTAACAGCCTATCTATACGGTTCACTAGATTATGATATTTATATGAAAATTCCCGATGGATTTAAAATGCCAAACTCTAGCGCTCCTCGTGAGTTGCACTCAATCAAATTACAAAGATCATTGTATGGTCTAAAGCAATCCGGTCGCATGTGGTATCATAGATTAAGTGAATACCTTATCAGGGAAGGTTATAAAAATGATCATTTTTGCCCATGCGTTTTTATTAAACGATCAGAAACCGGATTTGCTATTATTGCGGTTTATGTAGATGACATGAACCTCATTGGCACTCCTGAAGAGTTGGCCAATGCTGCTGAATATTTAAAGAAAGAGTTTGAGGTCAAGGACCTTGGAAAAACCAAACTTTGTCTTGGTATTGAGCTTGAGCATAAAAACAACGGCATACTTATACATCAATCCGCAGATACTAAACGAGTGCTCAAAAGGTTTAATATGGAAAATTCTAATTCATTGAGCACCCCTATGGTTGTGCGCAATTTAGATCCTAAAAAGGATCCGTTCCGACCTAAATAATTTAATGAAGAGATACTTGGCCCAGAAGTGCCGTATCTTAATGCTATCGGAGCATTAATGTATCTAGCACAATGCACTCAATCACTTTTGCAGTAAATGTGCTTGCGCGATACAGTTCTGAGCCTACACGGAGACACTGGAATGGTGTTAAACATATTTTTCGATATCTCCGTGGTACTGCAGATTTGGGATTATTTTATTCGAAAAATGCAACTAAAAAAGGGTTAGTTGGTTATGCCGACGCGGGATATAGATCTGATCCCCACAAAGCTCGCTCACAAACTGGATATTTGTTTTGTTACAATGGTGCAGGTATATCTTGGCGATCTACCAAACAGACGTTGGTAGCCACCTCCTCAAATCATTCTGAAATAATAGCACTTTATGAGGCTGGCAGAGAATGTATTTGGTTAAGATCAGTCATATCACATATACGAAATTCCTGCCAACTAAATCCAGTTCAAATACGTCCACTATCATTTATGAAGATAATGATGCTTGTATAGCACAAACAAGAGGCGGATATATAAAGGGTGATAGGACCAAACACATATCACCAAAGTTCTTTCATACACACGAGGTTCAGAAGAATGGAGAAATTGATGTCCAACACATTCGCTCGTGTGACAATCTTGCTGATTTATTTACAAAGTTCTTACCGACTTCTACATTTGAGAAATTGGTATACAATATTGAAATTCGAAGAGCCAATATGAAGCAAGATTAATGGCCCATCTCATAAGCTATATCGCTCAATTCAGGGGGAGTAATGGTGCGTTGCACTCTTTTTTCCTTATGACTGGTTTTGTCCCATTGGGTTTTCCAGCAAAGGTTTTTAACGAGGTAGATTATACGCACAGTTTTACAGTAAATACAATAGCAATGTACTTAGTCTAAGGGGGAGTATTATAATATTACTTGTAGACTAAGTTTAAGAACTTGGAGACCAAGTCTATACTAACTACGTGTCATCCCCTTGTGACTTGATTATTTTATAGATAATGACACAGCTTGTAATATTTTCCCTATAAAATAGTCGATCAGTTGATGAATGAAGTATGTTTTTCTCAGCAAAACTTTCTTACACTTCTTTACAGTAGTTTCTTATTGCAAAATTCCTTTTGTTTAAATTCTTTATGCGTATATATACTATATAATTATTATTCTACAACAAATTCTTGTTTATATAATTTTTACTTTTTGTAATTACAAATAATTTTATTTTATATAAAATTAGATAATTATGATATAAAATTTGGTGTAGTTAGAATCAATTATCATGTACTAATTGCTGAAAAAACCCTAGGGCATTTCAGTCTTTTTACATTTAGTCAAAGCCTAAAATTAAAAAAGGTGCAGTGTGCTTCGAAAATGTTAACACAGGGGGCATAAGAGAGTTTTTTTAGAGGAGGATATTTGACAATTATAGATTACACGGGGTGGTATTTGCAATTAACTCCATAAAACAACAGACCCCACCTTTTTCATTTCATCTGCTACTTCATTTTGCACTGCAATAGAATTTTCTTCACAAAAATCGCTTTAAGAAGATGAGGATTTCTGCAATAGCGCCTCCTATTCGTAGAGCAATTGCTGCTAAATCTTCTACTTATTACGGTATTTTAGCTGATCCGTTCTCTTTATTTTCTTTAAATTTTCATAGCGTGCGCCACAAAGATAGACTTTTTTCACCTAATTTCAAAAGAGATTTGAGCTGTGAAAGCGAAGTAGATGAAGCAATTTTCTTGTTTCGCAAAATGGTGAGAATGCGGCCGCAGCCCCCCATTTTTGAATTCACCAAACAATTAAAAGTTATTGTCAATTTGAAACAATACTCGGTTGCCCTCAAACTGTTCGATGAAATGCGTGAACTGGGTGCCCCTGTAAATGAGTACACAATGACCATCTTGATTAATTGTTGTTGCCTTTTGAAACGTGTAGACATTGGTTTTGCTATCTTCGGCGTCTTCTTTAAACACGGTTACGAGGCAGATGTTGTGACATTCACCACTCTTCTAAAAGGGCTCTTTTTAGATGGTAAGGTGGCCGAGGCGGAGAAATTGTTTAAGCAGCTTTTGACTTTGAGACTTTGTGAGCCTGATGATTTTACAATTGTCACTGTGATAAACGGGCTCTGCAAAAATGGACACGTTCTTGCTGCCCATGATTTGCTTTTGTTATTGGAAAAGACTATCTATAAACCCAATGTTATGGCTTATAGCGCGGTGATTAATGGCTTATGCAAGACTGGAATGGTGGATAATGCTCTCGAGCTGAAGTCTAGAATGATTGATAAGGGCATTTCACCTGACGTTGTCACATATAACTCGATGATTCAGGGCTTGTGCGATTTCGGTAGATGGAAAGAGGTCAAAGACTTATTGAATGAAATGGTCAACCACAAGATTTGTTTAACTGTTGTTACTTTCAATATATTAGTGGACTCATTTTGCAAGGAAGGAAATGTTAAAGAGGCTGAGGATGTTTTGAAAATTATGAAACGACAAAATATTAGTCCTGATATTTTCACATACAATGCGTTGATAGATGGGTACTGTTTGCAAGGGAAAATGGAAAAGGCGAAAGAGGTATTTGATTCTATAACATGCAACGGCCTTAAGCCATGTATTATGAGCTACGGCACTTTAATCAACGGATACTGCAAGAAGGGTAAAGTGGATGAAGCTTGGCGTCTTTTCCTCGAAGTTTCTTCGAAAGACTTAGAGCACACGACAGTTACTTATAACACCATGATACATGGATTATTTAGTGAATGCAGAATTGCCGATGGATGGAAACTATTCAACGATATGGAAGCTCGGCACGTACGTCCAGATTTACATACTTGCAATATTTTGTTGGATAGTTTGTGCAAAACTCATCAGATTGCCAAAGCATTTTCGTTTCTACGGGTGATGGAAGACAAAGGATTAAGTCCTAATATAGTCACATACGGTATCTTGATTAATGGTTTGTGCAAAGATGGGAAACTTAAAGAGGCAAAAAAGCTTTTAAACGAACTTCCGTCCAAAGGTTTGCAACCAAATTGTCAAGCTTATACCGTTGTTATCGATTCACTTTGTCAGGAAGGATTTGTCGACGAGGCAAAAGATTTGCTTATAAAACTGGAGAGAAGCGGTTGTGCACCGAATAGCGTGACATACAACGTCATTATCCATTGCTTGTTCAAGAAGAAAGAACTTGACAAGGCAATGCCGTTCTTAGAGGAAATGAACAAAAGGGGATTCTCGGCCGATGCAGCTACTTCATTCATGTTAATTAATCACCTGCAAGGATCAGAGAAATATGATTTTCTTTTGGATATGATTAAGAAAGTTGTGCCAAAATTATAAATTATATATTTGGACTTCTGAAGTTTGATAAGGTTTTGCTAGTTTTTTTTTTTCTTTTTTTTTTTTTTTTTTTTTTTTTTTAAGAAGAATAGTTATTGGTTCCCCAATTCCCCTCCTGGTGTCTCGAACCCATGACCAAACAGATGTAGGTGCAAGGTGTTTAACAACATGCTACCTTGTCATAAGGTTTTTGATAAGCCTTTGCTAGCTGGTCGGTCTGGTCTAACTTGTGAGTTTTGCCTTTGTGCACGGGCATTGTAATCCTTCAAAGTATATTTTGTAGGACAAAATGCACTTCACCCCTACAAATTTCCCATTTTCGCACTTTCCCACCTAAAAATTCAAAAACTGGATAATCTCCCTTCAAAATATAATTTTGATTGCACTTTGTCCAGAAGACCAATTTTTGTTGGGCATTGTCCAAAAAAATAACATTTTAAAAGAGCAATGTGCAAAAAGATAGTGTTTTTAAGGGGTAACGTGCAATAAAAATAACATATAAAGGGGCAATGTGCAACAAAAATATCAAATGCCGATGAATAATCCATCGAAATTTTGCTATCGAGGTAATGTGCAACAACAAAACATTTTGAAGGGGGCATTCATTTTTTAAAATTTTGAGGGGGTAAAGTGCGAAAATTAGAATTTTTAGGGGGTGATGTGCAATTTGCCCTATTTTGTAACTAATTGATAGTAACTATAAAACTTTAATTTATATATTTTATTGAAGTTACGTTGAGCCTTATCATCTTAGTTTGTGGTGTTTATATTTCTTTATTGGGAAAATTACTGAAAGCCCCTGAACTGAGCCTGAATTATGAAAAACATCCCCACCTATCCGTAATTACCAAAATTTCTCGACGTTTGTTTTCTTCTTACACCTAGCCCTTATGGTGGGTAAATTTGGGGATATTAAATAGGTAAAACCGAACTGCAATTTCGGTACGCCAACATTTCATACCGTTTACCGAACTTAATATACAATTTGGTTCGGTAAAAATAACCGAATAACATAAATTTTATATAAAAATATTTAAAAGGAGGGTGTGGCCGTAATTACCCAATCAATAGGGTTTTTTCGTAATTTGGTCATACCTAGGGGTTGCCGTAATTTACCCTAATAATTAATACAATTTTTTTAAAAAAGTACTATGCATTTAGTTTGAATTATTTATTTCGTTAACTAAAAAGATATGTTTCTTCTTTTTGTAGACAGAGATGGTTGAGACACTGCTTGTATTTGAAGATATGATATTAAGCTGGAGCATCTATTGGCCACAAAAAAATTCCCGTGAGGGAAAATAGGAAATTAGACGTGGTTATGCTTTAGTTTTGCTTGGTTACTATATTTTGTTTTCCTATCATCAAAGACTGAATTTGAGGTGCGAGAAACATTCTTATATTTTAGAATGTTCCTAACTCCTCAAATTCGGTCTTAGGAGAAAAGAGCCGATGATACCGAGCTTGAGCCTATACTAATGAGGCCCGATGGTATGTGAGTTTAAGCATATAGTAACAAGGCTCGATGGTATGTGAGCTTGAGCCGATCCAAGTTCGGCCCACATGTCCCGATTGCCAGCCCTATGTACATACTATTATAGGATTTATATTGGCGCTAATTTTCACTTGTCTCCCATCCACACTATAACTAATTTCTTGCTAAAATGACATAGATTCGGAGTTGTTCCGTCCTTGCTCATCAACCTGAGAAGATTATAAACGTTTCGTGGGAGATAATTCCAGTTTTGGCCCTTATATTATACACATTTTTGAAATTGTTGTTAGTTTGCACGTGATCATGCACTTAAACCCCTGTCTTACCTCTATTATTTATTTGGCCCTAGTTTTACTTTATTATTATAAATTCGTCTAGAAAAAATCAAATCCCCAAAAAAATGTTCTGAATGCCCCAGCCCCGCCCCGCCCCGTCTGCCATTTTCAACCCGCCGTCGAGCCATCAATTGTACATATGTGTAACTTTTTACAATTGAAATGATTTTTTATTTTTATTTATTTTTTTTTATTTTTATTTAAGATTGAATACTATTAAAAATTTATTCAAGAATAATAAAAAACCATAATATTTATAAGATTAGGCAAAATAGATTTTATTGTATAAATGACTAATTACAAACATTATTTCTGAAAGTACAATACATGTTTAATTATTTTTTTACATATTCTTTATCTTTAATAATTACAAAATAATGAAATAAATTATATTTATATAATTTAAAAAAACTCTTTAATAAAATTTGGTATAGTCAAATTAGTTATAGTGTTTTCTATTAAAAAAATTAAAATAAAGAAATAAATAATATTTGTGAATAAATAAAATGTACTAATTGCTAGACCCTCCTATGGTAAGTTTGTCATTTCACATTTTTAGTACATTCATCGAATTTAATTTTATTTGGACGAAGTTGTAAGAATAAAGTGATATTGTGGTTAAATTAACAATTTAAGTAAAAAGGAGTAGAAGTGCATTATCAAGTGCCTCACACGTGACTTTTCCGTCCAAACTAACAGCATATTCTAATGGTGGACGAAAATTGTAAAAAAATTGGTTTATTAGGATCAATTTTGTGCGAGAAAAAGTTTAAGAACAAAAAAAAAGTATAATATAGGCCCAAAACTACAATTATCCCACGTATCGTGTATATCATGGGAATTTATTGAATGCATTTATTATCATTCACTGGAAGAAAAAGCTTTGTGGGGAGCCCAAAAAATGTGCTAAACGATAAGAAAAGCCTAATAGTAAAGATATAGATTCTCGCTCCGAGTTTGCCATGCACAGGCCACCTCCTGAACCACCGCCGCCGCCGAGGTCTGCCCTTCACGTCCGATGTATGGTTTTTCTTTTCTTCTTATTTTTCTTGATTATTCTGCCTGCATGCAAAAATTGGATTGAGTTTTTTTTTTTTTTTAATTTGTTGATGATGCTAAAGTTAGATCACCTGGGTAGTGCGGAACGAGCTAGGAGAGCAAAGCGGATCAGTAGCTTGACAATTTGATGATCCTGAGGCCCCTGCAAAATGAACACACGTGAACTAAGCGTGGGGTTGATCCGGCGAAAACCCCTCCGACGCTCAAGTCAGATGTACGGATAGTGGAGATGGTAGAGAGAATATGCACTCTAGAATACTTGTGAATAATAGAACGTACCTTAACAAATGAGTAAAACCTCTATTTATATGTCGTCGATTGGGTTGGGCTTACTTTGTTGGGCTCATACCTTATTTTGAAGGTGTTTGAGCTTTCGTGTAGCGGGCCCAATTGGGCTTTCGTATAGTGGGCCCAATTATTAGATAAACTGGGGACCCATGAGGTCGGCCCAATTAGATATATCATTTGTCGATATATATATGGATATAAGTTCATTATTTTTTGTGCAAATGTAAAATATATTATGGTCGGAGTTTACGACATTTCTTTAATTTCTTTTTATTTGATTTTTTACAAACAGATGGAGGAGAAGCATATCGAACAATATTCTCGGCAGCAACATAAGGGTAAAACCAATTTTCTGATAGAGTTAATTTTTTTTTTATTGCATCAATAGTTTCATTATATTTTTTTATCGGAAAAAATAGTTTCGTTATTAGCAAAGTTTAAGATGTTTCGAGTTTTTTTATTTTTATTTTTTTTAAGATGGAATATAGTATTAATTTGACAGTCTCATTGTTTGTGCAGATACAACAAAATTACCCTCACCCACTGCCTAGGTTTGGCAAATGGTTTCTTTGACGATTAAATACATGGATTTTAACAGGTGGGGACTACTTGCTCGCCTGCTTGACTGTGCACCGATGCTCAAGATTGTGCACCGATGCTCAAGATACTATCATTTAGATCGGTAATGTTATGAAACTATTGTGCTCGACTAATAACAATTGTTTAGTTTTTCAATGGTCGGCTTTTGTTACTAATATTTTTTGTTTTAAATTGTGTAGGGTTTTGACGATGAAAGCTATGAAAAGTCCAAGACTAAGAAGAACTTATAATTACATAAGCTACACTCATTTCTCAGAAGGGGAAATTAGGAAAATCGACCTAGGTTATATAAAAGAGGAGCTACATTCATTTATGAATATTATTTAGCTTTGATTCCGACTGAATTTGAGGTGCCAGAAACATACTGATATTTTAGAATGTTTCTAACACCTCAAATTCGGTCTTAGGAGAAAAAACTGATCGGAAAACAAAATGTAGTGACAAGACAGACTAATTCATACGAATGTGATTCATCTTTATCATTAACTGAGTTGTTTTTCCCTTTTTATCCCTTGTAGAAATATTTTACTTTTAGTTTCTTGAAATCATATATGAACAAGTGTACTTGCTTTATGGTGTGTAGATTTTAATTTACTATGTACGGAACTACCTTTTCACGTTCATATGTCGTCTTACTCTTGAATTTATTTTTGTCCAATTTCACTTTATGAAAACAATATTTCATGACTTGTATTACCATGAAAAATCTCATCCCATATCTCATTATATTAGCTAATATTTTTTAAGGGTAAATAGCACTTACCCCCTGTGGTTATAAGTTTTTCCAGATGACCCACTTGTACTCATAATATCAACACATAACCCCCTTGTGGTTGATAGATGTAGCGTCTGTTAGCTTGTGTCAAACTTCAAAGGGGTTATCTGCAAAAATAAAGTGAAAGTGTAAGCACAAGAGAGTTATCTGCAAAATATAGTACTTTCACGTTTGACACGCGCAGTTTTTTTTAACGAAAAAACTAACGGAAGCTACCCCTATCAACCATAAGAGGGTTATGTGCTGATATTACGAGAGTGAGGGGTCCTCTGCAGAAGCTTGTAACCATAGGAGGTCAAATGCTATTTACCCTTTTTTTAATCAACAAATATGGTTTTGCCTTATTTCTGAGCAATACGAGGTTCACGTGGTCAATAAAATGCCATTGCCCACAATAAAATCGCATTGCACATCTAAGATAATGATTTAGGAACTTACTACTTTGATCCAAATTATGATTTTAATTGGAAATTTTGCGAGAATATTACTGGAAATACTTTATACTTTTGTCATCTTTCGTGGTGTAATGTGGAAGTATCTTTTGATGCATTTACATCCCATTTGAAGGACGACTCGTGTACTGACGGTATATGTTAATTCGAAGCGAGGAGCGATGGTATTTATTTCTCTGGTGGGGATCTTCCAAGAGCAATGAACAAGATGTATGACGGGAAAAATCATACCGGACAGTCTGGACAATTTTATTAGCAAAACTACTCCCTAAAAATCGCACAATTTAGAGATTGTGCTAAAAAAACGTCATAGGCCATTATCGGTAAACTAAAAGAGTAATATAATTTGCTTTTGTAGGCCCTGACAGAGACAATATGGCTCTGAAAGATTTTGTTTTTGGACAAAATGCACTGCACCCCCTATAAATTTATCATTTTGGCACTTTCCCCGCTAAAAATTAAAAATAAAAAAAAATAAAAAAAAAAGTATACTCCCCCTTCGAATATTATTTTGGTCGCGCTTTGCCCAAAACCCAATTTTTGGAGGGCATTGTGCAACAAAAATAACATTTTTAATGGACAACATGCAAAAAAAATAGTGTTGTTAAGGGGAAATGTGCAACAAAAATACTCAATTCCGATGAATAATCCATCAAGATTTTGCTATCGGGGCAATGTGCAACAAGAATAACATTTTGAAGGGGGACATTCAGTTTTAAAATTTTTGAGGGGGTAAAGTGCGAAAATTAGAAATTTGCAGGTGGTGATATGCAATTTGCCCTTTGTTTTTTTAACTTTGACGGGGAAAGTGCGGAAATTAGAAAATTATTGGGATCAAATGCAATTTGCCCTTAAAATAACATTAAAAAGAAAAAAAAAAACAAAAAACAAAAAATAAATAAATAAATAAAAAATCGGTAGTCTCCGAGCCTTCTTCTATAGGTACCAGTTCATTCTTCATTGAAATTATCTTCATAAAATTGCTGAAAAAGATGAGAGGAACTGAAATACTGATTCGTAGAGCATTATTTGCTAAATCTACCCACCATTTCGCTATTTTTGCTTATCCCTTTTCTTTCTTCTGTTCAAATTTTCATAGTGTGGGTCACAAAGATCGATCCTTTTCACCTAAACCCAGAATAGATTTGAGTCGTATAAATGAATTAGATGATGTTTTTTTCTTGTTTCGTCAAATGATTAGAATGCAGCCACAGCCTCCCGTTATTGAATTCACCAAACTACTGCAAGTTATTTTCAAGATGAAGCAATATTCGGTTGCCCTTAAACTGTTCAACGAAATGCGTCAATCAGCTGCCCCTATGAACGAGTACACCATGAACATCTTGATTAATTGCTGTTGCCTTTTGAAACGCATAGGCGTTGGTTTTGCTATCTTCGGCGTCTTCCTTAAACACGGTTACGAGCCAGATGTTACGACATTCAACACTCTCCTAAAAGGATTCTTTTTAGATGGTAATGTGGCCGAGGCAGAGAAATTGTTCAAGAAGATTTTGACTTTGAATCTTTGTGAGCCAGACGATGTTACGATTCTTACTGCGATTGATGGGCTCTGCAAAGCTGGACGTGTTCATACTGCCCGTGATTTGCTTTTGTTGTTGGAAAATACTATCTATAAACCCGATGTTAAGGCTTATAACGCGGTAATTAATGGCTTATGCAAGACCGGAATGGTGGATAATGCACTCGAGCTGAAGTCTAGAATGATTGAAAAGGGCATTTCACTTGACGTTGTCACATATAACTCGATGATTCAGGGCTTGTGCGATTTTGGTAGATGGAGAGAAGTCAAAAACTTACTAAATGAAATGGTCAATCGCAAGATTTCTTTAACTGTTGTTACTTTTAGTATATTGGTGGACGCATTTTGCAAGGAAGGAAATGTTAAAGAAGCTGAAGATATCTTGGAAATTATGAAGCAACAAAATATTTGTCCTAATATTGTCACGTACAATGCACTGATAGATGGGTATTGTTTGCAAAGGAAAATGGATAAAGCGAAAGAAGTATTTGATTCCATAACGAGCAGCGGCCTTAAGCCATGCATTATCAGCTATAACTCTTTAATCAACGGATATTGCAAGAACGGAAAAGTGGATGAAGCTTTGCGTCTTTTTCTCGAAGTTTCTTCGAAAGGCTTAGAACACACAACGGTTACTTATAATACCATGATACATGGATTATTTAGTGAAGGCAGATTTGCAGATGGATGGAAACTTTTCAACGATATGGAAGCTCGGCAAGTACATCCCGGTTTATTCACTTACAATATTTTAATGGATGTCTTGTGCAGGACTCATCAGATTGCCGAAGCACTTTCGTTTCTACGGGTGATGGAAAATAAAGGTTTAAATCCTGATATAAGCACATACGGTATCCTGATTAATGGTTTGTGCAAAGATGGGAAACTTGACGACGCAAAAATGATTTTAAACGAACTTCCTTCCAAAGGATTGAAACCTAATATTAAAATATATACCGTTATTCTCGGTTCACTTTGCCGAAAAGGGTGTGTAGACGAGGCAAAAGATTTGATTGTGAAAATGGAGAGAAGTGGTTGTGCACCGAATAGCGTGACGTACAACTACATTGTCCAGGGTTTGCTAAAGAAGAAAGAGGTTTACAAGGCAATCCCATTCTTAGAGGAAATGCACGAGAGGGGATTCTCAGCGGATACAGCTACTTCTTCCATGTTAATTAGTCGCCTGCAAGGATCAAACAAAGATGATGTTCTTCTCGAATTGATTAAGAAAGTTGTACCGAAAATCTAAATTAATTATTTGGGCTTCTGAAATTTTTGCAGATACAACATCTGTATATGTACTTTTGACTTGAGCGACCTATTCAATTTATGCGACAAATTTAGACGACGTTAGTTGGAACTACTACTCCATCCAAAATTACGCGGGGAATATGGGAAATCTTGGGCCACTCAGAATCTCCGTCTGGTCGCCTTGTTAGATTTAACATCGGAGAGTGGTAAATTAGTAAAAGCATTAAGTTGGTGAGACGTAGCATGGCTTCCTTAGACGGTAGACGCCGCAACTTGTTGCAGTTATTAAGACAAGTTGTTGTTGTTGTTGTTGTTGTTGTTCCCAATTACCCAATCAGGCAATTCTTCAATCTCTTCGAAATCATGTAAGTATATCTCTAAAGGAGCAGTGAGATGTTGAAGCTGCTCTGGTAGATCCCAACTCTGCTTCGTCCCGTACAAGTATAATGTACAAAGAGATTTTGCTGAACCTTTCAAGATGGCATCGAAAACCGAGGAATGTGAGGACTCACCGTAACTTGTACTCGTGCTTAAAGTACCCCGCAAGCTGCAGTCATTAGACGACAACCCAATCTTCGAGGAATTGGTGGTTGGAATATCAGCAATCCTTAACTCCGAGAGACGATGCATTTTCTGCAAACAGCCCGTCACCATTCCCACATTCATCCTGAAGTTGCTCAATTCAAGCAATTCCAACTTCTCGAGTGACTCCGCACATGACTCCATCATTTCACTCGGCAAATCGGTCAACCCGGGGCATGTACGAATACTCAATTCATGAAGGCAACTCAATCCTAATAGTAATAATTGTTGTTCATCATGTGATTCGTGTGGATATGGTAACTCTCTAAAATTCGGACAATATCATATCTCCAACTTTTTTAGTAGAGAAGCGTAGCCACTCTGGAAGCAGGGCACTAGATGTGTTAAGTTGGGACAATAAATTATCTTCAACTCCGAGAGATTTTGATTTTTACGTAATAACCAATCTGGGAGACACACCAATCCGTCAATTGAATTAATTCGGAGTTTTGTAAGCGAGATTAATTTGATCCCACATATGCTCACCAAAGGTAATTTACTGTTGACTTGAGAAATCTCCAATTCTTTTAGGCATGGAAAATGACTTGGAGCACTCTCCAATTGCATGCTCATTATAATCTTTAGGTACTCGAGGCGAGGAAATACCACCACAAGTTGAGATAGTCGTCGATTGTCCGTTGCATTTGACATCAACTCTGCTTCTAACCACTCTGTCAGCTTCCACATACAAACCAACTCGAGCCTTTCAAGTGCCGGAAATATAGTAATTGTATTACCTGATCTGCTACACTTGTCTATTCCGTAGAATGACGAACCTATGGATTTCACATTCTCCATACCATGTAGATAAAGATTCTTCAAATGTCGCAAGTGCCCTAGCATTGGAATTTGTTCGCATTCTTTGCAATTCCGAAGCCCTATCTCCATCAAATTATTAAGCTCCGACATCATTGAACACCATGATGGCAGATTTCTTCCTGGAAATCCACAAATGTTTAAGCTCTTTAAATTTACGTGGGCTTGGAGGCCTTCCAAAACACTCTCATTGCCATTCTGACCGTGACTCCACACAAGCTTTAACTAGACTATGTTTGAATTTTCTAATAAATTTGCTCTTTTAGCCTCTTCTTTGTCACGCACCTCTCTTGATCAGTATGCACGAGTCTCGGGCCAGGAGATAAATTTTGGGAAGACTACCATGTGTTTCAGTCCATGTACCTCCCCGACGACTAAGGAGACCATTCACGACTTGCTGGGATTTCAGGTGGTTGATAGTCAAGAGAAGTATTTGGGGTTGCCAGCATCTCTGGGCAGATCCAAAAAAGAAATTTTCCGCTTTCTTAGGGATCGTCTATGGGCCATGATTAAAGGATGGGGGGCGAAACAGTTGTCTCAAGCGGGCAAAGAAGTGATGATTAAGGTTGTGCTACAAGCCATACCCTCGTACATGATGAGTTGCTTTGCACTTCCGATCGGCTTACTCAATGAATTAGAATCAGTTATTCAAAGGTTTTGGTGGGGCGGTGGATCGCAGCGTAAGATGGCATGGGTTACTTGGAAGAAACTTTGTTAGCCTAAATCAAGTGGGGGAATGGGCTTTCGGGATTTGAGGAGCTTCAACTATGCTCTCTTAGCAAAACAACTTTGGCGGATTCTTACCCAGCCGGACACACTTCTTGCAAAGATTATCAAGGCCCGCTATTTTCCGAATAGCGATATCTTTCGGGCTACAACTGGCACACGACCATCTGCCACGTGGAGAAGTCTCCTCAAATCACGCCCTCACCTCATCTCTGGGCTCCGACGAAGAATCGGAGATGGTAAAGATACGGCCATATGGGGGGACCCGTGGCTCGGTGATGATGGTAACTTTAAAGTTTTGACAAAGAGACCGTTCTCGGCGAGCTATCCTAATACTGTAGCGGATCTTATCGACTCGGACTCACAATTATGGAAGATGGGATTAGTTGAGGAGGTTTTCTGGCCAGTGGATAAGGAGAGAGTTTTGAGAACCCCAATTGATAGCAGTTCGGTACGCGATAGGTGGATTTAGACTCATACTTGTTTATTTACCGTCCGGTCGTGCTATCACAATATCATAGCACAAGATCTGACGGTTGGTGGGAATCGTGGAGATGTTAGTGTATCGAGTAACGGCAAGACGAAACATTACTGGAAACATATATGGTGACTGCCCATTCCACCGAAGATTCGCCACTTTTTGTGGTGGGCGTGTTCAGGAATTTTACCCATGAATGCGGAATTATTTAGATGGAAAATAGCACCAGCCCCAATTTGCTTTAGGTGCGGCGCTGCCAGGGAGTCAACAATGCACGTGTTCCAAATTTGCAGCGGAATGGGTGCTATCTGGCGAGCACACCCATTTCTCCTTTTGACATTCGATCCAGGCATCTCAATGTGGAAATGGTTGGAACATTTGCGCAATAAGCTGAGCGATGAGCTATTTCTATTGGCCGTGATCATATGGTGGAAGGCGTGGGAGATACAAAACAAGGAGATCCATGGCGAAGATTGTCTTAAAACGAAAGAGCTAGTTACCTGGTGCAATTTGTATCTCTACGAATTTCAACAGGCCCGAATCCCAAGATTACCGGCTATAGGCGAAAATTTTCAGACTCAATGGCATCCTCCTCCGGACGGTTTTATTAAGATCAACTTTGATGCGGCGGTTCCTCCAGGAGAAAGTTTTTACTCAGTTTCAATGATTGCGCGCGATAGAGAAGAGGGTGTCGTTGGTGGGCGGTTCGACATAGCGGTTGATTGTGAGGCGCATGCGGCCCTTGAAGCCATCAACACTCCCAAAACTCAAGGGTGGACCTCGATCATATTGGAGGGCGATTGTCTACAGGTTATTCAAGCGTTAAACTCCGGCGATCCTCTTTTGTCGTCGTTTGGTGCTTTCCTAGAAGAAGTTTTATCGATTGCTAAGAGTTTTGTTCGTTGTAATTTTCAATTTATGAAGCGAAGTGGGAACCAATTGGCACATGACATTGCCACTAAACTTGGTTCGGTTTGTAGAGAAGGTTTTTTCCTTCCGCATGGTCCGGCTTCTGCCTAAATAAAAGCTCCACGTTTTCTTCAAAAAAAAAATTACTCAACCCCTTAATCCCTAGATAATTAATGTGCACATTTGATTGGTGATATAATATCTACTTTGATTCAAAATGGGAGAGATTAATATATTAAGTCAAATGAGCCCCAATGCGTTGGGTAGAGACGATAAGAATTTACGGTGAAAATTAATTATCGAAAGGAATTCGCATCTCTCTTGTATAACTCAAATTCCTTGTAGTTGATCTTTAACTTTGGTTATGTCTGCTGAGAAAGGCCCGCAAATATTATGTCCTCGAGATAAACAATTAATGCAATAAATGTAGAATCTCAACCTTTAGTGAAAAGGGAGTAATCTGATTTAGATTGGAAAAAATCAGTTGACCTAACAGCCTTTGCAGACTTTTTATTTCTTGTTGTATGTCTTAAACCATAAAGTGGCTTGTTCAATTTACATGCCAACTTCAAACTGGTAGGAGTATTTGACAAAGAATAATTGTCATTGTAGAGTTGGGGAAGATCCATAAACACCTATTTATTAAGGTCACCATTCATAAATGCATTATTAACATTTAATTGGTGAAGTTTTGTGTTGGACTGCAGCCATAGCCAATAAAATCTTGATTGTAAATGAAGCCCATTTTGGCAATTGAGAAGAAAGTATCAATGAAGTCCATTATAAATGTCCTATTGCGTAAAGCCTCCGGTTACCTATTTTGCCTTATACCATTCTACCGTGCCATCTTGTTTTCTTAATACACACATTTACAACGTACTGCGTGTTTATGTTGTGGAGGATGAACTATAGTCCCGGTGTTACGTTATTGTGTTCGAAGGCTTTGAGTTCTTCATCCGTGGCTGTAATCCATGCTTGAATTTTTATTGTTTGTTTGTTATGTATGGATCTACGGGGGCGTAAATAAGGCACCCCAAGGAAAGGCAGCCGCCCCTAAAAAAAATGATTTTATTTTTATTTTTATTTATATATTTGAGTCTATTTGTCCCGCCTAAAAAATATAAATACCTACTTATAATGAATAATTTTTTGAATTTAAGGAGTTTTCAATGATGATATATGCTTGTATTACGTTAATTAAACTTTAGAATTATATTTGCTTTCTCAAGTAATTTAAAACAAATAATTAGAAGAAAAAAAAACTAATAAACAACATATATTTATAAGAGTTAACATTCTTTAATAAAAAATGGATCGAATCAGATGATGGGGGGCCTGGAGATGATAATGAGAGATTTTGTCACAAGAGTTAATCTAAATATCGCACAGGGAATATTTGAAAGAAAAAAAAATATCCATGTATAAAAGTAAAAGTGGTGAAAGATTTTTACTTAATTTGACTTGACCAAGTGGATATATATACAGAGCTTCAGATGTGGATAAGATGTGGAGATAAGGTTTAAATAATACCATTTGCAAGTACAAAAACTTATAATGAATAATAATTAATAAATAACGATTTATACTGCAGAATATTCTTTGAACCTTTCACAATGCTCCACGTGGAATTTGTCCTTTTCTGAAGTTTGAAATCTCACCAACCATTAGATTCACAACAAATCAAATAAACATTAATCACCACTTTATAATCGGGGAAATTGGCTAGACACCCCTTAATCCACACTTATATAGGTAGAGATCCAAGTTGTTAGATGAATATAGGTATAGGTCCTTTAATCCAAAAAAATAATTTAAATTAATTGTATATAGACATAAACACCCTTAATTAATATTTATATGAAAATAATTAATTATGGCAAATAAGGAAACAAATCCCACATATCACTCATTTTCTTATCACACACCCCCCCCCCCCCCCCCCCCCCCAATCTCACGTAAATCACTCTCCACTCTTTCTCTTTCTCCATATCTATTTGCATTTTCTAATTAATTGTGCTTCATCAAACAAAATAATTTGAACGCATATTTAACGTCACAAAGTCGTTGTATTTACTTGTTACATTTTTTGGTAGGATTTCATACATTTATTTTCATAATTTTTCGACATTATTTTTTATCCACCAAGTTTATATCTTTTGAAGTTATAACAGCAAATTGCAACAATCAAGCGAAAAATACAAAAGAAAGGATAAAAAAACTGCAATTTGCAACAAAAAAATAAATAGCATAACAAAGAGAATATGAAAACAAACTAAGTTCTATTTAAAATGTTATTCTACAAATGCCTTTACACAATAATAATACGGAACTAATGATCCTACAATGTTCTCTACGAAAGTCGTCGTTTTTTCAGGGCTTCGTTTGCAGTCTGATTTGCTCTTGTTTTTGCCTTTCGGGAAGACATTGAGGAGTCCTGTAATTTTTCGTCCCTTTTTTTGACGTAATTGTTTGAGCAGGCACAAAAAAAATATCAATAAGATTTTCGATTGCAAAAATAAACATGAAATAGCAAATTACAAACAAGAAATGCAATTGTAAACAATAACTTCAAAAGTAACAAGAAATTACAAACAATGAATATCAAACACGAAATTGCAAACAAGAGACTTGTAATTGCAAACAAAAACTGCTAACAAGAATATGTTGGTTCAACTATAAACAAACAGCAAACTGCAAATTGCAAACCAAATGAATAACAATAAATAGCAGACCTCGAGAACAACAAAACGGAGACTGTCATAAGAATAACTAATAAACGTAAATATAAATGTTCAATAATGCACAATGTAATGCAAATTTCATACGATGCAATACAAATAACGATAACTGTCAACAAACAACTGCAAAAAAAAATTAAAAAATACAAACAACAATATAAAAAGTACGGTTAATAAATGTACAAAATATGTAAATCGAAACCTTTGGAATGTGTGGATAATAAACGAGATTGATACTCATGTATCAGCAAAAAACATTCCTGAGATAAAAAAAAAATCTATAACATCTATTATTAAATCATCATTAAAGCATCTAAAAACAAATGAGAGAAATGCAAAAAAGGTAATTACATACCCAGACTTTTACTTTTGTTGCTTACCGAGACTCGTACGTGTCTAAACCATTATTTGCGGGAGGAGTGAAAATCGCAAACACTAAACAAAGCTGGAACGAAAAAATCCCAAAATAGCAAGCGGTGTCTCCAAAATAGCAAACGAGAACGAGCAAGTAATCACCACATCACAAACAGCAAACGAAATTTGAAGATTTCAAAACAACCCGAAGGCCCTTGCTCAAACAACAAACCCTAAACACCAGCCGTTGTTTCCAAACAACAAGCAATTTGTAAACAGCAAACGAAACGAAACGAAGGCAAATAGGGAAACAACAAATCGAACGAAGACAAAATGCAAACGACCTGGTAAAACTGCAAACGACCTGGTAAAATTGCAAACGATCGAACACCCAAACCTATGGAAGGATTCAAAATTTGTGGAGAGATCTTCGCTTTGAAGAAACAGGGAAGAAATAGATTTCCAGATTTTTGCAATTCTAATTTTCGGATTTGCAGTATAATAGGGAGAAAAATAGGGGATTTGATTTTGAAGATTTATTTTACCGTATATTGATAGAGATATTGATAGGGGTACTTGTGACAAATTATAAATAAAAAATTTGCTGGAAATTAGAGTTTATTATATGGATTTTAACACATATAATCTCTTATAGAAGGACCTATAGCAAATTGCCCCCTTTTATAATCTGTCGAATCGCAGATGTATTAATATTGTGATTTTATAACATTAGTTAAACTAGATTGCATAATACTAATTATTATTCTTTCATAATTTAGGTAATTAAATTTCATCGGACTCGTTTTTAGGAATGTGGAGAAACAACTCCACCATAGTTTGTACATGAATAAAAATTGGATGTAATCGTGGTCTATGGGTGTGAACGAGTCGAGTTCGATTATTTTAGCATGTTTGAGCTCGAGTCTATTTTATTGAGCTCGAGCTCTTCGAGTATTTTCTTTTGGCTCAAGCTTGGGCCGATTTTGACGACTCGAGCCAAATCTTATTTTGGCTTTTTTTGTTAATTAATAAAAATTATTTATATTTAATTAAAAAAAATTGCAAAATATATAACAAAATGTAATTATATATTTTTTATTTGGGTAAATTACACCCACACCCCTGAGGTATGCTAAAATAACTTTAAGGTCCATGTGGTATCGATAATTACACTCACCCCCTTGAAACGTAGTTATAAACTCTAATGGGATAATGCATTGGATACATTATTACGATAGAGTTCTAACGGACTATTGGTTTCAAGAAGTGGTGGAGACAACAAAGAGTTATGGGTGATTTAAGAAATATTGGGGGAGCCATGTCACCCCATAACTCCCCATAACTCTATGTTATCTCCACCACTGGCTACAAGTAATAGTCCATTAGAACACTATCGGAATAATGTATCCAATGCATTATCCCGTTAGAGTTTCGAACTACGTTTCAGGGGGTGAGTGTAATTATTGATACCATAAAGACCTTAAAATTATTTAAGCATACCACAAGGGTGTGGGTGTAATTTACCCATTTAATTTTTATATGTTCTTTTTATGCTATTATTATAATATTTTATATTATCTATCATTTAAATAAAAAATAGTATATATAAAAAAGAAACAAAAAAAAAAGCTCGCGAGCCAACTCGTGAGTTGGCGGCGACAACCAAGAAAACGCTTGAGCTCGACTCGTCATACAGCTCGATATCGCGAGCTCGAACTTGAGCTCGAAAACCTCGAATTTGAGTTCGAGATATTTTCAAGCCGGTTCACCAAGCTTACAAATCGGCTCGACTCGTTTACTGCCCCTAGGTTTCTATGTGCACATTAGATCGAAATATTTAACTTAGACATTTTGGCATGATGTAGAACAAAATTTATTTCTCACCTTTTATTAATCTTTGGTAAATTAGGTCACCTCTGAGGTAAGGTTAAATTTAAAAAAAAAAAACCCTTATGTTTAGGTAATTATAACCACTCCCTCAACTATGAATTTTCTTACACGTCCACCTTTATGGTGTCAAATTTAGCGGAATCTTCTAGATTATATGGAATATTCTCAAGTTTGTACCCGTTTTATCACATTCGACCTCCACATTTTGAAGCAAGATGATCATAAGATGTGTTTTTTGGCATGTATATATCATATTGCGGCGCATCAGAAACTGTATTTTTACACAAAATGAGTACAAACTAGAGAACATTCTACGGAATCTAGAAGATTATGTTAAATCTGACACCTTAAGGGTGGACGTGTAACAAAATTCATAGTTGAGTATATATTATAATTACCCAAATATGAGAAGGTTTTTTGTAATTTAACTTTACCTCAGAGATGGTTATTATTTCCTGAGCATATTTATATATAGCATATTTCTTTTTTGGGAACAAATTCAAAGATCTCATTTTTTATTTCTAAATCTAGGTCCAATATAGGTCTTGCAAAAGAAATAATTATTGATTTATCAAAGGCTAGATCCAAATATGTTGGGTAAATATATAGGATAGATTGCACTTCGCCCCCTATAAATTTAAGAATTTGCATTTTCCTTTCTAGAAATTCAAAAATTAAATATCCACCTTACAAAATATGTTTATGTTGAACTTTATCCCAAAGTCAAACTTCCGGTGTATTTCTTACCAGAATTGACAAAATTCTATCAACTCAAAGGGTATTGCTGTCATTAACACATTTTTCACCAAATCTAAGCCCTAATATCATTTTGTTTTGCACAACAGCCGTAAAAAACTCCACTCTCGTTACCAAACAATTTCATAGCACAAAAGTAGGGATTTTTCTCTCAAGGCGAAATGTGCATATTGTAGTCCGAAAATTGTGAGAAACTTTCATTTTATTTTTTAGTAGAAAGTTATTCTGGTGTTCCCGACACAAGAATTCAAAAATCATGACAGTAGAAACACAAATTAAGACACGGGTAATGTGTAGTTTCACTCCGAACAATGTGTATGCAATTGTTAGAATACAAATGCATCAGGAAACGCACAAAGATCTTGCCTCTGTTAAAGCTCTTTTGCATTGGGAGAGAAGAATTGTAATTTTGGAGAGAAAAATCCTATTATTTCAATTCTAATGTGTAATTAGCGATATATGAATGAGGATTTGAGTTTGGACATGACAAAATACATATATACATTGAAATGATGTCAATACCCTTTGAATGCAGAGTTTTGTCAATTCCGACAAAAAATGCATCAGAAGTTTGACTTTGTGGCAATGTGCAACATTAATATATTCTGCAAAGGGGACGTCTCTTTTTTTATTTTTAGAGAGGAAAGTGCAAATCTTTCAAATTTCTAAGGGTAGAAATGCAATTTATCCAAATATATATTATTGTCAAATCTTAAAAGAATTTGTCACGTGGGAATATCCCTTCACTAGTAGGATTCGTGGTGGTCAAATTTCAAAACCCTCTATTATTGTGTTCACAAATAACAAGGCATACTTATCAAATGGAACAAGAAAAACAAAACGAAAAGTCAAACAATTGCAACCTTCTCAAGAATTGCCAATTTTATTGAGCTACTCAATTTGTGCGTGTGCCCTTTTTTTTTTTTTTTTTTTTTTTTTTCTCAAACTCAATTTATGTTGACTTGAGAGAAATTTACTAGTACTAACTTTTTTGTTTTTTGACTTGTGGCTAGGGATGAATAAAAATCTGCTCCACTAGCTATTTATGAGTATCTGTTCTGTTTAAAGTCCGTCGTAATTAATACTCCCTCCTTCTTTTAATATTTATCACTTTTCCCATTTTTTCATATTTCAAATTATTTGCCATTTTATCATTCCAATGAATAATTAATTGTATTTTTTCAATTTTGCTCTTTCTCACTCATAATTAATTAAAATATAATTATTTAAAAATCAATTAATGGCATGGGCATTTTAGTGATTTACTATACCTTTTGTTATTATCTATGCATATTTATTGAGTTTCTTAATATGTGTGCAACTAACAAAAGTGACAACTATTGAGGGAAGAAGGGAGTAGTGTTTAATAATTTTGATAAAAGAAACGCAAATCGTTTTAGTATAAGTCTGGTTTGTTTTTAGGTTACGGATATTTCACCATTTAATATATAATTATATTTAAAACATATATTATTTTTAATTCAGCACAATATGAATAAATTTTTTTTTTGAAAAGTGTTAACTAAAGCAAATAACTTAGGGATAATATAACTTTACTATTTAATAAAACACTCAAGTATATAAAAAATTTCGTATCATTCCAGTCAATTATGTATCGTAAATTTCATACTTCAAAATATATTTTCAATATCATGTAATTAATATTGTTATTTTAATCACCATTTTATTGCCTTAGAACATCAATATTTGTAAAGTGTCTTATTTCATTTTATATAATTGACTTACAAGTTTTTTTTTCTCCTCTTCTGAGAGGTACTTGAAATTATTGGCCCCAAATTATTTCCTATTACCATAATTTAAATTATAAATGGATACTAGTGGATCAGTGGCGGAACCAGGTATATATAATTGGGGGGGCCGAAATTTTATATGGTGTACTAAAAATTTGTAGGGGCGCAACTTACTCGAGGGTACGTATTGTAGTCGATTTTTTCTAAGGATATTATATTTGTAGATGAATTACGTGAATGTGTGATATTATTTAAAAATATAATAAAAAATCAAATATTGATTAGAAATGTAGAATCCAAAATCAAATTTGAAAGAAAATTATAATAAAAATATTATTTCTTAAGGTGAGTAATAAATAACAACATATAATTAAAATAATATATTAATAATTAGTACATAAGCAAAATCTTGGGGGTCATGGGCCCGTGCCTGCCCACCCCTAGTTCCGCCAGTGTAGTGGATATTCGGATATTGATGATAATGGTCTTGATATTCCGATAAATTTTTTAAATAAGTTTGGTATAGTTTTGATTTGAGCTATTTTAAATTGTAATTGTTCTGATATTATTTTTTTTCGAAGATACTCGCTCCACCGTCATCTTTACTTGTGGTTTTTGAAATTTAATGTAGAATGAAGATGAAGAGTGAATTAGGTTATAGTTGGACATTTGAACTAGTTCAACTAGGTTTTTTCTAAACGACTAGGTTTACTCGAATTTTATATTTTAATGATTCATAAGTATACATTGAAAAAGTACATTCGTAATTAAACATTATCATTAAACGTGTACATAGAAATTTAATTCAATCTATCAATCATTCATATTGTATAATAAACAAATAGAGAAAACTGAATTAAAATTACGGCTTAATCTCATTTCGCGCCCTTGAAATATATCATGTTGGCACTTTATAATTTCAAAAAAAAATTAATCGCACCTTGGATCCTCAGAACACTATAAATCAAGCATAATGCATCCCGAATGAATTTTTAAAACTAATGAAGGTAATTTAATATTCTAAGTGTATTTTTTTAGGAGACAAATGTCAAATCAATATTTTTATATTTATCGATCATTTCGAAACTACGAAGTGCAACAAAAAAAATCTCATCAATATATTAAAAATTATAATCTTTATCACAAAAATACATTTTACAAAATAAATAAAAAGAACAAAAAAACCTTCAGTTATTTTGTTATCAACTTATTTGAAAATTATATTTCTTCCCATATTTCTACCAAATTTTCACCAATTACAATAAAAGATCCATCAATCGAATAGTTTAGTGAGAGCAGATTATTATTCTTTTTTTGTAAGAAAATATAATTTTTGCAGTAATTCAGTGAGATCTTATTTTTCCCACTTTTCACATTTGAAATTAGCTTGGAAGTAGAAGAAAACTAACCATTTATTTTTTTATTTTCACCGTAGATATGAAAACCAAGAAAAAAATGAGATTTACCTTATTATGTTTTAAATATTCAAGGCATGGTGTATTGTGAGTGATTTATTGTGTTTCAAGGATGTAAAATGCTATTAATTTTTTACAAAAGTGAAAAGTGCGAAATGCTATATTTGAAGGGGGCAAAGTGAAATTAAGCCTTCAAATTACGATGTAAAAACATAAACTTTAGAAAGAAGAAAAACAATACAGCTATCAAGTAAATTCATCAAACATTAATTTGTTTATGAAATAAAAATATTGGGTTTAATTTTCAACTAACAAATACTAGGATGCTCATTGCAAAAACTTTTAAAAAGTTAGAAGTTGCTATTATGAGTTAAGTTAATGTTAATTGTGTATGTTTAAAAGTTTGGGGGTATGCAAATTTCATGAGAAATCAAATATAAGCATTAGCAACTTATTGTAATAGAAGTTGATCTAGCTTAAAACAACTTATTTTAAGAAAAGTAGAAGCAGAAGATGAAGATAGTAGGCAAACCTTTAAAAAATGATTTTGACCAAAAAAACCTTGGAATCATCTTTCAGAAAAATTTCCAAACACCACCTTAGTATTTGTAAGAGTAGTTGGTGATTATGAGCAGAGTTTGAAATAATTATTTATTTCAAAACATTGTGAGTGTTTGCAAATAACGGGGAGAGAAAGGGTCAACTTTAAGTATTTATGGCAATTGATGTATTTGTAGATGAAATTTCATATTTAGTTTATTTTAATGAAATATCTTTGTTAAAAATAAAATTCCTAAATTTCCTAATAAGTAAAATTTGGATTAAAAAAAATAAAAGTGAAAACGCCAAATACCTTTTTCAGTTCGTTGCATAAGTGCTTTGAATTAGAGAAGTAGTACCAAGTGATCCTCAGTTTATAGCTTAAAATTGCTTATTATTAGATATTTTAAAAGAAAATCTAGATTTGCAACCAATAAAACAATTATTCCGAGTAGAACAAAAACTATTAACCAAAATATTGTTTTTAAAACACTTTAGGTACAAAAGATATTTGATATTTCACCCTTATTTTTCTTACCCAAATTCAACTTAATAGGACACTCAAGTTATTTCATCAAAATAAGCTAAAAGGTGAGGGGTTTTTTACACTACTTCATATTTGGGTTTATACTAAATTACACCACTTCATATTTGGGTTTATACTAAATTAAAATATGAAAGAGGGGGTTTTCACTAAAATGTAAATTGGGGTCATACACCCATCCTAATAGAGTAGAACATTAATGACTTGAATTTACTCAAATTTTTTTTTTTTTTAATATGCCCATCTAATACATAAATTAATAATGTATACAAATAAATCTTAAAATAATGCATAGTACAAATATTCACGATAAATCTATGAAGGTTTAATGAAATACAATTTAATTGCTGCTTGTTTCTTGTTGAAGTTCACATCACCTTTGATTCCGTTCGTCACTTTTCTAGCTACGGTAAGCACATCCGGCGTATTTCTGTGATGCAATATTTATTCCCACAAACTTTTGTGTTTAAATAGAGTTTCATTAATGTATATTTCTGTGATGCAATATTTATTCCCATAAACTTTTGTGTTTAAATAGAGTTTCATTAATGTATATTCATAAATTGGGATAAGATGTGCGTTGACATTGAATTATCAACTACATTGAATAAATGAAATACATTGCACACTAAAATAATTGCATAAATGGTATACATTGAATCTAAAATACAGTGAACTAATGGTACAATAACTAATATATATGTAAAAAAATAAAATAAAAATTATTTAAAGAAAATAATAATAACAATAATTTCATATATAAATTGATAAGTTATTAATTAATGTATAAATTAATACTTATTAATTTATCGATAAGTTAATATTCTGCTAAATTAATAGGATTTTGATTGTCTGAACTGTAATAATCTATAGAGGTTTAACTATACATCCAAATGTGTGCGGGAGTTCTCACTAATAAACTCTTTTATAGGGGCATTTATATAAGGGGGAATTTGCTAGACACCTCGACTTATATAGGTGAAGATCCTAATAGTTAGATGAATATAGGCATAGATCCTTTGACCCAAAAAAATAATAAAAATAAAATAAAATAATTAGTATATAAACATAAACACCCCATTTAATACGAACACAAATCTCACATATCAATTTTCATCTCTCTCCAATCTCATGTATTTTTCTCCATATATTTAATCTCCCATTTCTCTAGTTCTCTCCCCCTTCCTCCATGTGTATCTCGTCTCTTTCTCTCTCTCTCTCTCTCTCTCTCTCTCTCTCTCTCTCTCTCTCTCTCTCTCTCTCTCTCTCTCTCCCATGTCTCGTTTTCTTTTTAATTTTTTTTTCTTTTCTTTTGAATTCCATTTTTTTTTGTTGAAGAAATATTATGGAGATGAATAATTATGAGAGCTTTTTATTTTATGAGATGTGATTTCTTGGTGAAAGAGTTAAGAGCGGAGAACAAATATCACCCTCCAAGCCCCTCCCAAAGAAGAAAAAAAAAACGAATTTTAGAAATTCAAAATCCTAGCCAAAATTCGCATTGCGTGTTCCGTATGTAGAACCTTCCCATCATTTGTTGTTATCAATTTTCCTTTTTAGGTTGGGTTCACTTCGTTTGTTGTTTGAATGATTGTTTTTGGTGTTGAGATTTGATCGCCGTGGTTTACAATTTGCAATGTATGTTTTAAGTTACATTTTGCAAACATTTTTTTGCTATTTTTGTTTGTTTGCAAAGTGTTCCATATACAATTTTGTTGTTGATGTTTTTAATGATGTTGATTTTTTTCTTCAATTTTTTGTTTTGCTAGTTTGTTGTTTGCAATTCAATAATGCAAATTCTATTAATTTTTTTCTTTAGTTTGTTGTTTGCATGACGAAATCCAGGTAGTTTGTTGTTTGCAATTCAATAATATAAATTTTAGATATTTTTTTTATTCAGTTTACTGTTTGTATTTGCCGAAATCATAGGTAGTTTGTTGTTTGCAATTATATATTCAAATTCTAATTTTATTTTGCTATTTGCAGTTCAGAGAGTCAACGGCGGTGGCGATGCGACGGTGGTTTTTTTAGAGTATGAGTTTGTGTAATAAAGTATTCTTTTTTTTACGAATTAATTTTGTTTTTTAGTTAAGTTTGGAAGAGAGATGTTTGGGGAAATTTATTTTGATAAAGAATTTTTTTGGGGATTTAATTAAAGGTATTTTAGCTACAATGAATATAATTAATTTATTAAAATATGCGGATTTTGACTTGGATTTATAGACTTAAATTATAATTTATAATATAGAGGGGCCTATGGCAAATTACCCTTTGATATAATGACTCTTATTTTAAAGTTTTATTTAAATACTTTGTAATGTTTATGTGTTACAATGGTAATGTTTAGATCATTTCCAATGAAGGTGGGACTAAATGGAGTATTGTTGAGTGTATATTTTACACTCAATGTATACTTTCTTACGAGAATTTTTGTATACTTTTATTAATTTAATGATGCTTAATGAGTGGTTTATTGTATTTTAGGTACAACTTGACGATTTGGAAGTTCCAAGGACGAAACAATCCAAAAAAGGTCAAAAACGGGCAAAAACGGAAGAAAATAAAATATGCTGAAAATTGGCTGAAAAATGCCCGCGCGGCCGTGCCAAATTTAGCCTATTTTTGGCACGGCCGTGCCAACTGCAGAAGTTGGGCAGAAGGTTTCGGCGATTCTCGTGCGGCTGTGTGAGATTTTGACTGATTTTCGCGCGGCCGCGCCAAAACACGCTGGAGACAATTTTGGACTTTTAATCACACAAGAAAACCTAGAATCATCTACCAAGTTGGGACATCTATTTAAGGGCAAACCAAGCACGAATTAAAGGACTTTTGACACAACCTTGGAGCGAGAGAACGAAAAATCGAAGACGGAGAATTGACAAATCTTCATCACAATTCTTCTTTTGTCTAATTAATCTATGTCTTTTTATATTTCTATTATGTTTTTAGTAGAGAACATGAGTAGCTAAGTTTTTAATCTAGGATTTTGTTGGAACCCTATGTGGGGATGGTGAACTCGTTTTCTTGAGATTATGCAATTATGATTTTATGATTATTTCTTATACTTGTTATGATTGTTAGTGCATGAACTTGATCAATTTATGTGCTTTATCTGTGATTATTGGGATTGACTCGACAGAGCTATTTTGATAATTAGACGGTAAGTATAAGAACCTTCGAGTAGTTTTCACCGGATGAGTGTGTCAATTGCATGTGGTGTCGTAGACATACAGATATCACCTTAGGTAGCCATTTACGAGACTTGTTAGTTAATGCTTTATTCATAATTTGTTTGCATAGACATATATTGAACCGTTTATGAATAATAGACTCATAATACACGCGACAGCAGGTTATGAGTAAATTAGTGTCTCGGGTTAATAATCATGAATCATATATTTCATAATTGAGGGATTTTGGGTGAGCAATTCTTGCATAGGGGGTTTATTGATATTTTCTCGTGTTTATTTGCTTTCATAATTAGTTTAATTATTTAGTTTATTAAATTTGACAACCTTGCGTAGGCTGGATAAAAATCATAATTGTTAGAATTTGGTACTTAGGATTAGATAATTTGAGTATTCCCTGTGGGATCGACATCCGACTCTCACGAGTCTACTTTTACTACTTGTTTGCGATACGTGCACTTGCGTGTTAGGTATTTAGCCCCAACAAGTATCAAATAATAAAACTATCATTTTGATACTTCAGTATACAAAATCCCTCTCCAATAAGGGTATAAAAGGAGTAGTTTTTTCAATATTTCACGTCATTGAGATGCAAAAATGCACTCTAGAAAAAAATAATCATCTAGAAAAAAAGAATCAAATGTTTCTTAATATTTGTAGGAACCGTAATTTCAATCGGACAAAAATTAAAATCTCAAAAAATTCCTACATAACAGAGATTGCATATATCTATTAATTTTATTAATTCAATTTTATTTTAATCTGTTTTTAATTTAAGTAATAATGTATTTTTATCAAAAAGTGAAATCTCTCGCCCTCATCCTAGAACTTTGTATCAACTTACCGCTTTGAAACTAGTTGATCTATACCCATATGGGCAGTAATAATGTATTTGATATCTATGGAACGTTGGGACATAAATTTTTTTTCTGAAAATATCAAAGTAGTATATTATGTATCAATTGGATGTTTGATACTCTATTTGAATGTGTACCACTGGAATTGCTTTAATCTTCTTAAAATGTTTATACCCATTAAAATATTCATTTTGGTGGGATTCTTCCATTCACACAACACGATCTTTGACGGAACATTTTTCTGTGTGGATCTCGATATTTTTAGGAATCGTTCTAATATATATTAAGACAACTTTCACTTAAATAATTCTATTTGAATGAAATTGAATTTTATGTTTTTTTTTTTCAGTTGAAGGCATAAATATACTTTTTACATGTAAAATATTATCATTCAAGAGATAAATATTCTTAATTAATATTAAAAAATTAACTCACCTAATATAAATTAATTCTAAATTAAATTTATAATAACTATTTGCACGAATTACATCATTAGTAGTGATCACACCTAATATATGTTTTACATACTAAATAATACAATGAACTTCATGAAAACATAACTATATTTGTCTATTAATAATATTTCGGTACATTAGGACAATAAAAAAAATATATTGATATTAAGTACCATCGCTATATACAATTTGTTTTTTTTAAGGTACAATATTCTACCATTACCATTCAGTTTAAATTTTTCGAAATTCATCCTAAAAAGAAAAACATTTTGAAATTTATAGGGTATTAGATTAATTCGGTAAAAAAGAAATACATAGTGGCGTATAAATTTTGTACATCAATTCAGTCACATTGAAATTAAAACATAAAACTCGCGATTTAATAGTTGTTTCGTAAGGATCCAACGTTCCGATTTGATTTTAATATGATACCATTTTTAGTTATTTAAACAAATAAAAAAAGGTTCTTAATTTAGTAGCTAATTTGTGAAGATCCAAAAATTCGATCCGATTTCAATGACTCCGATTTTAATAACCATTTAAACAAATGAGCAATAAGCATTAAATGATTGAAATAATATCATCAATCATTATACCTAAATCTATAGATATACATGGTATCAACGAGGATTAGGTGTTTTGTGATGTTAATTATGAGGTAATATGAAATTACAAAAATACCCCGTGTTTGGATAATTACACGTCCACCCTTATCGTGTCAAATTTAATTGAATCTTCTAAATTCTGTATTCTCTAGTTTGTACTCGTTTTGTGGAAAAATGCAGTTTTAAGTGCACCACAATCAGATATTTACAAGCCAAGAGACACAGTTTAGGATCATTTTGTTTCAGAATGTGGAGCTGAATGAGGTAAAACAGGTACAAATTGGAGAACATTCTACATAATGTAGAAGATTCTACTAAATTTGACACCGCAGGGATGAACATATAAGAATAATCAAAGTCGAGAGGTGGTTATAATTAACCAAACAAGAGGGGTATTTTCGTAATTTAACCTTATTTCAGAAGAGCAGCGTAATTTACCCTAAATGTAATTAATTGGATAAAGCAAAAACTAGACCGTGTAGGGGAGGAGAGTCCACATTGAATTGAAGATTTGGTAATTATATTATCTCCTCGGCCTTAGCTACGGAAAACCTACATTTATTTCTTTGTTTCTTCACTCAACAAACCTCACCCATATATTATATTACACTACACACAAATTCGCCCACATCTTCTTTTCCTTTCATCTCCGTGTCTCTCTCCTCTCTCTCTCCTATCTCCCTATTCTCTCTCTCTCTCTCTCTCTCTCTCTCTCTCTGTATCTATATCTGTATATATCTATCTACCCAAACACACAGCAGCTTCGTTTTAGGCAAAAAAAACAACACGAGAAACACAACACAACAAAGCGAACCCCAATATAATATATAAAAAAAATCCATGTCATCTCGGATCTTGTAGAAAGGATCCGATTCGTGGCAATCCGACCAATTTGGGTGTGTTGAATTTTCAATTTGAATCGGGGGCAATGACGAGGAGGTGCTCGCATTGCAGCAATAACGGGCATAATTCTCGGACGTGCCCTAATCGAGGTGTGAAGCTTTTTGGGGTCCGATTGACTGATGGGTCGATCCGGAAGAGTGCTAGTATGGGTAACTTGACCCATTATATGGGCGGCGGCGGTGGTGGTAGTGGAAACGCAACCCCTCAAAATGGCCTCGCACATGACTCTCCTGGTGGCACCCCCGACCATCCTTCTGCTGGCTCTGCCGCCGCTGATGGTTATGCTTCTGAAGACTTTGTCGCCGGCTCCTCCTCCAGCCGTGAGAGGAAGAAAGGTCTTTTTTATTTTATTTTAATTTAGTATTTTGCTTTTAATTTAAATTAATTGTGTTTAATGCGTATGCTGTGTTTATTAAGGACTAATTTGTGTTGTAAAATTTGGTGTTTGGATCTAATTCGGATCAGGATTTTTAGAAAAAAAAAAAAACAAAATTGATTTATGATTGATGAACTGAATGAGAATTCGCCTGTGAATTCTAATATGAATTGTTTGAGATTTTGGATAAGAGTCATTTTAATCTATTTTAATCTATGTATCATATGTATCACTCCCATAGGAAAATTTGTTCGCTTGTGGTTGATAATGTCCGTTTATCTGCCTTAATTTTATGTTTTATATAATTTATATGAGGAATTTCGATAATTATGCGACCCGTTGTATAATTTCTTGCACATATATTTCTCGAAATGCCCATCAATCTGTTTGCAGCATGTATGTATCTGCTATTGATGTGTTTCTTGAATATTTATTTGAATATGTAAAGTTGATTTTGATGAACAACTGAACAAGTTGTTTTTTACTGCACCTTTGAAACTTTTTGATGGTCACATTTGGGAATCGGAACTTTTTGATTGTCACATTTGGGAATCTTGATATAAATGCTTGAAAAGAATGAAACTGGTCTTTATACTTTCAAACAGTATACGAAATGAAAAGAAAAACTCATCGGTCACTTGATTTAATCACTACGAACCATGGCTATTTCTCTTGTTGTACATGTGATTATTGTTTTAGGAGTTTCTTTTTCGGAAGTATAATAGGATGTTGTCTAGATGTGCATGCAAATGTTCCGATGTGTTTATATTGTTTGTTATTTGATTTAATTTCCCAACCTATCCTGCAAATTTTGTTTTTAACTTTTAGTATGCCATGAGCTGACTGACTGCTTGAAATGTTATACATAGTGAAAACATGAATTGGAAGCAATGAAACTTTTACTACCGTAGATTTGTACGTTTGACTGTTTGCCATTTCATAGATTCTTTAGTTTGAATTAAGCATAGCTATTCAACATCCTGGTAATCTGTTCTTGTTCATCACTTCAACTATATTATGTTTAAACTTTAATTTTCAAATTTTTTTGTGTTGATGTGAATTTAAAATGGTATTATTTTTATTTACGCAGGTGTGCCATGGACCGAAGAAGAACATAGGTTGTTTCTGGTTGGTTTGCAGAAGCTTGGTAAAGGTGACTGGCGTGGAATTGCACGTAATTACGTAATGTCTAGAACACCTACTCAAGTTGCTAGCCATGCCCAGAAATACTTCATTAGGCAAAGTAATGTCTCTCGAAGAAAAAGACGCTCGAGCTTATTCGATATTGTCGCAGATGAAGTAAGCATTTTTTATTCATTATCCTTTTTCTAACTATTATGAGGGTGTTGCGCTAAGTTTATAAGCTGTCAAAAACAACTTATAAGATGTTTCAGAGCTTATAAGCTCTTTCATATTGTTTAGTAATTTTTTTCAAAAAGATCTGAAAAATTCAAAAAATAAGCTGCTGGAAAGCGTAGCTTACAAGATTGTTCTTACAAACTACTTATACCATTATTTTTTCAAGATTTTAGAAACAATAAACATAACTTATAAGCTTATTATCCAACCACTTCAAAAATTAATTCTAAAAATAAACATAACTTATCAGCTTTTAAAACAACTAACAATTCATCAGATAACAACTTATCAGTTGTTTAAAATAAGATTAGCCAAACGGGCTCTATGTGATATTTCTTGATTATGAATCTAATTTAATCATAATAATAATTTTTGTTTTTCATACTTCAGTCAGTCGATACTACAGTGATGACAAGTGATTTCTTCCCCGTGAACATTCCACAAACTGAGGCACAAAGCAGCACACACGTACCGGACGAGGAATGCGAATCTATGGAGTCTGCAAATTCCAACGATGGCGAGGTTCTGCCACCTCAGCAGATGCAAGAGGGGGCCGTGGCCCCACAATATCCATACCCTCTCATGTACCCCGCCTACGTGGCGGCCCCACTCTATCCATTCCCCGTCCAGTTCTGGCCCGGATATGAAACGGAGCCCGCTAAAGAAGAAGCACATGAAGTGGTGAAACCGACAGCTGTCCATTCCAAAACCCCGATTAACGTGGATGAATTAGTCGGAATGTCGAAACAACTAAGCTTAGGGGAATCTTTGGGTGATAGCGGACCATCGACACTGTCGCTTAAGCTGAACGAAGGATCCACTACAAGGCCGTCGGCTTTTCAGGCTAATCCAGCTCCTGGTAATTCGGGCATCAATTCTAGTCACAATCCAATTCATGCCGTTTAATTGAATTAATAATAATAAAACATGTTTATCGTGATGTGGAGATCTCTCGTGTTAATAGAAGATGGTGGGTGGTAGGCATTTAGAGTGGTTTCGGTAAGTTTATATATAACTTTTTTATTTGTTAGGGTTTTTTTTTTCGTAATAAGTTTGTGGTTAGGGATGATTTCAAACATCAACCGATTACTGTGTAGGCATCAGAAACCTCGTCTTTTCTTCTTTTTTTTTTTCAAATTATTTTAATGGTAGCAAGACTTGTGCATCAGTTAAAAAAACAACCTAAGTGTGTACTTGCTTTTATGTCTCGAATGTATATATAACTTAGCTATAATGTTGGTGACGGATGTATATTGCTCAATCAAGAATTTTAGTTGATGGTTTACACTGATTCGATAAGTAAGGATGGCAATGGATCTGGGTCACCCACCCATTTGGAGTTGGTGAAGCAAAGTAGTAGGTTTTTCGATACCTTGATTTGCCATTTTGCTTCATGTTAGTTTTACTTTTTTTCTCTTTCTTAAAATCCAATTCCCTTCCCGAGACGCTGTTTCCATCGACACCACAATCTCGTTTTGGTGAGAAACTGGTATTCGTTTTCCCTTTACCCGTTAGGTAAAAGAAAAAATAGTCACATTGTCTCTTTTTGAAACCACAACTGGTTCTTCCGTTGAAATATAATGCACTTTCTAGAATTATCCAAATGCATGTATGATGTATAGGATAAATGAAAAGGCAAATACATGAATGGTTAGATTCATGTTTATCTAGTATTCACGATGAATCTTATTTAATGTCGTACATGTATTACTTATGCCCAGACTAGTATAAATTTGTATTGAGATTGCATTTGTAATTAAACAAGTTTCAGCGAGAGTAAAATATTGAGGAGATGCACACTCCACAATTATTTTCTTGCCAAATTTGTTCACATATTTCCGCAAAATATCCAACACAGTCCAATTTAAGTCGTTTTTTATTGATAATATGATAAATCTCTAATGTTCGAGGTTTCTTCCCGGAATTGTTCTTCAGTGTGAAATTATTTTTCCTCTATTTTTTGTCCCTCCATTTTGTTACTACTTCTAAATATGCTTTATTCCTAAATCCTAACAACTTCTAAAACCCAAGATCCTACCTACCAAGTTTTATATCAACTAATGCATACGGAGGACTTGATAGCATGATGAGCTAAGTATGAGGTCACCATCTTTTTCTTTTAGAATTTAATTGATGCTTTCAAAATTTGTCTTTTTCTTTTTATTTTATTTTATTTTTGGAGGAAAGTACTTGAGTATCTCCAAGAAGGGTAGAATGTAATTATTTGAGAATAACTAACTACACACCAATTATTCAAAGGAAATTAATTACTTGAGTAACTACATCATTCAATTGTGCAAAACTTTTCAATGGCTACAAAAGCTTTTGTCCTCATTTTATTATTGGCATATCAACTAATTAATTTGAAAGTGATGGGTCCTATTGAGAATTTGATTTAGATGATGGAATTTAATCAAATAATACATATAAGTAAGAGACTACTGATTTCAAGCAACATGGAATTTAATCAAATAATACATTAATCAAATTGCGGAGTTTGTTGCAAACACCCCCTAAACTGCAAAACGTACCAGAAGAATCCCTCTAATTTTGGTCAAATGTTAAAAAACTTATCCAATTACATTTATGCCCTCAAGAGTTCTGACAAATTATTTATGGTGCTAACTTTATTCCGTTCAACACTTCAAATAAAATCCGACACCAAATAGACTTCACTTCCTCTTGCTCGCATTATTACCTCTAGTCGCGAGTTGTTGTTTTTCGTTATCCAATTACATGTATGTCCGCAAGAGTTTTTCGTTTTTAACCCAGTCTGACATAAGGGTGTTGATTTCATCTTTTGACTCATGGAAGAAAAAAAGAGTCAATTCTCAGCTCCTTATGTGTACAAATTTGGACCGAAAAGTGTTGAAGTTGTCCAACCTATTTGTGCTCTCACTCGTCTTCTTCAAAGGTTGTGGCCAAATCTGATTTGAGACAATGTTCGAGTTTCATCGGCATGTGTGTCACTTAGATGAGGATGCCGATGTTGATTCTGAGGACTGGCAAGTGTGCCCGAGTTGTTTGCTAACATGCCTGAAACTTGTTGATAGAAAAAATGAATTTGCTGACAAGAACAAATAGTTTAAGACAATGGAAGGGTAAAATTGTCAAGAAGGTAAAAACTACTAAAACTAATAAGTCAATTTGCTATGTCGGCAATAAAAACATATGGTAGATGACATGGTCGTTTTGCTACATTTTGTAGTTGGGGAAGGTGTCAGCGACAAATTATACAGTCAATTTCAAAACGTACTTATCTCTATAGTTTATTCGTAACATCCAATTCAAAATAATATTATTAGAAAATATTCCCTCCGTTCCCTATTAAGTGTCATTTTTGGCTTTGCACAAAGATTAAGAAACTCAATAAATGTGTCTTGATTTTAGGTAAAATATATTAGAAAGACTAAAATGATCTTGATTATTTAATAATGTGATAACAGATAATTAATACTTATAGTTGAATTAATAAGGTTAAAACAGGAAAAATGCATTTCATGCAGTATTGAAAATCTAAAGTGACAGATAATATTAATATGGAACAAAAATATTTTAAAAAAAAGCCAGTTATTGTGGAACAGAGGGAGTAATACATATAAAGTAGAAACAATTATTTGTTAGTGGTGGTCCCATTGATACAAATTAATTAATGAACTCCATAGAATATTGTATTAGTGAAATATGTCTATTGAAACATATAGGGTTTTGATACTTTAGTTTAGAAAAAGAAAAACAAAAAGGGGGAAATGAATTGACATTACTATTAAAATAATTTAAGTAAACATGATATTGATTTTATTAATAGATACAATTTTAATGTAAGGTTTAGAAATTTACTAGTGTAACTACACATTTTGTATTAGTTAGTCGAGAATAGACATCAAATGAATATATCCCAACTACACATTGTTGTGCAAAATTAACTATGAAAGTACACACTTGTAATTGACCTTTAGGCAACCCCTGAAAATGTACAGTTTTTGCATAATGCACCATGGAATTACATAATTGGTACAATACATCCTAAGATTCTAAATAATTTTGTAAATTCCGCCCCATGTTTTCCTTTTTCTGTCAAACTATATAGCATAACTATTCTTTTATTAATACATGTAAAAACTTATGTATGCTTTAATTTAAAGCTACTTCTGATTTAATACTAATGACTAAGTATTTAAAGCTAAAGCTAATTCTAGTTATAATATATGATATTGCTCAAGTGTCGATTAGACAACCCAAGAGTCTTTGAGACTAGCAGAGTAGAGAATGTTGTGAGTTGTTGCCACGTGTTTGAGATAGTCGAAAAGATCTATCCACTCGTTAATCTATAATACAATTGAAAAATATTGGGTGATACGACGAAGGTGACCTGACGATTGTTCTTGACGCTCAAGTCAAAAAACTATCACCAAATAACCAAATAGCTTAATTAATTGCAAATTAGCACGTCCCTCCTTACTTGAGTTATCACACATGTATAGATGATGAAATAGATAGAAATCCGATGTGAGATAATGAATTCTTAACAAAATCCTATGGATTTTCGTAGAGTTCTAGTTTTAGGTGATAATTGGTTTTTTATTCTTAATTGAGTTTATTTGGTCTTGGGGCTGAAAGTACGATTAAGCGTCCTACTCCCGAGTTCGGCCATGGGCGGCGTGCTTGGGAGAAATTTATAAACAATGGCATTGAGTTGTAGAGTTCTCATTTTTTTCTTGCAAACTCTAAATTCTTGGAATTGTGCTCAAGAAATTTGAATAACTTTTTGAAGGATATTCCGCAGATATAAATTGCTTCAGTTAATCACATGTGCTAGGATATCCAACAGGTATTGGAATTGCAAGAATCTCAATAATATCTTGTAGTTTCTCGTCTGAAACAGTGGTAGATATTTTCCTTGTCCTCTGTTTTTGCATAAATATTTTCCTTGAGATTCTCTTGTCGAAAAATTGAGGCACTATGTGAAAAATGTTAATGTCGGGATGGAAATTATTCGACGAGTTGAGCGATGAATCCATTAAAGTAATCTTGGGTTAGGAAGTCGAAAAATTGGAAATATCATAACTGTGGGAGTTTCTAGCTTTATGTATGTGTGACATCACATAGTCTGAGGCAGAGGGGCGGCCCGTCGACTCAGGAAGGCAAGTCAACTCGGACGCCTTAAGCATATTTTATTAAGATCATCTCTCACATACTTGTATTTTTACGTATTGAATGTCTGAATTTCACTATCAAAATGTAAATGGTTACAAGTTTGTTTGATAGTGTTAGATAATATTTTGATTCTAATCCACACGGAAAGAGTAAGACTTGTGAAACAAGTCAACATGTATCATGCATAAACAAATGTGAAGTTTTCTTGTTTATTTTGAATTCTTTAATTTTCATTAATTGATAGTATGTATGAGGAAAAATAAAAGAGATTTTCCATATCTTGAATACATCTATGTTTCTAAATTCTAGGTATCTAATGATTCCCAATTCTAATACGATTATTTTTGTTCAGCGGGAAACTAATTTACGTAGGAGTGTAAAGAGAGCAACTTTGGCATTATATTTGTTTGTGCCTTTATGGAGCGAAATTTTCCAAGAAAGTGTTTATGCTCTCGTTTTTATATTCCTCTAACTTCGTGAGCAAAATTATTTTCATAGAAAATATATCGACTTCAAGATGAAGTATCAAGAGCTATAACAAGTTTGCTTCTTCTATACAAAAAGAAGATCGGCTTTTCGGTCTCCGGAGGAAATCGATCCTCCGACTTAAGGGATTCGACGTTAAAGGAAGTTCAACCGAGCGGAGAGTAGGCAAGAGTAATCAGAGTTACTAGTTTTGAGTATTGCACAAGAACGACGTCAAGATAAAGAGAGTCTTTAGATTATTGTTTAAGTTCTAATATTGTGCTTGTAAAACTAAGATAGTGAATATTCGTTCTTACAGATTCTCGTGGATGTAGGGTACAATTGTAAATAATACCAAAAAAAAAATGTTTTAATGAATCAAAATATACATTTGTTTGTGATTTACCTTCATATTCGCTGAAAATCTTTTGTGCACACAACATTGCTCGTAACTTTAGTTATATCGCCCGATTCTGAGATGATAAATATATTTATCTCAAATCTACTTTTAACTCTGGACATTGCGGCGTACAATTGCCTATGTGACCCTAATATTAACACTAATATTACACTAACAACTCCTACTTCTAATACTAAAACCAACAGTGATAATACTAATACCAATACTAATATTAATACTAAAACCAACACTAATAATACTAATATTAATACGATGATTAATACTATTATTAGTATCAACACTAATATTAATAATAATACGCCAATTCTAATACGAATATTTAATGTTTAAACTAATACGCCAATACTAATACGAACAATAATACTAATACTAATACTAATACTAATACTAATACTAATGTTAATGCTAATATTAATGCTAATACGTCAAGACTAATATGAATTCGAATGCTAATAATAATACTAATAATGATAATAATACTAATATTGATATTGATACTGATACTGATATTAATATTGATATTAATATTAATACACATACACATATTGATACTGATATTGATACTGATACTGATACTGATATTGATATTGATACTGATACTAATATTCATAATAAAACTATTATTAAAACTAATATCAATATTAATATTCATACCAATAGTCATACCAATACTCATAATAATACTCATTCAGATATTGATACATATATTGATACTGATACTGATACTGATACTGATACTGATACTGATGTTGTTATTGATAATGATACTAATACTGATACTGATGTTGTTATTGATAATGATACTAATACTGGTAGTGATACTGATACTAATACTGATATTGATACTAATATTGATACTAATACTAATACTAATACTAATATCATACTAATACTAATACTAATATTAATACTAATACTAATACTAATACTAATATTTATATTAATACTATTACTAATACTAATACTAATACTAATACTAATACTAATACTAATACTAATACTAATACTAATACTAATACTAATACTAATACTAATACTAATACTAATACTAATACAATACTAAAACTAATACTAATATTAATACTAATATTAATATTGATACTACTACTGATACTAATATTGATACTGATATTAATACTAATACTAATACTAATACTGATGCTGATAATGATACTAATATTGATGCTCATACTAATACTAATATTAATACTAATACTAATACTAATATTAATACTAATACTAATACTAATACTATTACTAATATTAATACTAATACTAATACTAATATTAATACTAATATTAATACTAATATTAATATTAATACTGATACTGATATTGATACTGATATTGATATTGATAATGATACTATTAATGATACTAATACTGATATTATACTGGTACTTATACTGATACTGATACTGATATTTATACCCATACTTATACTTATACTCATATTCATACACATACTCATATTAATACTCATACTCATACTCATACTCATACTCATACTCATATTCATATTCATACTCATAGAGATATTGATACTGTTATTAATACTGATACTAATATTGATATTGATATTGTTACTAATACTAATACTAATACTAATACTAATATTAATACTAATACTAATACTAATACTAATATTGATACTGATATTGATACTGACACTGATACTGAAACTGATACTAAGACTAATACTCATACATAAGTAATGTTGACATAATTATAAATTAAAAGTTTAAATTTAGTAATTTCCGCATAGTGAAATTAGTGATTATTTGTTTACTGTTAGTTGAATAAAATTATTATTATTTGAAACAAATTAAAAGAAGATACATAAAGCATGTGTCAAATGTAGGTACTACCACTCGTCAATCAACCAGTCAATCAACCAGTAAACACTGCACTAAATAAATAAACAAACAAACAATGATACCATTAAACAAAATGGGAGAATGAGACAAAAATATATATAACATGAGAACAAAAAATATTCGATAAACAAAAAACACATAAACATACATTTGTAACATCAATTCGCTCGTCCATAGTGCTTTATATCTGCATTTGTATAAGACCAGGTAAAAAATGAACATGAATATAAAGAACAATGATATGCAATACATTAGTAGAAAAGTAAAAGAAAATAAAAAATATATTTTGTATTGTGTAAGTAATGAATACGAGTACCAGTACCAATATGAATACAAATACCAATACCATTACCGCTACCATTACCATCACCAATATCAATACCATTACCATGACCATTACCATTGCAGTTATCGTCACCAATACCAATACCATTATCATTGCCATTATCATTATCAATACCAATCATTACAATTACCATTACTAATGATAATACTAATACTAATATAATAATAATACTATATTACTATTAGTGTTAGTAATCCTAATGTTATTGCTAATTCTAATCCTGGTATTAACTCTAATCTTAATTCTAATACTAATCTCAATCATTGTTCTAATCCAAATTGTTATCCTAATGGTAATGCTAATCTTAATCTTAATATTAATTCTAATCATAATCTTAATCCTAATAATAATACGAATCATAATTCCAATCCTTATAGAAATGCAAATATACTAATGCTAACGGTAATCTTAATATCAATCTTTATATGCTAATGCTAATGGTAATGCAAATCCTAATTCTAATTATAATTCTAATTATAATTCTAATCATAATGCTGATATTAATACTAATTCTAATTATAATGCTTATCTGAATACTAATATGAATTTTAATATGCTAATACTATTTTAATCTTAATCATAATACTAAGTAACACTTATACTAATACTAATACTAATATTAATATTAAGATACTAATACTAATACTAATGTACTAATACTAATACACTAACATACTAATAATAATTAATACTGATACTAATATACTAATATTAATACTATTACTAATATACTATTACCATTACTAATATACCAATACAAATACGTACCAATACCAATACCAATACCAATACCAATACCAATACCAATACCAGTACCAATACCAATACCAATACCAATATCAATACCAATACCAATACCAATACTAATACCAATATCAGTACAATTATCAATACCAATATATGCCAATACCAATATCAGTACAATTATCAATACCAATATATACCAATATCAATATCAATACCAATACCAATATCAATAAAATTACCAATTCCAATAACATTACCGATACTAATATCAATAACAATACCATTATCAATACCATTATCAATACCATTATCAATACCATTATCAATACCATTATCATTACCATTACCATTACCATTACCATTACCATTACCATTACCATTACCATTACCATTACCATTACCATTATCATGACAATTATCGTTATCATTACTGTTACCATTGCCATTACCGGCCATCACCAATACTAATATCATTAGCATTACCATTACCATTACCATTATCATTACCACTACCATTACCATTACCAATAATAACATCAATGCCATGATCAATATCAATATTATAGGACCAATATCAATATTGATACCAATATCAATCATTACCATTACCACTACATTTACAATTACCATTACCATTACCATTACTAATACTAATAGTAATATAATAATATTAAGACTAATTTGATAATAATACTATAACTATTAGTAATTCTAATGATAATCCTAATCATAGTATACTAACATTAATCATAATCCTAGCAATAATACTAATACTAACCCTAATACTAATACTAACCCTAATTGTAATCCTAATATTGATTTCAATCATAATTTCAATCATAATCCTAATCCTAATCCTAATCCTAATGGTAATGCAAATCTTGATTCTAATATTAATTCTAATTATAATCCTAATTATGATAATAATACGAATCATAATTCTAATCATTATAGAAATGCAAATATGCTAATGCTAACACTAATTTTAATATTATTCCTAATATGCTAATGCTAAGGGCAATGCTAATGCTAATGCTAATGTTAATGCTAATTTTCAATAATAATTCTAATCATAATGCTAATACTAATATGCACCTTAATCATAATGCTAATATTCATAGTAATATGCATACTGATATTCATACTAATATTAATTGTAATATGCTAACGGTAATGCTAATGCTAATGTTAATCATAATCTTAATCCTAATGCTAATACAAATATTAATATTAATAATAATACTGAACTAATACTTATATGCTAATGCTAATGCCAATACTAATACTAATGTTAATCCTAATATACTAATGTTAATCCTAATATACTAATGCTAATGTTAATCCTAATATACTAATTCTAATCTTAATATACTAATGTTGATTATAATACTAATTCTACTGCTACTTCTAATGGTAATGTTACTACTAATACTGATGCAACTCAAATAATGATACTAACATAATTATGACCGAAAATGAAGGGTAAATAAAAAGTAGTTATATGGAAATTATTAAACAAAAAATCATTACAAAAACAATATTAAACCATCTACCAATTATTACCAATAATAAAATTTTCTACCCCTTTAGATTTTGGAATAATCTAAGAAACTATAAAAAGTATAGTTGAAAACATTATTGATTTAGTTTGATGGGAGTAATTTGAATGAAGATTATAAGGAGTAATTAAAATTAGGGCATAAAGCTATCCAAAATTTTAGTAATTAATTTCATATATAAAAACCAATTGCATAAAATTGAGGGATATATATCCAACTATTAAAATACGTAGTGCCAAAAGTTGAAAATGCGTACTAAAAAAAAGTTTTACTTGATGTTTTAATATTTTATTTAAATTAAGCTTGAAAGGGGATCTAATTTTATAAAATATCGGATCCTACAACTATAAATCCCATTTCAATAAAAAAAAACATTAAAATTTTAAAAGAGACGTGAGGAATATTAATGATATGTATTTGGATCGATTACGTGTTGAGGAAAAAAAAATTGGAACAAAAGAAGGTGGAGGATCGAGTGCTGAAAATTACATATAATTATTAACACAAAAAGTCAATTACATATGATAATATGAAGTAGATCATCATATGACGTAGTTGGATCAAGTGCTGCAAATAATATATAAATATTAAAACGGAAACATAATTGGATATGATAATATGAAGTAGTTGGATCGAGTGTTGAAAATCACATTGTTGTAGGAGATTATATAGCATGAATTATTATGTAATTTTGGAAATATTTTAAAATTTCTAAATTTGAATTTTAAAATGAGCGGCAATTTAAAATTTTGAAATCATTGATTATATAATGAAATGATTTGATTTGATTTGAATTGATTTGGAAATAGTTAATCATGGTAGTTAATAAATATGTATTAAGTTAATTTGGAAATAATTAATTTTGATTGACAACTAATTGAGTCACCTAGTCCGAGAAAAGAATCATGAAACTGTACGCTTTGAATTGATTACAGGGTGGCGACAATTTTTCAAGGACCATGAGATGGTTGTTGGGAAAAAATATTCGTTTCGGTATATTCGTACCAGACATGTCACCGAGGTCAAGTTGGTCAATTAGAATTACTATGACAAGCAAAGATTTTATTACTCATTAGTCATGTTTTATCCGCTGAATCTTTTTACTGAAGAATTTTTAGTTCGTATTTATGATTTTTTATTTAAGATAATAAAGATTATTTATAGTTTTTATTTATTTTTTAATTTTCTTTTATAGTTATACCATATATACCTTTAATTTTTTTGGCTCTAAGTTCTTCCTAATTCCCTCCCTATTTATCTCATTATCTGTTATTACGTCGAGTTACAACCCTAAAAAATAGTAACCAATCATTCTACAATCTACACGCTTTCTCACAGTCTAAAAAAAAATAATAGATGGCGTTATTTCTTTTCACGTATAGTTTATTATTATTATTATTATTATTATTATTATTATTATTATTATTATTATTATTATTATTATTATTATTATTATTATTATTATTATTATTAGTATTATTATTATTATTATTATTACTATTATTATTATTATTATTATTATTATTATTATTATTATTATTATTATTATTATTATTATTATTATTATTATTATTATTATAGTAATAATAATTAATATTATTATTATTATTACTATTATTATTATTATTATTATTATTATTATTATTATTATTATTATTATTATTATTATTATTATTATTATTATTATTATTATTATTATTATTATTATTATTATTAATATACATATACTGCTTCACTAATGGGTGGAGTAATGACGTCAGTCATATATCCGGGTGATTGGCAATTAATCCGTACAATCATATATGTATATAGATAGGTCTTGTTGATGCACATTAATATATATGTATATTATTAATTATAAATAATGTTTCTCGAGAATATTAATTGCATATTGTATACGATAATTCACATTGAGTTATAATAAATAATTGATAAAATACAGTTGGAACAATCTATAAACATAAAACAAATATATATAGATGTATCAAAAAATTAATAAAAATATATATTATCGCACCAAAATCAAAATATTTATATTTAGGATACTCCATAAAGATATGAATACATAGAAAATAAAAATATTAGAATAACTAGGGGTGAAAGTCGGATGGATCGGATCGGAGTTAGCTTTTTCGGAAAATTTCCAAAAAAAATCGGAAGTACAAAATCAATTCCAATTCCAATTCCAAAATTTTCGGAATCTAAAAATTCATTCCAATTCCAAAAGGCCCGGAAATTTCGGAATTTCGGAAAAAAATCGGAAATCAAATAACCTTTAAAATTTTAAAACTTTCGCCGAAATTTTCTAAATGTTCATAATTTTTCGTAAATAAGAACATCGACGTCAATAAAATTAAAATTAATAACTACTAAATTTCAATTCAAAAAAATAAATAAAAATAAAAACAACATAATATCCAATAAGACTTCTAACAACAATTCATTATGTCAAAATCATAAAACAAAACTTATAGGTGTATTTTTTTGGAAAAATGAGTATTTTATAATAGTTATTATTTTGTAGGTGTATTTTTCGGAAAAAAAATCGGAATTTTTCGGAATTAAATCGGATCGGAAATCGGAAATTCCAAATTTATTTTATATAATTCTAATTCCAATCCAAAAAAATCGGAAAAAATCGGAAATCGGAATTTCGGAAGTTGGAATGAAAAATGTTATTCCAAAATCGGAACTTTTCGGATCGGAACCGGCGGAAATTGGAAATTCCGTTCCAACTTGCACCCCTAAGAATAACTAACAAACATAATTGCAAAATGTAAAAAACTATTCTATGTTCGTAACTTTTATTATATTTCTTATGGGGTCGAACGATAACGAATAAGTATTGCCAATAATAAGATGATTCGATGTACAAAACGAATTCCAACCAATTGTGAGGTATACCGCGCGTGATTTATTTTTTGCTTCATAGTAACTAATTTTATTCAACGAACCCTCTTCGTATTCAACATGGATATATTTCTTGGCAACCAATCCAGAAGTTTCGGTGAAAGTTTTGCGCAGGTACTACAACATAATTAAAATGAAAATTGTTAATAAAAGTATAATCACATTAAAACGCATCTTTTGAATAAGAAAAATATATATAATAAATAACGTACCAGTTTTTGAATATCATAACGTGTAAATATTTTTGTAAAATAACATATCGAGCAATTATCCACCGCTTCAACATCATCAATATTGAGATTCTCTTGAATTGCAAATGGTTGGTACATACACATATTAAATAACCAATCACATGAATCACACCTCCATGTAGATTCATTGGTCCAACACTGATTTGTAGGAATACATCGTTCATGTATAAAAGTTTCATCGCATAACCCATAACAAAAGAAAGATTTGAAATCTTCCATTTCAGTCATCCCACATACAATGCAAGATCCAGAGCGTGGAACGACTTTGATTGATTCCCTACATGAGACGCACATACATGGATCGAAATTAGGATCAAAATACGTGTTGCAAAGAACACATTGTTTGGACTGAGCGCAAACATTTTTTTTGATCTTCATAAAGTATGCACGACTTTATTTAATAAACTGCATGAAAATAATAAAAAAAAGTATATTAAAATTAAAACCCAAGAGAAAGAAATACAAATAGTACTAATATGTATATATAAAAATAATTATGAATATAAAACTATGCATATATACTTATAATAATTTATAAGAAATGATAAAAAAAAAATGTAATATGAAACTGTATAAAACGAACATTGTGACTTTATAATCGAATGGTGGTAAAAAAAATGAAATGAACATTGAGGGGTTTATATAGTATTGAAAATGAACTTAATTCTATGGAAAATTTAAAAATTCAAAAGATTTATATATTAGTAAATGAAATCAAATCAAACAAATAAAGGAAACAACCCAAAAAAAAAAACTTGTGGAAAAAAAATCTTGCAATATAAAAACATTAAATATGAAGATACGATTTTTTTTTTTACCATTCAATTTTGAATTAAAGTATAAATCAAATCAATCAAAGATGATATGAAGGAAAGATTCCTTTATATTAGTGATTTAATATTTTATTAGTTAAAGTTTAAATAAATAACCCAGCCGAATGTGGGGGTTTACATCCGCTTCGTTCGTGCAGGGTTATAGTTGTATGTATGTGTATCTGTATCTATCGAGTATATTGTTGATGTACTATGAATAAGATCTATTTATGGACTTGTGATCCTATTTATGTTTCCTTATTAATAAATATAATACATAATTCGTTCTATAATTCGGATCATATTATTATATATTAAATTGTGTTTTTCAAATATACAACCAACTAATGCATTTAGAATTAATCCACCGTGCATTGCATATTTATTAAATAATAAAATTATTTTTAATTTGAAATATGGTATAATAAAAATTATATAAAGAAATAGTGTATATTTATTAAATACTTCAATTAAAAACTAAAACATTTTTTCATTATTATTTTTAATGGAATGGATATTCGAATATTCTAAAATATTGAAAATTAAAAAAAAAAAAAAAAAAAAACCAACAACATATTCCTTTATTTTAATATTTTAGTACTTAAAAAAATATTTTTTTTATGAAAATTATTTGAATATTCGTAAAACAATTGAGTTTCATGAATTTATTTGAATAAATATATTTTGAAATACTGAAAATATAAATAAGATTTATTTATTTCGAATTTATAAAATATTAACTTTGGAAATAATATATATACATGTGGTAATTATTAAGGGATAATTAGCAAGAACCCCCTCATCAAGGAAAATGAGTTAAGAAAACACCCCCTCCCAAAAATAATTAGAGAAAACCCCTTTAGTAAATAATTTGACATATTAATAGCAGCATAATACCAATATTGCCCTTATTTGATTATAACTTCCCCTAACCCTAGTCATTATTTCTTATCGTCCTGCCTCTTTCTGTAGATCAAAAAAATCGTGGCATCGTACAAAAAGCAGAGGGGGAAGCGACTCGTCATCAGCCGTAGAAGTTAGGCGAGAAGACGCGGTGGTTACAGAAGCTGCTCCAATGGGGAAGGGAAGATGAATATGGCGACAGTGCTAGAGTAGGCGCCGGTGATCCGGCAAAGAGAATTGGCGGAAGAGATTAGGGGAGGCTGAACTGGCTGGACATTCCTCCACCACACAAAATACAGGTTATTTCTCCTAATTTTGTCTGTGTGTGTTCAATTTTCAGTTTTTTTTGTGTGAATTTTGGGGAATATGTGTTTATATATATATAATTTGAAATTGATTTGCTTGGGCAGGAATATTTGGGATGTATTGTGGGAAGCAGTATCCACAGGCCAAGTAGTTTCGTTGTACCAAGGCCTGGGAACAAAGAACAAACTAACAGCAAGTGTTTATTCTAATATTTTAATAAGTCAAGTTATTATTATGACCACTTTAATTATTCTAGAGACACACAACCACATGAAAGGTAGATGCTCTTACACTTTCCCATTGTGACGGTAAAAGTGAAGATTTTGTCATACGAAAGTGGTGATGGTGTGGTGCCGCGGCGGCGTGGTGAGGATGAGGAGCTGATTTATGATTTTTTGGATAGATTAGACGGAAGATGATGAGTGCAGAGAATGTCCGTGGAGGTTAATCGACTATGTTTAGTCGATTAAGTTAGTCGACTACGTTTTTTTATAGTCGATTAAGTTAATCGACTACGCTATGGTAGTCGATTAAGTGTTAATCGATTGTTTTGTTTATTGATTCCAAGTATATAAATCAATTATAATGTTTGTATATTTTTTGTTTTTTTGTAAAATATAGTTGATTTTGCATTTTTTGCAGTTGTAATTTGTTATGTTTAGTAGCAGATTCTTAATCGACTATGCTTCATCATAGTCAATTTTAAAACCTGATATAAAAAAAAATTAAAAAACAAAAAAAAAATTAAAAATAAAGAATTTCCTTAATCGACTATGAAGCATAGTCGATTTAAGACTAATCGACTATGCTTCATAGTCGATTAAAAAATCGGAAAAAAAAAAAAAAAAAAAAAAAAAAAAAAGCGCGGAGCGACCCACCGGGCTAAAGCTGGAAACATAATGGCTGAAATTGGAATATGGACTTTTCTCAAATGGTCTAAAATATTTTGGGCCTATCCCCATTAAAAAAAGTAATGAGGGGGTTATGTCAAAGAGCCCCAATTATTAAATGATTGTGTAAATGTAAAATAGGAAAAAACTTAAAAGCATCCATAAATAAAAATGCCACCTAATCAATTGAAGAATCCACCTAATCAATTGAACTCCAACTAAGCAATTTTGACAAATGACATCATCATTTGCCACATGTCAATCATTGAGGGCATAGATCCTCTTTTTATATTATATATAGAAGATTATTATTATTATTATTATTATTATTATTATTATTATTATTATTATTATTATTATTATTATTATTATTATTATTATTATTATTATTATTATTATTATTATTATTATTATTAAATAGTATAGTAATAATTATTAAAAAAACTAATGATAATAATTTCTAAACACTAATGTTTATTTGTAACCGATACAATTCTTCCCTATTCATTTCAATGCAACGTTTCAATACCATCTTTTATCAAATATATTATGCATCAGTATAAACCTTTCTTATTCTGGCCAGGGCAAAAAAAGATGGCTCTCCATTTTGTACGGGCTACAAACACTCAGTTGTACGCTAACATTCGCGTTTCTACAATCAGATTGTATACTAATAAAAGAAAATAAAAAAAAATGCTCAGTTGCTACATAGACATTTGCTGCATCAGTGCTACATAAATGGATTCGATAAGCAAAAAAAATATTTATGATATATACATTCTTCAGTGAAGTGTGCTCACCAAAAATCCAGGTATGCAGTATGCTATTTGTTTTTTTACCTTTTGCATGTAAAATTTACTCATTATTTAATAGTACCAAACATGACTACAGATCATTCTTATGTTTTGATATGCTGAAATTAGAATTTAATGATCTAAAATGACGAAAACCTAAAAAACCTTACAGTCAAAGTAGGAATCTTTGCAGAGGTGCTAAGGTAATTTAGGTGCGTGATCGTGATTCGTGATCGTCATCTTTATGTCATCCTATACTTCAGTATTATAACAGAGAAGTTTTAATGGCATTGATTTACTGATTTCCTGTAAAAAAAATCATGTATTCGCCTTTAAAATATTGAATTTTTTCAGTCATCGACTCTCGAGAAACTCGAGCACTAGACATATCATGACTAAATCCATATTTTGAGATGTTATTCCGTATGAACTTATTTACGTTACATATTTCAGTACACAAGCCTCAGAGAAACGTTGGTGTCAGTACCTGCTAGAGTACCTGCTAGAACAATTAATTGTTACTATTTCCATAGTTGGCAGTTGGCACTGTCTAGAGATCCATCGAATCTTTAGCTACTTTAGCAAATTTAAGTACTTTTTATCTAGCTAGATACATATATGAAATCAATTAACTTGTGTGCATTGAGGTCCATACATTATTCACTATATTAAGAATGTTCAAATTATTTGTACTTTTATATTTAAAGTTATGTATACATTCATTTTTGTATATTTTGAATTATTAAAGTACGTACTCAATTAAAAAGAAAATTAAAGTTATTTTATGCAATAACTGTAGAGAGGGACAATTTATCAAATATATTTACTTTACAAAGTAATAAATTGTTGATAATAACAGAATATTTAGTGGTATAGTATGACTATAACTTTGTTGAGACAATATGCACTTGAAATTAATTATTAGTCCATAATAATTAAAACTTTATAGACGATATTGACCCTTAAAAAATATATTTTTTCATGAAAATAAGTAGGCTATATATATTTATATTTTAACAATAAACTAACATTCAATGGTTTGATCGACAATAATATTTTTCTTAGTAGTTTAATGTACATAATCGTTGGATCATTCATGTAAATAGAAATATTTTATTTGTGTAAATTAGATTCTGGGATTTAAAGTTAATGTTTTCTTCATGAGAAAATTGACTAAAAATCCCTCAAATATTTTGTATAGCTAACAATCCGCCCGAATATTTTGAATTTTCTAAAAGTCCTTCGAGGCAGCTTAGTCGGACAACTTAGACTGAAAATAGACAACTTAGTTGTTGAGTTTAGACTGAAAATAGATATTTTAGGCTGAAAAAGGGACATTTTAGTTGGAAAATTTGTAATGAAAATAGACACCTTATGTGAAAATAACATTTTTCCAATGATGTTGTGGCGGAATATAAGTGGTCGGCTGCCAGGGCCAGTAAGGAGAGGCGGAAGAGTGGAAGAAATGCAATTTTTTAGTGAATGTGGTTTTGAGGACAGGTGAGTTTGAGGATGATAATGTATTTATAGTCTAAAATAACTATTTTCTGTCTAATTCCTCTAACTAAGCTACCTGATGGACTTTAGCAAAATTCGAAAATATGATTGTCTTGATTTGAAAAGATATTACTGCGCGGGGGTGTTTAGAAAATTGATCATTTCTTAACATCTTTGATATGTACCACTGGCGGAACTTTGATGGGGGCATGGGGGGGCCGTTGACCCCCCAAGATTTTTTTTTAGGATATTTGGTACTAAATTTTTTGAATATTAATTTTGGCCCTGGCCCCCCAAAGTTTTTGTAAATATTATCTTGACCCATTAATTTTCTTTGTTTTTTCTCCAAAATCTTATATAAATTATAAATAAATATATCATATTTAAAATAAAATATAAAATAAGATGGTTAAAACTTGTATTATTTTAAATAAAATTTATGAATATTACTTATTTTTGAATTTTGTTTATCCAATGCCTTAAAAAAAAGATGAGATTGTGCCATGAATCTCCGAAATATTAGGTGCAGTATATTATTAGAATAATTTGAATTAATTTAGAATTTTTTGTGATGATTAATATATATATATATATATATATATATATATATATATATATATATATATATATATATATATATATATATATATATATATATATATATTAGATATTTTAATTAAAAATTAGTTATATAAACTTATTTTTTGCAATGTTTTGTGCACCTAAAATATTTTTCGGGGCGGTGCCCCGAACCCTAAAGTTTTAATTAGCCCCCCCTACATTTTGATCCTAATTCCGCCTCTGATATGTACTATATTAAATATAATTATAATATATGTCCCACAAGAATTTTAAAAAGTTTTGAATTGCAAGATAGCATGTTCTAAAATATTTTCTCAGGCTATGGCATGAGATTTGAAATGGAAACTTTGATTCATTTCATTTTTCAGGTGGTTAATAGTCATAGCATGAAATCTAAAATCTGGATTTTTTAAACTAAAAATGTCGTGTTGAATTTACACTATTTACTTAAGATATTTTAAAATTTTAATAGCATATTAGGATAAATATACAAAATTCAATATAAGAAATAAAGAATTAACTAGACACGTGCAACGCACGTGCACCTGTCTAGTTTTCATAAACGCCTCTATTAAAGTAGCTATATTTTAAAACATTTCAAATATTGATCTAATATATTTTGGGCGTTGTGAGAATACGCGATAATAGGAGAAATTTATCTGATATATAAATATGATATGCCTAATTGGGCCAACCCAATGGGCCTATAATTTCTTTATCTAATGGGCCACGAGCCCAATGTCGAAGACCACTATCACCGAGGCCCAATCACTTTCAAGTAAGGCTTGGGCCCGACAATCTCAACTAAGCTATAAATAAAGGTTTGAACTCATTCCTTAAGATACGTCCTATTATCTGAGCAATACTTTTAATTGTATTCTCAGGACTATTTCTATGATCAGCACGTCTGACTTGAGCGTCGGAGGGGTTTCCGCCGGATCAACCCCCGGCTTAGTTCATGTGTTCTATGATCGCAGGTACCTCAGGATCATCAAGTTGTCAAGCTACTGATCTGCTTTGCTCTCCCAGTTCATTTTCTACACCACCCTAGGTGAGCTATATTTTAGCATCATCATTTTGGCGCCGTCTGTGGGAACGATGCAAACCAGATCACGTAGCCAACAAGATCCTCCTGAGGCGTCTGCTCGGAGAGAAAATGACACAGCTAACGACCTCCCACCTCGTGGAGGATCTAGCTTGCCACCTCCTCCACATCCCATGGATCCGCCTCGCGAGGTTTAGGTGATCCCCCATCGGGACCCACCACTCGCCGATCCACCACTCCCTGCTCCTCGAATGGTTCAAATAACCGAGGATGTGCTTCAACGCATGATAGCAGAAGCTTCAACTCGCGATGCCACAGAGGCCGTGACCCAATATATCGCCACGATGGGAGCAGATGCTCCCAACGCGATACCAGCACCTGCTCCACATGTGGAGCCACCTATGGCACCACCGCCAACGACCCCCTGGGGCCTTACATCTGCCCCCAAAATATTTCGCTCGCCAAGGGTTATCGACTCCCTGGGGGCTTACATCTGCCCCCAAAATATTTCGTTCGCCAAGGGTTATCGACTCCCTGGGGGCTTACATCGCCAAAATATTTCGTTCGCCAAGGGTTATCGACTCCTTGGGGGCTTACATCTGCCCCCAAAATATTTCGTTCGACAAGGGTTATCGACTCCCTGGGGGTTCACATCGCCCCCAAAACATTTCATTCGTCATAGCAGGAGCCAACGCTCCTCCTCGGGAGGCCCCACTGGGTCCTCAACATGATCAATTTCTACTTACATCTCGAACGGTTCAGATAACCGAAGAAGACCTTCAGCGCATGATCACAGAAGATTCAACTTGTGCTGCCACTGAATCAGTGGCACCATATATTGCCAAGGTTGGGAACGCCACCCCAGTGGTTCGTGATCGCCTCGTCCTAAATAGGGGGCTATCCCATCCTAAAGTTGGGCATCTCATCTCAAGGGTGGTACATCCACTTACCTTTCAACCCCAAGGGGTTTCACATCCCATCAAGTGTTTCACGTCCCTACTTAAAAAACAGAAAAAAAGGGTCTGACGGGCACGCGCGAACCAATAGCACAACCGTGCGCATCCACCTCAAACCTTAGGTCTCGAGCGCCTCATCCTACAGTGGGCAGTTATCCCCATCATAAGGTTGGACATCACCCTTACCTTTCAACCCTAAGTGGGTTCACATCACATCTCAAGAGACGAGTTTAATCTCCATACTCAAAAAATAGAACATCCCCAAGGGGGTGCACATCCCATCTCAAGGAACGAGGATAATCTCCCTACACAAAAAATAGAACATCCCCAAGGGGGTACACATCCCATCTCATGGAACGAGGGTAATATCCCTATTCAAAAAATAAAACATCCCCAAGGGGGTGAATATCAACCAAATAAAAAAGAAAAAGAAAAAAGATGACGATGAAAAAATAGAAGAAAAAAGAAGAGAATGAAAAAAGAGAAGAAGAAAGAAGAAGAAAAAAAAAAAAAAAAAAAAAAAAAAGGAAAAAGCTGCCAGCGCGTGCAAGACACGCGCGCGTGGGGCGCCGCGCGCCTCAGCTGACGCGTGTCAGAAAAAAAAAAAAAAAAAAAAAAAAACTGGATGAGCGCGTGCACAGCACGCGCGCGTGACTGCCACGCGCCCATGGGCTGGCGCGCGCGCTGCGTCAAAAAAAAAAAAAAAAAAAAAAAAAAAGAAAAAGGTAATTAAAGAAAAAGCAGCACGTGAGACTAGCTGCTAACCATCACATCATGGCATCATTCGTCACCTAACATCACTGTACGCGCGCCCCCCCTATACCATCAAATCGCGCGCGCGAATTTTCGTACCCCACCTATTCGCGCGCGCGCGGCTCACCTCCACCTATTTAATCGCACGCAAAACTTTGACTACCCTCTACCGAATTGCGCGTAGATTTTGACTCGCTTCACCAAATCGCACGAGAATTTCAACGCGCTCCACCAAATTGCGCGAGCTCTCCAGTGCGCTTTACCAAATCGCGCACGCTCTCTCCCGGATAAATAAGTTTATTATTTCTCTACACCACGTCAACAATTAATGGTACACCACAGCACCGATCTACTCTCGACACGATCCGGTATCCTTTCCGACTTGGCTCCCACATCATCTCGAGAGTGGGGGGCTTGCAACACAACTCTCACGAGAAGCAAACTCGTTCGATCCTACAAACTCGTTGCGATGCAACTCCCACGAGAAGCCAACTCCATCGGTACTACAACCGGCAGCAAGACAACTCCCACGAGGAGATAACTTGCTCAGTCATATAACCCGTTGCGAGGCAACTCCCACGAGGAGCGAACTCGCTCGGTACCACCACCCACATCGAGACAACTCCCACGAGGAGCCAACTCGCTCGATACTACAAATCCGTTGCAAGGCAACTCCCACGTGCAACCACCTCGCTCGATAATAAGACTCGCTGCGAAACAACAATCGCGCGTCATCCAATGCTCCTACAACTTCGCTGCAAGACAACTCTCTCGAAGAGACAACTCGCTCGCAATGCATTACATAAGCGCAAGCTCAAGTTAGCACGATTACAACCCTAGAAACACTTAGAGATATTATGAGAATCTATATAGCCTGGCCAGCTTGATTACTCAAATTCATCTACTTGTTTTCGATGGGTCATTCATTAAAACGTGGCCACGGTCCAAACATACTTAAGACCCACGAGGTCTAACAAGGGGCACGACCCCCATAAAAAAATCTTGAGAGTCTGATCCCCTCCTCAAGTACATCACGCACAAGGCTATATGTAAACACATATAAGCAACGCGTCAAAACATTGACAATGTCGAAAAATAACAACTCCCATGAGGAGAATACTAGCTCCGTGCTACTACATTATCGTGAGACAACTCCCACGAGGAGATAACTCGATCAACATTATTACCCCGCAGCGAGACAACTCCCACGAAGAGATAATCGCTACTACATCGTCGCGGGACAAAACCGACGACTTAATTAACTTACATCGCGACAACTTGATCGCACTATGCACCAATACGCATTCACGCCCCTCCGACACACGCTTGTTGGTCGAAAACCTACACGCAAGTGCACGTATCGTACAAGTAATATAGTGGACTAAAAGTCCGGATATCGAACCCACAGGGAATATTTAATTATCTAATCCTAGACGCTAAAATCTACCAATTATTATCAAGCCCACCCTACACAGTCGAAAAAGGATTAATAAACTAAATTAAGCTAAAGCAATTAAAAACACAAAAACAAAAAAGCAATTAAAAATACGAAGATTAATCAAAGTAGACAAGCCTAGGATTTTATTCTTCCCCATATGTGATTATTATTCCCCCAATTCCTTCAATTATGCAAGCAATTAACCCGGATTATTAACCTGAGATGCTAAAATAATCATAACCCGCTTCCGCGTGTATTACGATTCTAATACTCTAGATTCAATTACTATATTCCTATGCAATTAATTCTAGAACACAGCATTAAGCACAAATCTCAATAATGGCTACCTAAGAGATTAACTATATTCCTATGTTAATACCACAAAGGCTCTTCTACCACAGTTCTAATTATTAACCCGATCTTCCGATTCATGCGATTAACAATAACATAAAAGCGCATAAAGTGGCCAGTTTCATGAACTTAATAAAACAAGAAGAAGAAATAATCCGGAATTAAAACTTGCATAAAATCATAGAAAAGGGTTCATAAATCCCACATAGGGTTCCAATAAAATCCTAGAAATAGGAAAATTAGCTACTCATGATTAAAGGAAAAACACAAATAAAATAAGTCATAAACGATAAATCTATGCTTAGAGTCTTCGAATTCTTCGTCTTCGTTATTGCTTTGTTGCTCTCCAAATTGCGTCCAAAAGATCCCTAATTGTGTGCTTGGATTGGTCTTATATAGGGTGAAGAACTTAGGGAAGAAGGCAATTTCCTTGTGCAATTAAAATCCCTTTACTGCGCAACTTCGGGGTATGGGACGGGGGTCCCATAATTTGCACTAAAACTGGGACGGGGGTCCGAGCCTTGTTTCTTCAGAATTTTGATATTTTCACTTTTGACCCATATTTTCGCCAAAATTGCAGTTTTGACCCCATACTTTTCCAATTCTTCAATTTGTACCTAAAATACAATAAATCATTTTTTTAAGCACCAATTATCATTAAAACACACCAAAAGCCCAAATAAAAAGGTACGATAAAGTGTAAAAATATACACTTAACACACCCCCAAACTTGAACTTTTGCTTGTCCTCAAGCAAATAACTCAACTATTACATCTCATCACATAGATCAATGATCAATTTCACGTTTTCAGAACTTGTAATTATTATGACAATTCTTAGGCATTCGCAAGCTCAAAATTCAACAACACTTAGTCACTCACCATTACCAAAAACCACAATTCATACAATTGCTTCAAGCATCCAATATTTGCAAATTAAAGATAGAAAGAATTTATACTTACATGCATATGCTTGACTCCAAATACTCACCAAATTATTCTACTCTACTAATATCGAACATTAAGCTATTGGGATCATTGGGGCTTTGTGGCTTTCAATTGTTAGGCTCTTTGGTTCGAGGTAGGAAATATGGGTATGTGTGGCTATTCTTCTTGAATTTAGGTGATTACGCCAAAATTTGAAAGATAGGCGTTTGAAACAATGAATTCACCTCTACGGACTTTAATAAACTCGATTCACAAAAAATCAAAAGTCTCCACTTTTGCTTTTGAGGCAATGGATCGAGTTTTCAAAAATAATTCAACAACTAGTCCTTATTTCTCCCTTCTAGTCTCTTCTTCTTCTCTTTTTCTCTCTTTCTTTTTTTTTTCTTTTTTTTTTTCTTTTTTTTTTTCTTTCTTTTTTTTTTTATATATATATATATAGAAGCATAGATATTTGTCTTCTCTTTTTTTTTTTTTTTTTTTTTCGAAGAAGAAGAAGGACCTTATAAAATTTTCGACCGAACTCCAAGGGATAATTTTTTCAAGAATCTCCACCTATTCTACCTTACACATTGGCTAAAAGAAAGAACACCTTTTCTCCGAGGCTCAAAACAAGGTTCTAAGGATAATTTCGATAAAAAGGTCGGCTTGAAAGGCTCAATCGGTTCAAAGAAGGCCCAAATCATATCCCAAATCACTCACTACTCAATACTTCGTATCATAAATTTCCTACGGTGAGTCTTAAAACCGAACATAGCATGATCTAGCACAAATTAATTCCAAATTTAAAATACAAAACATTCAACCAAAGCAATGCACAAAATGTGATTCCTAGCAATAATTCGCTTCTAAGTCCCGTTGAATCGAAAGCTAAACAAACATCAAATCCTTATCACACAAAAACAAGCAATCTCATCATCAAACATTGATCATCTCTCATCATCATAAATCATCGATGCATTTGACTCAAGCAATTTTTTTTTTTTTTTTATAATCCGGAAAAATGAGAAAAACAATAAAAACGAATAAAACCTAATGCATGCAAATTAAAACAAAAAATAAGCACAAAAACATGTTTTTCACCCCCAAACTTAAAATTTTCGTTGCCCTCAACGAAATTAGCACAAAGTTTTAAGGATAGAAAACACCTGATTTATTCGGAGTCGATGTGATCGGGGTGTTCCTCCCTAGCTATCTCATGCTCCTCATCATCGGAAAGCTCTCTCGCTCCATCTTCTTTGGGAGTCGTCGATCGGCACGGGAGCTCGAGGTTTCGGGCTTGAGGAGCGGCTTTGGAAGAGGAATCGTCGTTTGGTGGCACTTTTCTTTCCTTTTCCTTTGCCTTTAGAAGATGAAGCTTCACTCGTGCGGCTTCTTTTGTTGGACGAGAAAGTTGGGAGAGAGGTTGGAATAGATTCGGTGAGAATTGGTTGGCAACCGAACTCAAAATTTGGTTGGAGCAAATTGTCGAACACCTTGTGGGCGTGCCTTGAAAGAGTAGATTTTGGAGAATTTTGTTTGATTCTCTAGCTTCCTTTTGTGTGTGAGAGTTTGAGAGAAGGAAATAGGAGGGTTTAGGAAATAATGGGGGAAAAAATCGATTTTTTTAAAGTTAAAACGCCCCAAAAATAGTCGGACGGCCGTCCCGGTTTTTGTGCTGATTTTCGGACGGCCGTCCGACATTGTTTTCCTCTTACTGGTTGTGGGACGGCCGTCCCACATTTACACCTATTTTTGGGACGGCCTTCCCATGGACAGAGATGACAATTTGATCGTTCTGTTTCCCAGACGGCCGTCTGGGATTTTGCTTGCAATTTCGGACGGCCGTCTCGACCCCCTGACCATGTTTTTGACCCTGAAAATTAAAATTCAAATAAATTAATTAGATTGCATGCCTATGATAATAAAAATGAAACGAAAAATTAAAGAAAACTACGAAAAACAAGAAAGCTCGGGTTGCCTCCCGAGAAGCGCTAAGTTTAAAGTCTTCAGCCGGACGTTGCTTCTTTAATTTCAAGCAAAAGTGACCGAAGTCACTTGGCAATCTTCACTCTCTTCCCAATACGGTTTGAGCCGGCTCCGTTTTACGTTGAACGTACGATTTGAATCTCGCTCCTTTATTTTGACCACTTCGTGAGGAAGAATCTCTTGGACAATAAATGGTACCGACCACTTTGACTTGCGCTTCCTTGGGAATAACCACAGCCGTGATTTGCACAATAACACCAATTGTCCTTTGTGCAATTTCCTTTTGACTTTCTCCTTACGACCCCAATATCTTGACTCATCCTTCTCTCGTGGATTGCTCAATTCTTTGGCTGGCAACATCTTCCTTGCATTCTCATCGTCGTTAAGACCTCGACTCGTATGACTTTCTCTCGGAGGAGTTGAAATTGAGTCCATGAAGTAAACTTGCTCCTTCCGATTCTCGTTTCTGCCATCATCTCCTGCACTCAAAGATGCTTTCCCATTGTCCAAGATCAAAACATCAAACTTTTCATGAGTTGTAAAATCCATAAGTTCAATAGCAAAACAATCATTATTATCACATGTATTTTTATTAGCACTAAAAACATTAAATTTGATTGTTTGATCATGAACAGTCATTGTAAGATCACCACTAGCACAATCAATTAGCGTTTTCGACGTGGCTAAAAAAGGTCTCCCTACGATAAGAGGTATCTCCCTATCCTCATCTATATCTAGTATCACGAAATCAACAGGGAAGATAAATTTATTGACTTTCACTAGCACATTCTCTAAAATACCTTTTGGGTAAACTAAAGATCTATCGGCTAATTGAAGAGTTATAGCCGTCGGTTCAATTTCACCTAACCCAAGATTTTTAAAGGTAGAATAAGGCATAAGATTAATGCTAGCGCCCAAATCAATGAGCGATCTAAAATTTTTACCTCCTATTGTACAAGGAATAGTAAACTTACCTGGATCGCCGAGTTTTTGTGGAAGAGGCCGAGTAAGAATTGCACTAATTTGCTCCGTGAGTTGGATCATCTCGTTCCCTTGCAATTTCTTACTTTTCTTCACGAGGTCCTTGAGGAACTTCACCCACTTTGGCATCTTTTGAAGTGCTTCAATGAAAGGAATATTTATGCGAATTTCCTTCAACTTGTCCAAAAATCTTTGATATTCGGCATCGAGCTTCTTCTTTATAAACTTTTGAGGATAAGGAATTGGAGGGACTTGTGAAGGCACCGTCGATGGTGGCTCGTCATGAGATGATTCTTTTTCCTCATTCTTTTTCGGCGTCTCGATTACCGTGTTTCTCTTCTCTTTTCGTGGGGCTTCCTCCAATTGCTTACCGTTCTTCAAGGTGACTGCTTGGCACGTCTCAACCTCGATCTTTTTCGTTAGCAATCTTTGTGGATATGGGATTGGCTCGACCCATTCGGCTACAGTGACTTGCGGCTTGACTTGAATTTCTTCCTTTTTCTCGATCTTGACATCGATAGCTTGGCACGTCTCGAACTTTTGCTTTCGAGGATCTTCCGTATTTGATGGCAATGCTCCTTGCGGACGGTTCTCTTGATTCAAAGCTAATTGAGCGAGTTGATTCTCCAAATTTCGCAACGAGGCTTGGGTAGCGGTCATGAATTGGGCCAATATCTCATCCGTGTTTGATTTTTGGGCCGGTGGATTGTTGCCTTGATAGCTTTGTTGAGGAGGGGCTTGATTTTGGAATTGACCTTGAGGTCTTTGATATCCTTGGCCTTGTTGATTTCCACCATATTGCCCTTGTGATCTCCACCCTTGATTTTGGAATTGGCGAGGCGCATTGTTGACGTAGTTGAGCGACTCCACATCTTGTTGGCATTGGAGCGTGTAGTGATTTCCACCGCAAATTTCACAACATGGAGAATCGATTGCTTGGACTTGTTGTGGTGGACTTGCTTTGATGTGTTGTAGTAGGAGTTGATTTTGTTGAGCAATTTGGGTCACTTGAGCTTGAAGGGCCGTAATTGCATCTAACTCCAACACTCCGGGAACTTTCTTGGCTCCACTAACCGTCCTCTCGCTTGACTTGGCAAACCGATTTTGAGCAATTTGATCCAACATGATGAAAGCATCCGGTATCGATTGGCTCATAAAATTTCCTCCGGTTGAGGCATCTAAAACGGTTCGTGCATTCTCGTTAATCCCTTGGTAGAAGATGTGGATTTGCCGCCATTGTTCGACTCCATGTGTTGGACATTGCCGCAAAAGAGTTTTAAATCTCTCCCATGCCTCGTACAATTGCTCGCCTTGCTCTTGGACAAAATTATGAATTTCTCGTCGGATTCTCTCGTCCTTCTCGGGTGAGCTGTAAACTTTCATGAAAAGGTTGAGGAGTTGAGACCACGACGAGATAGAGTGGGGAGCTTGGGACATCAACCACTGGCGAGCTCTTCCTTGTAAGGAGTGCTTGAAGAGGATTAATTGTAGCGCCTCTTGGGAAACGCCGTTTTGACGGTGAGAATTACAGGTATCTAGAAAATTGACAATGTGAAGATGGGGATCTTCACCCGCCAATCCACTAAATAGCCCGTTATTTTGGAGCATCGTCAAGAGGCCTTGCTTGATCTCAAAATTGTGCGCCTCAATAGGTGGATATTGGATGCTCGGGCGGAATCCATCATGAGTCGGGATTATGTAATCTTGAAGTGCCCGTGGCCTAACTGCTGGCTGTAATGGGAGTTGAGGGGGTGGTTCTTGGACTTGGTTTCCGTTGGCCCCGAGTAAATTACCCGCTGCCCTGCGTTCTTCGTCCTCCATTATATTGTTTGCGCGTTGAAGTCTCCTAGCGGCTCGAAAAGTACGTTCGATTTCGGGATCAAACGGTTCTCTAGCAAGATCGAGTCTCCTACGCATACACAGTACCTAAAAATAAAAATAAAATAAAACAAAAATTAAATGGGTGAATCGTGAAAATTGTTCAAATCTAGAGCTAGAATAAAAATAAATAATTAAAATATTCCCCGGCAACGGCGCCAAAAACTTGTTGGTCGAAAACCTACACGCAAGTGCACGTATCGTACAAGTAATATAGTGGACTAAAAGTCCGGATATCGAACCCACAGGGAATATTTAATTATCTAATCCTATACGCTAAAATCTACCAATTATTATCAAGTCCACCCTACACAGTCGAAAAAGGATTAATAAACTAAATTAAGCTAAAGCAATTAAAAACACAAAAACAAGAAAGCAATTAAAAATACGAAGATTAATCAAAGTAGACAAGCCTAGGATTTTATTCTTCCCCCTATGTGATTATTATTCCCCCAATTCCTTCAATTATGCAAGCAATTAACCCGGATTATTAACCTGAGATGCTAAAATAATCATAACCCGCTTCCGCGTGTATTACGATTCTAATACTCTAGATTCAATTACTATATTCATATGCAATTAATTCTAGAACACAGCATTAAGCACAAATCTCAATAATGGCTACCTAAGAGATTAACTATATTCCTATGTTAATACCACAAAGGCTCTTCTACCACAGTTCTAATTATTAACCCGATCTTCCGATTCATGCGATTAACAATAACATAAAAGCGCATAAAGTGGCCAGTTTCATGAACTTAATAAAACAAGAAGAAGAAATAATCCGGAATTAAAACTTGCATAAAATCATAGAAAAGGGTTCATAAATCCCACATAGGGTTCCAAATAAAATCCTAGAAATAGAAAAATTAGCTACTCATGATTAAAGGAAAAACACAAATAAAATAAGTCATAAACGATAAATCTATGCTTAGAGTCTTCGAATTCTTCGTCTTCGTTATTGCTTTGTTGCTCTCCAAATTGCGTCCAAAAGATCCCTAATTGTGTGCTTGGATTGGTCTTATATAGGGTGAAGAACTTAGGGAAGAAGGCAGTTTCCTTGTGCAATTAAAATCCCTTTACTGCGCAACTTCGGGGTATGGGACGGGGGTCCCATAATTTGCACTAAAACTGGGACGGGGGTCCGAGCCTTGTTTCTTCAGAATTTTGATATTTTCACTTTTGACCCATATTTTCGCCAAAATTGCAGTTTTGACCCCATACTTTTCCAATTCTTCAATTTGTACCTAAAATACAATAAATCAACTTTTTAAGCACCAATTATCATTCAAACACACCAAAAGCCCAAATAAAAAGGTACGATAAAGTGTAAAAATATACACTTAACAACGCTCCAACGCGTTATCGCACACCACCGACTACTACAATTTTTACTCTCGACACGATATGTCACCCATTCCAATATGGCCCCCACATCGACTCGAGAGTGGGGGGCTTAATGATATGCCTAATTGGGCCAACCCAATGGGCCTATAATTTCTTTATCTAATGGGCCACGAGCCCAATGTCGAAGACCACTATCACCGAGGCCCAATCACTTTCAAGTAAGGCTTGGGCCCGACAATCTCAACTAAGCTATAAATAAAGGTTTGAACTCATTCCTTAAGATACGTCCTATTATCTGAGCAATACTTTTAATTGTATTCTCTGGACTATTTCTATGATCAGCACGTCTGACTTGAGCGTCGGAGGGGTTTCCGCCGGATCAACCCCCGGCTTAGTTCATGTGTTCTATGATCGCAGGTACCTCAGGATCATCAAGTTGTCAAGCTACTGATCTGCTTTGCTCTCCCAGTTCATTTTCTACACCACCCTAGGTGAGCTATATTTTAGCATCATCAAAATAATTATCTAACTACTGTTGCTTATCAGTTTTCGAAATAAACGACTAAAACATATTTTATATTTATATTAGGAGAACAAAGATGAAAGATCGACTTTTGCAAAAAGAAATTTCCAAATCTAACTTCTTGTATTTCATATTAAAAATTAATTTTGACTACATTTTCTAAAAGAATAATAACATTATGGCTTTGAGGTTGGGGGCTCTAAGCAGCCGCTTACCCATATAGCCCAGCCAGCAGTTTCATGTCGTACGAAAAATTGGAGTGACTGCAACAGCTCAACAGCTCTTTGTGACTAGAAAGGTACGGTACATTATATTATTATAAATGTTTAGTATTATTTATTTTTAACTGTAACTTCTATTGTCTTTGCAGGACCGGTCCGGCGTATTTGAGAGCCCGGGGCGAGAATATAAATTGTATCCTTAATAATATGGGGTTTCAGGGCCTCATTTTTTTTATAATATGTTTATTCACTATTAATAAAAGATTGAAAATATTAATGTACATCTAAATAATTTTTTTTGTAAAGCAAATGTTAGAGAAGTATTCAATAATATTTGTTTGAATAAAATAAAGATTTGAAATTGTATATTTTTTAAACTAATTTTTAAAAATTACAAGTAGATTTTTTTAAACAATAGATATAATACACTTTTTTTCAAAAAAATAATAGAAAAAATAATTTTTTTACACATAAAAAATATAAGTATAGATATAAAAAAAAGGGGCCCCATAGGAAAATGGGTCTGCGCGTGGGCCATGCTCGCCCCACCCGAGGGCCGGCCATGTGTCTTTGAAATGAAACAAGAATACTTATATTAATTGTTAGAATCCGAGAGGATTCTAATTTCGTTTTTTTCTGCACGTGTGTGAAAAACTTGTTTTAAAACTAGGGAAGTTTCCTTAGTTCTTTAAACTCTTATTTTGTCATTAATTTATTTAATTGCCCAAGTGTTTTGTTAACAAGGAATTTTCTTGATAAAGACTTTTCTTGTTACACAACTCTTTCTCTTTACGTGAGATTAAAAACTAACCTAATGGGCTCTAATCTTGTGTAGGGCTCTATTATTCAACTAAGGAAGTATAAAATGAGGAGCATCAACGTCTTTGAAGGCTGTCCCTTTTATTTGAGAGAAAAATTATTTTCTGCCCTTACGTTGCTGCTCCAGACTTTTTGATCTTAATTCGAGAAGAAAAATACAGAAAAAGGATTTGCTTCTTTCACGCGAAAAGAAGATAGGTTCTTCGGGAGGAGAACTCAGAATATCTCGGGAGGAGGTCGATCCGCCGACTGAGGGACTCAGCGTTGAAGGAATTTCAACCGTGCGGAACAAGGACGTGCTGCAAAGTGAAGATTGTTAATTCAGCGTAGTATACAAGAACGGCGTCGACAAAGAGGGAGTCTTTGCATTTCGATTAAGTCCTATTGTTGTATTCGTAAAACTAAAGATTAGTAAATTTCATTTGCAGGTCCCCGTGGATGTAGGGTACAATTGTATCCGAACCACTTTAAAATTTGTGTCTTTTTATTACTGTTTCATTAACTGTTGCAACTCTTCGTAAAACAGTAAAACGGCATTTAAAACAGAATCTGGAATTCATCGGACACAAATATATATAATTAATTTGCACGAAATAATTATAACAATTGGCATCAAGAGCCTGTCACTAAATACATCTAGTGAGATTTTGGGAACTAATTACTTTTATTTTGTGCAGATATGAATACCCAACGAGAAGGAGTTTCAACTACTCGTCCACCTCTCCTAATTAATCGGCTCCAACTACTCATACTGGAAATAAAAAATGAAGAAGTTTATCGAATCCATAGATGAGAGAGCATGGCGCGCCATCATAACTGGTTGGACACCTCCCATGATCAAAGGAGAAGATAAAGTGGAAGTATTCAAACCAGAAGCAGATTGGAGTGATGGAGAGATACTACTCGCAAACTACAACTCAAGGGCCCTAAACGCGATCTTTAGTGGTGTGGATGACAACCAATTCAAACTAATAGCATCATGTGAATCCGCAAAAAGAGCTTAGGAAATCCTTCAAGTTACATACGAAGGAACGTCAACTGTAAGGACATCCAAGTTACAGATGCTGGCCACCAAATTTGAAAGTTTAAAGATGGAGGAAAATGAGACGATCACTGACTTCCATGCTAAACTATGCGATATCTCCAATGAATCATACGCACTCGGTGAACCTTACTCAGAAAGCAAATTAGTGAGAAAACCAATGCGCTCATTACCCGAAAGATTTGCTTACCGAATTGCTGCGATTGAAGAAGTCAGAGATTTTGACACGCTCAAACTAGACGAAGTCATGGGAAAACTTCTAGCTCAAGAACTCAATCATGGTGAAAATCATCGTGAAAAGCCTAGAGATAAGAAGATAGCCTTTCAAGAAGAAGCGTCATATGGAACATCCCAGAGTTCTTCAACTCAAGAACATGAGCAGACGGTTGAAGAATCCTTGGCACTATTATCGAAAAACTTTGGGAAATTTCTCAAAAAGATAGGAAAGAGGGGAAATCCTTCCAACGCAGGGAAACCTGTGAATTTTCAAAATGCCAGGAGAAATTCAAATTAAGATAACCCAGAGGAGTCAAAACCGAGAAGAATACAATGCCGAGAGTGCGAAGGCTTTGCTCACATTCAATCAGAATGCGCAAACACCTTGAAGAAAAAGAAAAGAATGTCACTTACTACTGTTTGGAGTGATGAAGAAGACTCTGATGATGACCAAGGAAACAACGATCAAGTCACTAATTTTGTAGCATTCAGCAGCAAGGTTCCTCTGAACAGTTCAGAAACAACTGTTGCAACAGACTGTGAAACAGAATCCAGGTATGAAAATGTGTGTTCTGATAATGACAAAAATCTGAACACAAATTCTTTTTTTGCAGAGGATCTGGACAGCAGCAATGATGAGGAAGAACCAACCTTGGAGGAAGTAAAGGAGGTATATGAAAAAATGTATCAAAAATGGCTTGACGTTGTTAAGACAAATGACTTCCTTGAAAAGGAGAAGTTTGTGCTTATAGAGGAGAACAAGACACTCAAGGTAAGAATCTCTACTCTTGAGGAAAGGGTCCTATCTAGTGATCAAGAGAAAAATCAGTTGCAGGCTAAACTTACTCAAACTCAAGAAGCAATTGCAAAATTGAATATGTGTAAAGGTAATTTAGATGAACTTCTAAATAACAATAAGCCGAACTATAATCGTCTTGGTATAGGAGCAAGTCAGCTGCCCAAAGTTGATCTAAAACAAAAAGAAGATCAAAACAGAAAAATCAACTTTGTTAAACAAACTTCTGTCGCACAAACAGTTGCAACTGTTGAAGCAACGACGCTCCATTCGAAGAAAAGGTTTATTCCCTTTTGTTTTTTCTGTCAAAATCCAGGTCACATACGCCCTAGATGTTTCAAATACTTGAAGCTTGTGAAAAAACTAGTGGCTCGTTCTCTATACTCTGCTAGGGCTGGTCACTTTCCTGCACCCTCTCAAAAACCCAAAAATAAAATTGATATCTCAAATAGGCCTCAGCAAAAAATTTGGGTTGAAAAGTCCACGTTTAAATGTTTATCTGCCATTACTTCTTTAAAAGCAAGTACTGCTAATGATTGGTATTTTGACAGTGGCTGTTCACGACATATGACCGGTGTTAAAGAATTTCTGAAAAACTATCAACAAATCACCGGTGGAGTTGTTACCTTTGGAAACGGGAAAAATGGTGAAGTGCTAGGGAAATGATCGCTAAATCATGAGAATCTGCCAAAGCTGAAGAATGTACTACTTGTAGAAGGACTCACGTCAAATCTGATAAGCATCATCCAGTTATGTGATCAAGATCTTGAAGTCAGATTCAACAAATTCGCATGTCGAGTCATAGACAAAGACAAGAATTGTGTTATTCAAGGAACTCGATCATCTGACAACTGCTATATTCTTGTATCTGCTGGTATGAACTGTTTCAACAGTCTGTCAGACTCTACAGTGCTTTGGCACAAAAGGTTAGGACATCTGAACTTTGATAACCTCATAAAAATTTCCAGCAGTGAGTATGTTAGAGGTCTGCCCAAACTCACTAAAGAAGTAGGAAGAATATGTGGTGATTGCAAAATGGGTAAACAAATCAAAAGTTCACACAGGGCTTTAGCTAATGTGAGAACCAGTAGAAATCTAGAACTCCTACACATGGACCTTATGGGACCAATGCAAGTAGAAAGTATAGGTGGAAAACGGTACATATTTGTGTGTGTAGATGATTTTACAAGATTTACTTGGATAGAATTTATTGGGGGAAAATATGATTCTTTTGATGTGTTTAAAAAACTGTGCAAAAAGGTGAGTGTTGAGAAACAGCATGACATTGTGAGAATTAGGAGCGATCATGGGAGAGAATTTGAAAATTCTTTATTTACTAACTTTTGTGAAAAATATGGAATATCTCATGAATTCTCCGCACCTAAAACACCTCAACAAAATGGAGTGGTTGAACGCAAAAATCGCACTCTGCAAGAAATGGCCAGGGTCATGATGAACGCAAAGGAAATCGCTCCTCGTTTTTGGGCTGAAGCAGTTAACACAGCATGTCATATTATAAATCGAGTCTATCTTCGACCAGGTACCACTAAAACTCCCTACGAAATTTGGAAAGGTAAAAAATCTCAACTCAGCTATCTTCGTACCTTTGGTTGTACTTGTTATATTTTGAATGACAGAGAACAGCTTGGGAAATTCGATGCTAGAAGTGATCAAGGAATATTCTTAGGCTACTCTCGAAATAGCCATGCGTATAGAATATTCAATCTTAGAACAAAATCTGTGATGGAATCTGCATACGTTCAATTTGATGATTTTAACAATAATGCAGGACCACTGGAAGAGGAACCAACAAAGGAATCAGACAACAGCTCCAGTGTCACACCAACAGTTCCAACAGTTGATGTAGCCTCTACCATTTCAGAAGAAAGTGACGTTAATTCTGAAACAGGAGATGAAGCTGAAGTCAGCGCTCTCGAATTGGATGACCAAACTCACAAGGAACCCTCAAAAAGAGTCAAGAAGAATCATCCAGTGGATCAAGTCATTGGTCCGGTAGAAGAAGGAATTCAAACCAGAGGTAAACCTAAGGTGAACTACAAGGAAATGGCAAGGTATGTTTGTTTCACTTCGACTATAGAACCCAAAAACGTCAAAGACGCCTTATTAGATGAATATTGGATTCAAGCCATGCATGAGGAACTGGAACAATTCGTTAGAAATGATGTTTGGGTTTTGGTTCCTAGGCCTAACAATGTCAATATAATAGGTACAAAATGGGTCTTTAAAAATAAGTCTGATGAACGAAATATTGTTCGTAACAAAGCTAGATTAGTTGCACAAGGCTATAGTCAAATCGAAGGCATTGACTTCGATGAAACTTTTGCTCCTGTTGCTAGACTAGAATATGTTCGATTACTCCTAGCCATTGCTTGTTTTCTAAAAATCAAACTTTTTCAAATGGATGTCAAAAGCGCCTTCTTAAATGGTATTTTAAAAGAAGAAGTTTATGTTGAACAACCCAAAGGATTTCAAGATCCACATCATCCCAAGCACGTTTTCAAATTAAACAAAGCCATGTATGGTCTCAAACAAGCGCCTCGAGCTTGGTATGAGCGTCTTACAGAATTTTTATCGCACAAGGGATACACTAGGGGTAGCGTTGATCGAACTCTTTTCTTTAAAAAAATCAAAGGGAGACATCGTGATTGCTCAAATTTATGTTGACGATGTCGTTTTTGGGTCTACCTCTCAAACAAAAATTGAAGAATTTGTTAAACAAATGTCTAGTGAAGTTGAAATGAGCATGGTTGGGAACTCACGTATTTTTTAGGTCTTCAAGTTAAACAAATGAGTGATGGAATTTTCATAACTCAATCCAAGTATGCAAAAAATCTTGTCAAAGGTTTTGGTTTGGAATCTGCAAAAACTGTTAGAACTACTCCTATGGGAACGAACGACAAACTGTCGCGACAGTTGGATGCAACCTCTGTAGATCCCACACTATATCGAAGCATGATAGGTAGTCTTATGTATCTTACTTCTAGCCAACCAGATATATGCTATAGTGTTGGAGTTTGTGCCAGGTATCAATCAAATCCCAAGGAATGCCACCTAAGTGCTGTCAAAAGAATCATTCGCTACGTAAGTGGAACAATTGATTTCAGTATTTGGGATTCCATGGATACTAACACAACACTTGCAGGCTTTAGCGATGCTGATTGGGTAGGTGATGCTGATGATCGAAAAAGCACAACTGGAGGATGCTTCTATCTTGGGAACAATCTCGTCTCCTGGTACAACAAAAAACAGAATAGTATCTCATTTTCCACTGCCGAATCGGAATATATCGCCGTATGTAGTTGTTGTGCTCAACTCTTATGGATGAAACAAATGGTATGTGATTATGGTATTAGTCAAGATTTATTGCATATTTATTGTGACAATATGAGTGCAATTAATATTTCCAAGAATCCAGTACAGGACTCTCGAACTAAGCATATTGAAATCCGTTACCATTTCATTTGAAATCTGGTAGATGAAGGAACTGTCTCATTAGATTATGTCACAACGGAAAAACAACTTGCTGGCATCTTTACTAAACCCCTAGATGCACAAAGATTTGATTCCTTGCGAAATTTGCTTCGAATCTGTATTGTTTGACCTGTGCAGTTGCATAAACTGTTGCAACAGTCTGTGTCCAGACTTGCAACTTTTAAGGTTTTAGGGACACATCACTCATACTGCATTTTATTCATCTAGGTTATGCATTAGACATACTGCATGTGATGAAAACTCTTGTGAATTGGATATTGTCTGTACTTTCGAATTTTGTGAGGTAGAACTTCATCAATCCCCAAATGATAGCTACAGAGGCTTTAGCATATTTACTACTCTTCACAGTCTCGTCATGGTTAAACACTCTCATAAGGAGAAGCTGCCGCTCCAAATGAGTGAAAGCTACTCTTGAATTTTTTGTTTACACTATATATAATGTCAATCAATTGGTCTGTGAATAGTTCAAAGCCTTTTTGAGTTGAGTTAGTAAATCACGTGGCCGAAAGCTCGCTACAGGGCTCAAATAGAAAGCCCAGGGGACTACACATTGCACGACCATTATAAATTTTATATACGGTCAGTGAATAGTTCGAAGCCTTTTTTAGTCGAGCCGGTAAACCACATGAACGAACACTCGCTACACGGCTCAATTAGAAAGCCCAGGGGACTACACATTGTACGACCAACTATCTCGCTATTTTAATTGCTCTGCCCTTCATGAAAAAGCTACCATTAGTAGTGTGTGTATGCTACCTAATAAGAGCGTTTTTGTGCTTGATTTGGGGGTGTTAAATTTGTTGTTAGTCTCCTTAGTTTGTCTTTTGGAGCTTGCTCTTTGTTAAAATTGAATATAAACCCCATGGGTTTGATAGTCCTAATAGTATCCTATTCACTCGTGTTTACTCACTCATATTTTTTTTTCTCGTTCACACGTTTATTTTTCGTCCTAGTAATTCATTTATGCATGTTAGGCATTAATTAAAAAAAAAAAAAAAAAAAGGTGGGTTCGTATTTTTGGCGGTAATCAATTTTTCCGGAGTAACCCATTTTTCTGAGCATTTTTTCCTCGAAGTTTATTTGAATTGTGTTGGGCTTCATATGCGAAGATTGAGAGTGTGTTATATCTGAATTTGGTCTTCATTAATTGAATTTATTATGAGCATAATAATCATATTTGCATTTTTTCACCTGACTTTTCCTAATTGCTCAATTGCCCATGAGCAGATCAACAGTCATCCCTGGAAAATCCCTCTTTCACGTTTTTTTTTTCTTCTCCCCAATTTCTTTACTTCTTCTTCCCTACTACTCTGTTGCTTCCTCTTCTTCTTTTGCAGCAAACTCCCAAATTTCAACCAAATCGAAGGGAATCAACAACATCGTCATGGGGAAACGAAAAAACGTCGGTGTTTCATCCTCATCGTCCAAAAGGGGGACTTCTCGACCAGCGACCACGTCTCCGGCGCATCCACCGCCGCCCCGCCGCTCCGGTTACCGATTTGCGTTCGGGGAACCGTCGGATGCCATGCATCTTGCCTTTTGAGAGCCCCCACTCCTCCTCACGGCCGCATCCGCTGAAAATTTTGGCAATCTGCCAATTGTTTTGGTTCCTAGGGTTTCTCCACCGCCGTCGCCGCCAGTGACGCCGCCGTCACCGTTTACCTACTCCTCCACATCCGCCCCATCTTCCCCACTGCCACGCTCTCACACCCCGCCGCTCTCACCGGCTGCTCAAGCGTCACCACCACCGTCTGCACCGCCATCGGCTTCATCAACACCGCCGCCATGGAACGGGATCGTGGCCACTCGACACGACCTCGTTTTCCATGACATACCGTCTTTTGTTCTCAATTGGAGCAGCAAATTGGTTCCCCACTGCCCATCATGGAACCTTGACTAGACGAAGGGGGCTTCTTATCTATTACATCGGTACAGCCACCCCGTTTGACATGGCTCAGTTCCTGTTTGAAGAACTTCTTGACCAAGCCGGATCGCAATCCACTGCGTACTCCCTGCCGTTTCCTTCCTTAATCTATCGGCTTCTCTGTCATTAGGGCTATGTCCGCAATCGTCGTAATGCGGTACCATCTCTTCCGCTTCCACTCTCTATTCACTCTAAAATTGTGAATCCTTACTCTGATAAACCATGTGTGGATGATTTGCCCTGCCGACCGACTCCATCCTCCAAGTCTGACAAATCTCATCCCAAGGCTTCCCCTCCTACTACTGAGCCCTTGCTCTCGGATTTATCTCGCATCTCTCGTCTGAATATTAGGCTGCGGTAGCTCGTTCAGCCGAACTGAAGACAAAGCTCGACTATTTTACTACCCTTGCTCAGAAAGGGGGAGATACTTCAGGGGGAGTTGGCAACGAATCATCACATCAGGAGGTATCTCATACAGGGGGAGTTGTTGCAGCTGCTGGAACTGCTGATCCAACTGTTGTTCCAACTGTTCCAACAGTTGATGATGCAACAGCTGATGCTGATACGGATGATGAAGGGGAGCTGTTCGTTGATGCTGAAGATATTCTGGACTAATGTTTATTATTACTGTTTTATTTGTTTTCTGAACAATGGCGTGTAGTAGTCTGATTGGCTTAACTCTGTTCTCTTTTTGACTGATATGTTGTTTGAACTGTTCTAACAGTTACTCTATTATGCAGTTTAATGTTTTATCAGGTATTTGATTAAGGAAGAGGACTTGATTATAATAAATAGATGACAAAGGGGGAGATTGTTAGAATCCGAGAGGATTCTAATTTCTTTTTTTCAGCACGTGTGTGAAAAATGTATTTTAAAACTAGGGAAGTTTCCTTAGTTCTTTGAACTCTTATTTTGTCATTAATTTATTTAATTGCCGAAGTGTTTTGTTAACAAGGAATTTTCTTGACAAAGACTTTCCTTGTTACACAACTCTTTCTCTTTACGTGAGATTAAAAACTAACCTAATGGGCTCTAATCTTGTGTAGGGCTCTACTATTCAACTACGGAAGTATAAAAGGAGGAGCATCAACGTCTTTGAAGGCTGTCCCTTTTATTTGAGAGAAAAATTATTTTCTGCTCTTACGTTGCTGCTCCAAACTTTTTTATCTTAATTCGAGAAGAAAAATACAGAAAAAGGATTTGCTTCTTTCACGCGAAAAGAAGATCGGTTCTTCGGGAGGAGAAATCAGAAGATCTCGGGAGGAGGTCGATCCGCCGACTGAGGGACTCAGCGTTGAAGGAATTTCAACCGTGCGGAACAAGGACGTGCTGCAAAGTGAAGATTGTTAATTCAGCGTAGTATACAAGAATGGCGTCGACAAAGAGAGAGTCTTTGCATTTCGATTAAGTCCTATTATTGTATTCGTAAAACTAAAGATTAGTAAATTTCATTTGCAGGTCCCCGTGGATGTAGGGTACAATTGTATCCGAACCACTTTAAAATTTGTGTCTTTTTATTACTGTTTCATTAACTGTTGCAACTCTTCGTAAAACAGTAAAACGACATTTAAAACTGAATCTGGAATTCATCGGACACAAATATATATAATTAATTTGCACGAAATAATTATAACATTAATAATTCGAAATAAGGGATATCTGTTGTATCACTTATTTGGGTAGATTAAATAGGAATGATAGGGTATGTAATTGTATGCGAGCAGGTGATTAGATAAAGTCGCTGCCACGTGAGAGCTGTAGAATGCTTGAGTCTTGAACACGCGAGATAAGCACATACGAATAAAGAATTTTTTTTACTTAAATTGGATATTGCAACAGATCAAAATAGAAAAGAATTTCTAAAACAATCCTATAAACAAAATTTTCTTAGACTTATTAAGGTCATACATCTTTGTATAGAATAGTAAAACAAAAATAAAATTATACCATTATTAAGATATTACATGTTAGAATTGGAGAAAAAATAAAAAGATTCGGTATTAGGTAGATAAAGACAAAATAATATGATATAATCCATTTTTGAGTACTTAACAACCGCCTTTATGTTAGGGATTTCTATGTTCAATCAAAAACAAATTGCAGAGAAGAGAGATGTTTGTATTGTACTAACTAAGTCCGCGGTTGATCTGGCGCAAACCCCACTAACCCTCACGTCAGTTGCCTAGGCCAGCAGATATGTAGGTCTCACCTAGGTAGGTAACTCGTAGGTAGACCCAAGCATGTAGACTCGGGTAGGTCTTAGTTAGGTTGACCCAGGTAGGTCTCAACTAGGTAGTAGACTCAGATAGCTCTCACGTAGATTGGTTTTTTTTCCATACTTAGTATCGCCAAGGGAGTTGTCTCGACGAAAGGTAGTAACACCGTGAAAGTATTCGCATCGCAATGTCGTAGCATTGTGTGAGTTGTCTCAACACAAGGTAGTAGTGCCGTGGAAATTGTTCTCTGCGATGTAGTAGTGTTGCGCGAGTTGTCTCGAAGCACTATGGAAGTTGTCTCGTCGCGATGTAATAGCATCGCCCAAGCTGTCTCGTCGCGATATCGTAGCACTATGCGTGTTATCACAACGCAAGGTAGTGCCATGGGAGTTTGTTAGCCGGGTTTAGCAGCAATGTACATGGGGGGAGGTCCGGGTATGCGAGACTCACCATCGAATGTTGTGGGCGCTTGTGTGTGTTGAATGCACTATAAGGCTAGGATTTTGTGCATTTCCTGACATCAATTGGTTTCAGAACAACTGGTAATGTCTGAGGTCCTAAAGAGTTGTCTTACCGCGATGTGGTAGCGTCATGGGAGTTGTCATGCCGCGATGTAGTAGCGTCACGGGAGTTGTCATGCCGCGATATAGTAGCTTCGCACGAGTTGTTTTTGCATGATTTAGTAGTGTCGGGCAAGTTGTCTCGATGTAATGTATTATAGCTGGTGGGAGTTGATTCAACCTAGGTGGAGAGGGCGGGACTTCATTCAGCCTAGGTGGACTCACCATCGGAGAGAGGTTTAAGCCAGCTAATGTGGTAGCTCCCTATGGTAGGCGGTTCTCCGATTTACCTTGTTTACGTTGCGATCTTGCCTACATTCCCATATACGGCGCCGAAATAATGTTGTATCACTTAGGTTGATTTAATTGGAATATTGTTTAAGGCAGACGAGTATGTGTTCTAGCCGAAGTCGCTGCCATGTGGAGAGCTGTTGAACGCCTGAATCTTAACCTACGAGATGAGCATGTATAGATTAAGCCGGTAAGTGATCCGTTGGAAAACCCCTCTAATGTTCAACTTAGTTGCTTAGGCCAACAGGTAGGTAGGTAGAACTAGGGTGGGTTTGGTAGGTAACCGTACCAAACCACTTGAATCACTACCATTACCGATATTTCGATATTCTGAAATCATTGCCCTACCAACAATTTCGTTATACCAAAAACCCGGTACGATACGGTATTGTAAGGGTAATTACCAATTTATGTTATTTATTATTTAAGTTAAAATTGAGTATCATTTTTTAAAAGCAATTCAAGGTATATAAAATGCTTGAAACTAGTATTTAAGATATATGTATTCTAAATATGTTCTTAATTGTCTAATATAAACTCCTTATAAATAAAATTATAACATAAATATTCTTAACACAAATTATATCATAATTAATGAAAACATTAAAAATATTTTTGACATATATAAAATGTACAACTAATTTTAACAAATAATAGTTACTTAGCATATTATCTTCACACTTTATACAAAAATAAATTAATTACTAAAATTAAATTTAATTATTTTTATTTATTAATAATATATTTTGGTACGGTAGGGTAATACCATTTTAATAATATTGATTATCGTTGCCCTACCAAAATATTTTGGTACGGTAATCATTTCGTATAAATATTTCGGTAGAGAATTGGTTTGGTTCGATAGGGCAATGGGTTGGTAGGGCAATATGGTCCCAAAATAAAATCACCCCTAACTAGAACAATAAGAGTTCTATGTAACTTAGGCGTAAGGTACATGTACATAATAAAATGAGCGAAATAGATTATTTTTAGAGTGATTAATATAATTCTTATTAGAAGTAAAACTCCAAGTAGGATTAGTAAGGCCTTATGGGCTTACAACCTCTTGTTAAATAGAATCAGGCCATTAATTTTTTTTTTCGTTTTCTTATAACGAAGGAATCCACAGCCAATTATATAGGTGTACTGAGTAAACCTATACTCCCATATAATAGCTTGCAAATCATACGAAAGATGTAAACTACACTAGACTAACTATGCATGACAAGCTCGATCTAGCGACTGGCAAGGGGATTCAAACATGGGTCAAGTGACAATTCTCACTTGCTCCAAACACTAGGTCATCCATTGCGAGACATGCCATTAGTTAATGATCTTTTAGGTGGACCCACCAAGGCATATAGAGGAT